>NC_080672.1:148497553-149097553 GCF_030247195.1 Topomyia yanbarensis
GTTTTCAGGCAGGAATTTGATATTGATGCTATTAGACAACTGTGAAATCAAGACCAAGAGATCAGTTACATATCAGGACCCCATTCCGACAATTTATCAAAAGTCCGCATGATGTTTACAACAACAGGTTATCAATCTACGGATCAGATAATTGTTATTGTAATATTGAATTAAATCAGTCTGCATCAATAAATTTTCAAATTCAATCCAATATTTTTTTTTTGGGTGTTGTGGGGGGGGGGGGGGGGTTGTATGGTGTTAAACCCCAAAACCTTCTCTTGGCTACGCCGTTGCTTGGAGTTATTTATTTCGCTTTTCATTTTCCGAAATGTTTCAGATCGATCCGATGGTAATAAGTTAGAAAAATTGCAGTCAGAAGGTTCGCACAAATGAACATTTTTGTACTGATAAGTTATCAAGTTCCCTCCACACAACTTGGAAGTGTTCGGTGATTATTTTTAGCGGTTGTAGATAGTAAAATGAAATACAACATTCGTTTTATCGAAATAATGTTTGGCTTATTTCAATGGATTATTACTATATTGAACAATAAATAGGCGACAAAGAGTAATCAACAAACAACAAGCTATAACTTTTAAAGTATTCAAAATAGATATTTGAAGTCTTCAGTAAAGTTATTCACAAAAGTAAGAGCTACAAATTTGCTGAAGGCATCATTTCGATATAATCACTTCCAAAAAAAATTGTGAAAATATCTCACTCATAGGAGGTTTAATCAGCAAAAGCATAATACCAAAAGAAAGGGCATATTACCTCCATTAAATTCTCCGAAGATACTATTGACCTAAAATAAGCCGTTTTGGCGTTAATAATAGATTACATGTTTTTGGTCATATTTCTGGCTATGGGAAATGATAAAAAACTTTCGTCCGCATTTAATGTTAAATATCTCTTTTGATAATAGTCCGATTTCAACAATCTATAGCTTGTACGAAAGGTATTCGTTAAAGCTGTCTAAAAACATATAAATTGTTAATCTATATTGTCAATTTCGGCAGATAATTTAAAAAAAACTGCAAAAAACGCCATTTTTGCGCATTCAAACATTCATATCTTGGAAATTAAACATCAGAATCAAAAACAAATTAATAGCGTTCATACTGTTTTTTAGTTCTTTCATTTAAAATTGGTTTGGATAAGATCGGTTCAGCCATTGCTGAGAAACACGAATGAGAATTTGTCCGTTACATACACACACACACAGACACACACACACAGACATTGTCCCAAATCGTCGAGCTGAGTCGATTGGTATATGAGACTCGGCCCTCCGGGCCTCGGAAAAAATCTTGAAAGTTTGAGCGAATTCTATACATTTCTTTTATAAGAAATGTAAAACGGGAAAATTACCATTCGCGAGGCAGATTTTTCAGACACAGCCGTCATTAGAGGGCACCTTAGTGGCTCAAGCGACGAAGCGACGCATGTCCGTTTAAATCAGTTGTTGCTAATATACAATACGAGCCAATGAGGTATATATAGGTGTGGCAAAACACACGGTTTGCTAGTGTTGGCAACTAAAAATATGTAAACAATCCAGAAGCATAACGGGTCGACGTCATAGCGGTCACACGTTTCAATGGGAGCGAAACGACCGGTATGACGAAAGCAAGTCGATTTATACTGTGATCACTCACACCACTCATGTAAGACTCATCTTACGAATACCAAAGTGCCACCCACCTTCGCCAGACCTGTATATACGACATTGCATACGAGCTATAGATTTTCGGCAACGTTGGCATTTGCACAGACTGGCACTTAAGTGACTAAACCATATACGGTTAGTTTATAAATAGAGGTGACGCGTACACGTTTGAATCAGTTTTTGTTCTTATGTCGAACGGGTAAGGGACCATTCATAAATTACGTAACGCTTTTAGGGGGGGGGGGGGTTCGACAAGCTGTTACATATTGTGACATAGGGGGGAGGGGGAGTAAGCTAGATCATTACGTAACATTTTTCCCCCAGGAAAAAGGAATTCGTTACGTAATAGGGGAGGGGGGGATAAAGAAATTTGTGACAATTTGTTACATGGGGGAGGGGGGAGTCAATTTTGGGCAATTTTTGCGTTACGTAATTTATGAATGGTCCCTAAGATCATTTTTACGCGGATTTTGAAATTTACGCGGTTTTCATTTACGCGGATTTTGAAATTTACGCGGTTTTCATTTACGCGGATTTTGGAATTTACGCGGTATCCATCAATGAGGTTCCCTTTATCGCGGATTCTTAAATTTAAGTGGTCTTCATTTACGCGGATTTTGAAATTTACGCGGTTTTCATTTACGCGGATTTTGAAATTTACGCGGTTTTCATTTACGCGGATTTTGAAATTTACGCGGTTTTCATTTACGCGGATTTTGAAATTTACGCGGTTTTCATTTACGCGGCTCGTATCCCCCGCGTAAAAAAAAACCTGAGTGTACATATTCGGCAGCGGTGGCCGTGTGCGGATTTTTCGGGTACCAACACGGTGTCACAGAATAATTTGCAAAGTGGGTGGGTGGGGTGGTTTGGATTCAATTCAATACGGCAGGATGCGATTTATGTGTGCTGCTTGAGAGTATTGCGTTGAAAAAAATATTTATTTTTATGCATGCGTGTGCGTTATAACTTGTTAATCCATGTTTAAGGCGCTTTGTAGCTGCGTAGGTAAAGAGCATATTGGCTTTCATATGCTTCATATTTCGTTTATAAGTGATATATTGTATTGTATATTGTCTTCGACTAAAAATATTACATCGCACAGACTAAATAATTATAAGCTAACTATTTTTAATTTGAATGATTCTTTGCTTATACTAAAATCAAAGAGATGATAAACATTGTTGAAAAGCTGCCCACATTCGGGGAAGGCTGCCTGAGCAAAAAGCCTGCCTCATGGCTACCAGGCCCGATTCAGTGACGTTTCCTCTTGGATGTCAAATTCCAAAATGACATGTAAAATTCGCCCGCTCCGAACGTGCGAGTGGTTATTAATTTTTTTTCTCCGCCATTGTGTAGTTGCTGGTTGGAAGAATGTATAATTTTGTGTTTGCAAATACTCTATTAGTCAATATAAATAAAACGAAAATATTAAACAATTTTCTTTTTTTTGTTTGGTAAACATAAATTGACAACCAATATACAATCAAAGCAAAGAAGAAGAAGAACCAAGAACCGATTCACTAGCGGTTGTGGTCACTCTGGCTACCAGAAGTATAGCAGACGGCTGACAGCCATGCCTCCCTCAAAACCGATGGGCGAAATCCTGGTAGAAACGGTTGTATCGATTGAGTTGTATATCTGGCAGCCGCTAGGCTGCCATACACCAGAATGTCTACCAGCCATTTTTCGCCCGCTGGCAGGCGTGAGGCAGCCGTCTGGCAGCCAGCTTTGAGCGGGTGGCAGCAAACATCTAGCGGATTATTCTGGCCGTATAGCGTGCGATGTGTTGAGCGCCGGAAAAAAATCATTTCTCCGGAAAGACCTTCCCGGAACGTTGAAATCAAGCTTTGCTAGCAGCGCAGGGGAATCTATGTTGTCAGTAAGCAAGTCGAAGATGAAGAGTCGTTGCAGAAAAATTCGCCTATTTCGCCACGTAGGGAGATTTGTGAGAGCGCAGCGATCTTCGTATGAAGGTAGCAGTAATCGATTTTGCCAGGGCAGCCGACGAAGGGCAAAACTGATGAAATTCTTCTGTATCCGTTCGAGACGATTAATGTGGACGATATGATACGGGGCCCAAATGGTAACTCCGTATTCCAGAAAACTGCGTACCAGTGCGATGTATAGAGATTTAAGACAGTAAACATCATTGAAATCACGAGTGTTGCGCTTGATGAGTCCGAGTACAGCATAGGATTTAGCTATGACAGAAGAAACATGTGCGGTGAATCGTAGTTTACAGTCGAGAGTGATACCTAGATCTTTGACTGATGCGACTCGTTGTACAGGAGCAGAACACATCAGGTATTCGAAAACAATGGGCGATCGAACTCGTGCGAAATTATGCTGCATTTCTGAATGTCCACACTCATGCCGTTTCTGTCACACCAATCCGTAACCCTTTCGAGGTCCATTTGCAATGCGCAACTGTCCACCACAGTTGTTATAACACGATACATTTTCAAATCATCTGCAAACATGACTTTAGATGACGGCAATTCACAGAGGTCGTTCACGAAGAGTACAAAAAGAAGAGGTCCAAGATGACTTCCTTGAGGAACGCCCGATGTAAGATGGAATGGATCTAAGAGTGTAGTTCCAAGTCGCACAGAAGCACTGCGATTTGAAAGGTACGATGAGATCCAATTTGTCACCCAGTCCGGAAATCCATTGCGCCTTAGTTTTTCTATAGCAATTTGATGAGGAACACGATCGAAAGCTTTCGAAAAATCAACATACACCGCATCGATCTGTTGTCGTTTTTCCATCTTGTCAATCAGCGACGACACATAGCTCATGAGGTTAGTAGTTGTAGAGCGTTTTCTCACAAAACCATGCTGATCGGAACTGATGATGTGTTTTACGGCTTGATAGATAACATCTAACAGCATGCTCTCGAAGATTTTTGGGAGGCAGCTTAGAATTGAAATCCCTCTGTAATTTTTGACATCGTGTACATTACCGGTTTTGTGGATATGGCTAATCACAGCCTCTTTCCACTTAGTGGGAAAACTATTTTCAGCGAGGGAACGATTGAAAAGTATAGATGCCGGTAGAAGCGATGAAGAGCATTCCTTGATAAGCGATGGTTTAAGTCCGTCCGACCCCGGTCCTTTCGAACTATCAATACCGCGTACCTTGATATATACCTCTTGTTCGGAGAATGATGTTGCAGGCAAATGCAACGTAAACATCGGCAAACTACTCAATTCTACTGATTCTGCAGGTGTCGTTGATGTCCTGTCTCGATAGTTGACGCTTGCAGGGATTCCTCCAGAGGACGTTTTGTTCCGCAGGTAAGACCAAAATTGCTTAGGGTCATCCTTCATGCTGCACTCAATTCGGGAGACATACGAGCGAAAGTGAGCGGCGTTCATAAGTTCAAATTCGCGTTTCAAATCCCGCACGAACAATTTGTCGGTTTCGCTTCTTGTTCTGAAGAAACGTTTTCGAGCTTTTCTCAGTCTATTCCGAAGATTCCGTAGCTCTCCAGTCCACCAAGGTCGTTTGTTATTCGGGCGGCGCATATGTTTCCTCCTAGGCACAAGTTGTTCGAAAATTGAATCTAGTTCGGGATAAAAACTGTTCACAGATTCATCCGAACTGCCCGTCGCTAATATCTCAGCCCAATTGACACGTGAAATTTCCGCATTCAATTCACCATGATCGCATAAATTGAAATCGTAAAATAAATCGCCATCGTCATTCACAGCCACGGCGAGCACAAAGTCGATTTTCAATACAAGTGGATTGTGATGACGATCCAATTTCATTAATGGCACTGGTGGTTCCAATATTTCACACCCGCTTGTGTTACTAATAAACACTAGATCAAGCATCCTTCCATGCGCGTTCGTCAAATAGTTCACTTGTTGTAAACCAGAAGCGATCATGGTTTCCAGGGGTGCCAACCTTCCAGATTTATCTGGATTCATCCAGATTTTTAAGTGTCGTCCAGACATACACATTTATGTTTGTCTGATCCAGAATTCTGAAAATTTGTCCAGATTTATCATGACAATTTCGAAAATAAAATGGGCTACAAGAATGCATGGTTGATTTTTGAACTACTTTTTAACCTACGATTTCTAAAACAAAACTTTTTAGAAATACTGGACCAAAGTTTTTTTTTCGCTAAATGTGAATAAATTTTGTTGAGTTTTAATCAGCTTCGAGTTCAGTAATGCAAGATACTGAAAGCTCAGAGACTCTAATTTAATTCATATGCTTTATGCCCTAAATTAAACAATTAAATTGGTAAGATTGGCGGCGCAACTAATGAATTTTCAGAAAACTGAGATATATTGTTAACGTTTTATTAGAGCGACCGAAAATAAAAGTCGCAAGGACAAAACATGCTTCGTAAAACCCGTTTCAAATATATTAGAATATAAAAACCGGATATAAACTTCAAGCATAAAAATCGGACTGGGACTTTCCTCTGCAAGAGTCGGATAAAAAAAACCTTCAGTATAAAAACCGGAAGAAAATATGTCCGATTCTTACAAAGAAGTTTTTGTTAGCCAACTTTTAATCTTGAAAATCACGAGCATCCGTAGTTCCTGCGAACGATTTATTTATTTTAACAGGTTTTTATACTGGAGGCTCATTCTTACCGAGTTTTGCTGGTGAACATTTTTTAAGCGATTCTTATGCTGAAGAATCTCCGTCCGATTTTTACGCTTGAAGTTTATTTCCAATTTTTATATTCTAATGAATTTGGAACGGAACGTTTTACGAAGCATATTCTATCCTTGCGACTTTTATTTTCGGTCGATTATTAGTAAATTGCCAACAATACAGCTCATAGATGTAAAATGAAGCTTACTCAAAAAAAAATTTTGGCCATCCAGACAAATCCAGACTTTTTCCAAAATTTTTCCAGACTTCTTGGAAAAATACTTGGCATCCCTGGTTTCAACTAACAAAATTTCGTGTTCCGTAGAGGCAATAATTGGAATAAAACCTCCAACTTCGTCATCGTAGCTCCAACGTAGTAACGGTAAATTGTAATCGCCTAAAACCACCACCCTATCGTTGGGATCAATTTGATCATACAGTTGATTAACACAGGCAGCATGCTGTTCATACAAAGCGAGTTCCGAATTCGGTGGTAGGTAAATCGCACAGACGAAGAGATACGTTGCCTCGTAGTATATACGAGCGGCTACCTGTTCCAGATGGTCTGCACCATCGACAGTTACGATATTACTTCGAATTCCCTTTTTGACACATATCATTACACCACCACCACGAAGGGCACGGCTAGTGGAGCTATTTCGAACGCATCGGTATATCGCATACTCATCGCTCAGCTCTGCATGGAGAATACCATCTTTAAGCCATGTTTCAGTTAGTACTACTACCACTACTACGTCATAGTCAGAAGCAGATAACGCCGCGAACAATTGAGTAGTCTTTGTCCTAAGCAGGGATGCCAAGTATATTTCCGAGAAGTCTGGAAAAATTTTCGAAAAAGTCTGGATTTGTCTGGATGGCCAAATTTTTTTTTGAGTAAGCTTCATTTTACATCTATGAGCTGTATTTTTTGCAATTTACTAATGAGCGACCGAAAATAAGTCGCAAGAATAGAATATGCTTCGCAAAACCCGTTCCAAATTCATTAGAATATAAAAATCGGAAATAAACTTCAAGCGTAAAAATCGGACGGAAATTCTTCAGCATACACACAGAAAAAAAATGTTGGTAAAAATAAGAGTTTTTCACTCTTAGCAAAAAAGAACCAACGCATACTCTTAGTTTGAAAATAAAACTTTTATTTTGAATACTATTCTTCATTAGCTTAAAAGGAAAACTTTTATTTTGATTATTATTCTTGATTAATTTAAAAGTTTTACTTTCAACCTGATAGTAGGCGTTAGTTGTTTTTTGCTAAGAGCGGAACACTCTTACTTTTACCAATATTTTTTTTTCTGTGTAAGAATCGCTTAAAAAATGTTCACCCGCAAAACTCGGTAAGAATGAACCTCCAGTATAAAAACCGGTTAAAAATAAATAAATAGGTCGCAGGAGCATCCGTATATCGTGATTTTCAAGATTAAACGTCGACTAACAAAAACTTATTTGTAAGAATCGGACATATTTTGTTCCAGTTTTATACTGAACTTTTTTTTTATCCGACTCTTGCAGAGGAAAGTCTTCGATTTTTATACTTGAAGTTTTATATCCGGTTTTTATATTTCTAATATATTTGAAACGGGTTTTACGAAGCATGTTCTGTCCTTGTGACTTTTATTTTCGGTCGCTCTAATGAACGTTAAAAATATATCTCGGCTTTCTGAAAATTCAATAGTAGCGCCGCCAATCTGACCAATTTTAAGGCTTAATTTACAGCATAAAGCATATGAATTAAATTTGAGTCTCTGAGCTTTCAGCACAGACTAACAGACATAACAATATGAGGGTATTCCCTAAAAAAACATCGATCCGACAATTTTCCCAGAACACTAGCTCCACCTTTTATTCACAGTCCCAAACACTCATTTACTGGTGGGTTACCCCTCAGGTTTGCGAACAATTTTTCACTAGTGGCCTATCCCCCATATGATAGTTCATATGTCAGTGGCGCCATAATTTCAAATGTGGCCACAGTCCCAACTACAAATATATTTAAAATGACCGTTAAAGGGGGCGAAGCTTTGTTTTTGAGTGTTATGTCTGTTAGACTGTGCTTGAAGTATCTTGCATTACTGAACTTGAAGCTGATTAAAACTCAACAAAATTTATTCACATTTAGCCTAAAAAACTTTGGTACGTTGTGTTTCCAGTATTTCTAAAAAGTTTTGTTTTAGAAATCGTATGTCAAAAAGCAGTTCAAAAATCAACTATGCATTCTTGTAACTCATTTTATTTTCGAAATTGTCTTGATAAATCTGGATAAATTATAAAATTCTGGATCAGACAAACATAAATCTGTATGTCTGGATGACACTTAAAAATCTGGATGAATCCAGATAAATCTGGAAGGTTGGCACCCCTGGTCCTAAGACCGCAGACATTCTGATAGAAAAGTGTGAGTGAGTTATCAGTTAGGTTGTTTACGGTTACGGTCGTATTATGGGAAATAGTGTTATATGATTTCAACTCAGTGTCTAACGTCTGGATAGTGCTATCAATGGGTGAGATACATACAGTGAGCGGGGTTGTCCGAGGTGATGTTGTGTATTCAATCCTGCTGTGATGAATGAAAACGAAATGAAGATCGCGTGTGGAAATTAAATTCACGGAATATTATTCCCTTCTGCCAGGTGCATTTTAGCAGGGAGACGGTTTTCAGCTGTAATCCAACTCCGACTTTGAACGACACAAAGGTAAGTTCTTCAAGATTTTTGCCCTTGAGAACTAACTTACGGACGTCAATAGTCTCGCTGGTGTTGAGGTTTTGCTGCACTAAACTTTGTATGTCTTCCTCTGTTGCTTTCGGGTCAAAACCGGATAGGTAGAGCCAGAACATTTCTTCATTTGATTTTCGTGTTGCTAGTGGTATTATTACGTTGGAATCCAAGTGTTTAGTGCCTTCAGATACAATTGGAGCGGACTGATCAGAATCTCAGTCTAACCGGGGACGTTTTCGGGAGCTGCTGAAAGTGCTGTCTTTACGGCCGGCTCGCTCGTTGAGCACTGCAGGGATGTGCTGCAAAATTTTGTTTATTTTTGCACTATTTCGCTCCATCTCGCTTCTGAGCTCTATCAATGCCTTGTTGTGTTCGGTATTAACGGCATCCATGGCATTGTTGGTTGACCGAATCGTTTGGCGAAAACAAGCATTTGACATCATTTTTGTACAGGCGTTGCACATCCAGAAAAGGTTAGAGCAATTAGTGATTGAATCACGTATTGCAGCGGATTGTTTTACGCATTTCAAATGAAATAAAGATCTGCAAAATCCACTGCAAACAATTTCCTCTGCTTTAACCAATTCACCAGTGCAAGCAAAACAAATCGAGGCAGTATCCATTGTTCGACTTACGTAGGAATGCCGGAAATTATTATTTGTAGAAATCGTTGGAGCTAATGCTCGGGTCAGGTATACTCCAGATGTTACGGACGTGGCACAGGTTGAATATTATTGTAGAAACGTTTAACCACAGAGAACAGACATATAAGCTAGAACAAACCTTCCCGAAAAACCTGTATAAACATTTAAAGGAAAATACGTTGAAAATCACCATCGCGTACAGGTTCGCATGCGTGAATCACCATTGTATCCAAGTTTGCACACAAGTCCCGTATAGCGATTGCTGGGCGATCGAAGCGCTGACTAGTGGCAAGTTGCCACTTGATGTTGTCATTTCAAAGCGACGGTTTTATTTCTTACACAAGTTGAAAACTTTACTTGTATGTCAGTTCTCAGTGGTTTAACGTAGTGGAACGGGTTTGAAACACAGAAAAAACACTGATTAAAAACGAGTATGTAACACAATCAACAATGATTATTTACCTCAAACGTCAAAATATATTTCGGTTATATGTTTTATATCAGTAAGACATCTGACAACGTGCTGCTGTAGTTATTGCACTGTTCAGCAGCGTTGTATTTTATATAGGAGAGTACACTCAGGTTTTTACGCGGACTTTGAAATTTACGCGGTTTTCATTTACGCGTTTTTTGAAATTTACGCGGTTTTCATTTACGCGGCCTGTATCCCCCGCGTAAAAAACTTGAGGTTAATTGCATCGGAAACAATCACATTCCCAGCAGAACTTTTTGTTTTCTAATTTCAAACACTTTTGTTTCGTACTGCACACAACGGAAAATTTTAAAACAGAACTTACCGTCCCAGCAGCAGTTTAAGCGGGTGTTCTTTTTCGATTAAAATTCAAGCCATGTCTTAAGCGTTACTGGACCTAAAATTGTTTTCCCAGTTTATGCAGTCAGAGTATCTGTCTTGCCCTATGTATTTAAAACACAGTTATAATCGCGTTTTAAAGTATACAACAAATAGAACGGTTGGGTATACCAATTTAAATTTTAAAATAAATCTGCTTTAAATTATGAAACAAACCGTTGTACTGAAGATATAATTATGTCAGTCCTATTACCACATATAACATAAATCGCTGCAGAATTGGTTTAATAATACAATGTTTACACTACAGAGTTATAACACGTTATAATAATTAGCAACAAGAAAAATGTCACCAAGATAGAAGAAAAACTCGTTTTAACTGGTAGTGCGAACGTTGTATAACAATGTAATTTATCAAATAATTTCATTTGTTCAACCACTAATCGATCAAGAAATACTTAACCTTAAGATTGTTTACTTAAGTTCATTAGTACATTATTGAAAATTTAAATGGAAAATGAAATTTCATATTCCATGGAGAATTTGTATATTTCCGTTGGCGGGTGTGGGCTTCCTCATCACAGTTCTCTACAAGGAACTTTTCTTTTGAATATATTTTCTGGACAGACCAGCCTATTTTTACTAGATGGATCAGCCAAATAATGCCAATCACCTAGTGAGATACTTGATTAATTGTAATAATAGATTACCGTTAAATGACCTTCAATAAAATATGTTTCAATGGAGAGGGTGTATAGCAAATTGTAACATATGAAAACAGGAGAGTGAGCATGAACGTCAGTCGATATGTGTGATAGATAAAATTCATGTGCACGCTCTTGAAAAAAGTTGCATTTTTAATGTCACCGTGGTCGTGTCCTGTACACAACCCTTTATTTTTTTTTCGTTTCACACGTGACGTAAGTGTTCTTGAAAGTGTGTTTAAAAATTAACAGTTCAACGATGGACTGTGTTATACAGCACTTGGAAATCAAGGAGGAGTCAATGAAGAGTCGTATTCTCCAATTATTGAGTAAGTTAACATATCAATACTTTCTTAATTTTTGGACATCCAGTGAAACTGACGGCTGCAAAGACAGCATAACCCTGTCGTTAAAGGAGGAGAGAGACTCGAGAGCGGCAGAAAGTTCTTTATATCGTGATCTCAGTTCATCGATGTTGGCGATGATTTGAGTTATTTAGATTTGAGTTTTCATTTACCGAGACTATTGCTGAACAGTCGGCTGTTTGATTATCGGCATTTTGTTTTGATGATTTCGGCAAAAAAAAAATTAAGTTTGTAGGTCGCCGATGGCCAAACAAACTTTCGTTGACTACATTGACCACCATAGACGGTTCCGGAAGTGTCGGGGAAAAGCGGCCATCTATCAAAACAAGCAAACTCATATCAGTTTCCCGGAAATGGTTGGGCCGATTTTCACAAACTTAGTCGCAAATGATAGCTATATTATCCGCACGGATCGCTTATATGGTTCCGGAAATATAGACTGAACCGTCCCCATAATTCCCATATAAGCCGAAACTCAAAATTTATTTCAATGGGGGGACCCCATGAAATTTCAGAAATCGAATTCGTATTTTTGATGCCAAACATATTTAAAATGCTTGAAACGTCGAGATTTTATGTTATCACAAAATTTTTTTTTTATGAAAATCGACTTTTTGGGACTTTGCCAATTTCGCACCTTTTTGCCTATCTCAATAGAAAGGTTTTGCGATTGTTGTGAAAACCGACTTTTTAACGGAGGCCCGGAGGGCCGAGCGACATATGCTATTCGATTCAGCTCGACAAGTTTCGGCAAATGTCTGTGTGTATGTATGTGTGTCTGTGTGTGTATGTACGCGAACACAATCTCACTCACTTTTCTCAGAGATGGCTGAACCGATTTTCACAAACTTCCCAAAGTCCCAAATGAAAGGTGCAACATTCCCATAGGCTGCTATTGAATTTCTAATGGATGCGACTTCCGGTTTCGGAATTACAGTGTGATGAGTACGATCACGCAGAAAATGTCGATTTTAATAAATTCTGCAATGAATGTATAATAGTGAAAATTTTTCCAAAATGTGACCACAACTGCTTCGATTTGTAGTACTAGGTCACTAACAGCCATTCAAAGTCTCTTTGGTTACATTGGCCACCATCATCGGTTCCGGAAGCCCCGGCGGAAGTATCCAAATTCAGAATAACAGTCACATCGGTTTCTCGGAGATGGCTAGACCGAATCAACCAAACTTAGTCTCAAATGAAAGACGTTGCTTCCCCGTAAATGGCTATTAAATTTTATCCCGATCCGACTTCCGGTTCCGGAGTTACGGGTTGTGGCGTGCGATCACATAACAAATTGTGATTCAAACCGATACTCCAATGAAAGCAAAAAAGGTGAAAACTTCGCTAAAATGTCTCTCAAACAACTTAAATTTGCAGTTCTAGGTCACCGATGGCCAAACAAACTTTCGTTGACTGCATTGATCACCATTCCGGAAGTGTCCGGGAAAAGCAACCATCTTTCAAAATTAGCAAACTCATATCAGTTTCTCGGAAATGGTTGGACCGATATTCACAAACTTTGTCCCAAATGATAGCTATATTATCTCCATAGATGGTTATAAAATTTCGCACGGATCGCTTATATGGTTCCGGAAATGTAGACTGAACCGTCCGGTCACATATGAAATTCCCATATAAACCGGAATTCAAATTTTTTTTGATGGGGGGACCCCATGAAATTTCAGAAATCGAATTCGTATTTTTGATGCCAAACATCTTTAAAATGCATGAAACGTCGAGATTTTATGTTAGCACGAAATTTTTTTTATAAATATCGACTTTTTGGGACTTTGCCTATCTCGCACCTTTTTGCCTTTCTCAATAGAAAGCTATTGCAATTGCTCTGAAAACCGACTTTTTAACGGAGGCCCGAAGGGCCAAGTGACATATACCATTCGATTCAGTTTCCTCGAGTTCGGCACATGTCTGTGCGTATGTATGTATGGGTGTGTGTGTATGTGTGTATGTGCGTCTGTGTGTGTATGTGACCAAAAATGTCAGTCATTTTTCTCAGAGATGGCTGAACCGTCAAACTTAGTCTCAAATGAAAGTACGATCACACAGAAAATGTCGATTTTAATAAATTCTGCAATGAATGTAAAATGGTGAAAATTTTTCCAAAATATGACCACAACCAGGGGTGCCAACCTTCCAGATTTATCTGGATTCATCCAGATTTTTAAGTGTCATCCAGACATACAGATTTATGTTTGTCTGATCCAGAATTTTATAATTTATCCAGATTTATCAAGACAATTTCGAAAATAAAATGAGTTACAAGAATGCATAGTTGATTTTTGAACTGCTTTTTGACATACGATTTCTAAAACAAAACTTTTTAGAAATACTGGAAACACAACGTACCAAAGTTTTTTAGGCTAAATGTGAATAAATTTTGTTGAGTTTTAATCAGCTTCAAGTTCAGTAATGCAAGATACTTCAAGCACAGTCTAACAGACATAACACTCAAAAACAAAGCTTCGCCCCCTTTAACGGTCATTTTAAATATATTTGTAGTTGGGACTGTGGCCACATTTGAAATTATGGCGCCACTGACATATGAACTATCATATGGGGGATAGGCCACTAGTGAAAAATTGTTCGCAAACCTGAGGGGTAACCCACCAGTAAATGAGTGTTTGGGACTGTGAATAAAAGGTGGAGCTAGTGTTCTGGGAAAATTGTCGGATCGATGTTTTTTTAGGGAATACCCTCATATTGTTATGTCTGTTAGTCTGTGCTGAAAGCTCAGAGACTCAAATTTAATTCATATGCTTTATGCTGTAAATTAAGCCTTAAAATTGGTCAGATTGGCGGCGCTACTATTGAATTTTCAGAAAGCCGAGATATATTTTTAACGTTCATTAGAGCGACCGAAAATAAAAGTCACAAGGACAGAACATGCTTCGTAAAACCCGTTTCAAATATATTAGAAATATAAAAACCGGATATAAAACTTCAAGTATAAAAATCGAAGACTTTCCTCTGCAAGAGTCGGATAAAAAAAAAGTTCAGTATAAAACTGGAACAAAATATGTCCGATTCTTACAAATAAGTTTTTGTTAGTCGACGTTTAATCTTGAAAATCACGATATACGGATGCTCCTGCGACCTATTTATTTATTTTTAACCGGTTTTTATACTGGAGGTTCATTCTTACCGAGTTTTGCGGGTGAACATTTTTTAAGCGATTCTTACACAGAAAAAAAATATTGGTAAAAGTAAGAGTGTTCCGCTCTTAGCAAAAAACAACTAACGCCTACTATCAGGTTGAAAGTAAAACTTTTAAATTAATCAAGAATAATAATCAAAATAAAAGTTTTCCTTTTAAGCTAATGAAGAATAGTATTCAAAATAAAAGTTTTATTTTCAAACTAAGAGTATGCGTTGGTTCTTTTTTGCTAAGAGTGAAAAACTCTTATTTTTACCAACATTTTTTTTCTGTGTGTATGCTGAAGAATTTCCGTCCGATTTTTACGCTTGAAGTTTATTTCCGATTTTTATATTCTAATGAATTTGGAACGGGTTTTGCGAAGCATATTCTATTCTTGCGACTTATTTTCGGTCGCTCATTAGTAAATTGCAAAAAATACAGCTCATAGATGTAAAATGAAGCTTACTCAAAAAAAAATTTGGCCATCCAGACAAATCCAGACTTTTTCGAAAAATTTTCCAGACTTCTCGGAAATATACTTGGCATCCCTGACCACAACTGCTTCGATTTGTAGTACTATGACACTAACATCCATTCAATGTTTCTTTGGCCACATTGGCCACCATCATCGGTTCTGGAAGCCCCGGCGGAAGTATCCAAATTCAGAATAACAGTCACATCGGTTTCTCGGAGATGGCTAGACCGATTCAACCAAACTTAGTCTCAAATGAAAGACGTTGCGTCCCCGTAAATGGCTATTAAATTTTATCCCGATCCGACTTCCGGTTCCGGAGTTACGGGTTGTGGCGTGCGATCACATAGCAAATTGTGATTTAAACCGATACTCCGATGAAAGCAAAAAAGGTGAAAACTTCGCTAAAATGTCTCTCAAACAACTTAAATTTGCAGTTCTAGGTCACCGACGGCCAACCAAACTTTCGTTGACTACATTGACCACCATAGTCTGTTCCGGAAGTGCCCGGGAAAAGCAGCCTTCTTTCAAAATTAACGAACTCATATCAGTTTCCCGGAAATGTTTGGGCCGATTTTCACAAACTTAGTCCCAAATGATAGCTAAAATATCCCCAAAGATGTCTATAAAATTTCGCTTATATGGTTCCGGAAATATAGTCTTAACCGTCCGGTCACATATGAAATTCCCATATAAGCCGGAACTCAAATTTTTTTTGACTAATATATTAACTAAATAATTAACAACAGTCGTCAAACAACTTAAAGTTGTCAAGTCATGTATAATAAAATTGTGATGTATACATTTGAAAGATTTTTATAAATATAAGCAACTAAAAAATTCTCGTGTTCATGATTGAGAAAGGCACAATTGCACCGCTAGGTGGATTAAAACCGGTTTTTTCATCTCCCGGTCGCGTTGCGCAAGAGAGAGGGAAATACTACATTATTTACAAGGGGAATGTTGGAATTTTGTGACGAAATGGTACGAGGGAGGAGGGATGGTCGAAAATCGCCGAAAAAACTACGTCATTCGTGTACGGCTCCAAAAAATAAGACAGAAATTTAATGAAAATCAACTTTCTTCCCCGTGCCTGCAGTTTTCGTTAAGACATATTACATTTTTACTGCGTATCTATCGATTTTGTCACAGTTTATAGAGAACAGTTGCGCAAAGAGTGAAGTAAAAAAAGCCTACCTATCGAGCACAATTGGAATCTATATCTGTTAACTCTGCAGCAAAGCTGGATTCTAATTTTGCTCGATGGGTAGACTGTTTTGGCTTCACTATCTGCACACTCTTTGCGTACCTTTATATTAACCTTTTCATGCCCAACTTTTTTCTAGAGCATGTAGGATTTCAAAACTATTTTTCCTTGATAACAGTGGCGCTAGGAAACACGAAAAGCTATTTTTCATAAAGATAGGTACTTCCCTCACAGTGCTAGATACTGCTCAATTTTCACCTTCCAATGCTCAATACAATTCTCCTAGAATATTTACAATGGTCTAATTGTGTGGAAAACGTAGCGGAAGACAGTCTAAATTGATAAGATTTATCAGTTTTCAATAGTATTGCAACATAACGAAGATATATGAAAAATTCATTTTCCGTCATCAACGTAAACTGTCCCTGGCAGCACTGCTCCGTCGGAATCCAATCAGACTAATTGCAATAACTTCAGTTCTAGAGCTGATCCTTGTAACTGTTAATACTCAAATGAAAGGCAATAGTCACATTTATTAGCCTTACTTGTTTTTGGTAGCAAATCTTATCTTAATCAAAAGTTATAGCTATTTAAAAACGTTGTTGTCCACAAACAACATGGGCATGAATGGGTTAAGGCCTTTGGATTTTGTATCCCAGAGTTTTTAATAGTAGAGTTGCGTAAAGAGGATTGGCAACATTGGACCAATCATTGGTCTTTTTTAAATTTTGGCAACCTTTTATTTTTAGTTAAATTTCAAATGACTTCACCCGAACGCTTCAGTTAAAAGTTAACTTTGTGCATTTAAAAATTTAAAATTAAGTGTTTACTATTATTTTGTAAAAATCAGTACGATAAATAACATCGTATAAAGAATTTAATCTTTTTCCGGTTCTCAACTGATCCGCAACTAAGAACGAAATGCATTGATTTTTACCGCTTGCCGTCTGATTGGGGTGTGACAAAAACAGTCGTAATTGCAGCTTAAGATAAATTTGAATAAGTACATATGTATAAGTGGAATGCATACACAAAAATGTCAAAATTTTAGCTGCACTTTAAATATGAGAAATACCTTCATATTTCCACTGTCGGTAGAAGATTATTAACACTACCCAGAGCTGTTCCGGTGTTTGAAATAGTACCAAATTTGAATATCAGTGAACACATATTTTTCAATAATTGTCGTTAAGCGAAAAATTCCTGGTTTTAAATAATGTTAATATTACATCATTGAATTTTTTCTCATAATTATAATCACATAATAACGATACTCCCCACGCATTCGAGCATTGTTATTCTTCGTATCCGATAGGTAGACGTTTTGAGTGTTCAATAGGTAGATTTGCTTTGGATAACTTCGATTGCCAACACTACTCCACTCTTTAATCCAGTGATTTTCGCCCACTATCGTTTTTTCTATCGAAATTTAAACCCCTAAATTTTATTTTGGTATATACAGAACACGGAAGAACCAATTTTTAGTAATGTAACATGAAATTTACTATCTGGATATTTTTCAGAGGTAGGATTGATTGAATTTATAAAATTCAAAATTTACTTTCCAATATGTTTTGACAGATGAAAAAAAACATCATTGCACTCTCGTGCCGTCTGGCGGTCGACATCCAGCGTTAGATCACGAATTGAGTTCTTATTGACCGGTCTCACGAACACTAGTGCAGTTTGTTGTTTGAAAACAATTCCATCTAGACAAACATGTCAAGTGGTCCTAAGTGTAAATAAACGCCTCTATTTTCTCTTTCGATTCACGGCGGCATCATAAAACTCTCGACAAACATATGATTACGGCCTAAAAGCCAACTGTCAAAATCCACTTTGAATGGAAAATCTGGACAAACCGTTACACGCCAATCACAGATGTTGGTAGTAAATGAAAGAGAAAAGTTTTCTCTTTCATAAACTGTTGTGAACTGTGTTTGACTAGTAACGGTTTGTCTGGAATTTCCATTCAAATTGGATTTTGACAGTTGGCTTTTAGGCCGTAATCATATGTTTGTCGAGAACTTTACAATATTGTTTCAGGATGTATCGAAAGATTGATTTTGACAAGCATCTTATGCTAAGAGTTAGGGAATAAACGTATAAAATGCCGAGTTATTAGCAAAAGAGAAAGTAAACAAAAAGAGTGTCATTTGCACTTAGCGCCATTTGATATGTTTGGTTAGCTATTTGCTATTACCGTCTTTGGCTTTGTTTTTTTTCACCAGCTGGTGATGTAGTATTTGTGTCATGTTAATTCAATCTATGCCAGGTGGAGGAAAACAAACCGTGGAACACACTAATCCAGTAATAAAAGTACTCTCTGCTTATGATACCAATTGACTTATTTGACGTCTAGGACACCAACACAGTTGTAATGTGTATAGACACTATACATATAACGCGATGTTTACAATTCGCCATCTGATTTAACTCATTTGGCAAAAATTCCACCCGATTTAACCTCACTCTCGCACTAACACAACTGCACATGGGTTAGTCAATACATTAATGACAAGTAAAAATTGCTTACCTATCCATTTGTTATATGTATATTTTCGGAACAAAATGTGGCGACTCTCGGTATATATTCTCTAATTCCTAGTTTATCTGCATAGCTACAAACAGTTTAACTGATTTTGAGTTTCGGTGGTTGATACGTAAGTATAGTGCTTTTGGTTTCTAGAAAAAGGTTCACAAAATTTGTTTACTGTTTATTTTTATTATCTAGCTTAATTGAGGATCTGTTTCGTCAGGGCAGCAAACAAACGGGTAAGTAAAGCGAATCAATTTTAATAACGACAACAAAATAGCTGAAATTGTATTAATACCTTAACTCATTTCAATCCATATACAAAATGAATCACATTTAATTTTCGATGAGAATTCAGCGTTATTTACTTATTTTATAGATTCATAAAAAACAATTTAAAATAAATCTTTCAAATTAACGTACCTTACAGTTTAGGGGAGAGTGGGTACGCTTGAACTCACCTTTGTGTTATTCTCATAACTTTTAGTCAATTCGAATTGTAAGAGCTATGAATAATATATTAATCCGAATACTATGTCCTATCAGCAAGATGAATAGTTTTGAAAATCATGCCAGAACGAGGTTTTTGTGAAAACGTGTGGTAACTTGATCCCCCGCCTACTAGGGCTAAAGAAACAAAGCACACTATGATCTATAGACACGAAGGTTCAGCTAAACACCTATCCTGACAAATTAATTAATAATACTAGCTTTTTAGATTCAATACAAACTTAGACAAGTAGAAAGTCAAGACAAGTATGTGCGATAAATCAGTGCTGTTTAACTGATGGCTTTTTCAGCCTTCAGTAGTGTATACCATCATTTGTTCACGGAAAATAACATTTTTGATCAATTAATAGTGCCAGGTACGTTGGGAAAATGATGTTTTTTTTCATTTTCTATACATTTCGAAAGTGTTTGAGAGAACTAATGATAGGGATCAAGAATACCCAGTGTTACAGAGATCAAAGATACCTGTTGTATGAGGTGAACAAAATTTAATTTTTTTGTACGTGTTGTAAAACTTTTTATTCGAAAAAGGTGTTTTTCTAGGCAAAAGCCCTTAGAAAGTACTTGAAATTATTCATAAATAATTAGTTCGACGATCTCATACAACCGTTAAAAAAAATTGTGGCATCTTCGAGATGGATTTAAACACATATTTTCAAAATATCATAACTTTTCCAAACCAAATGTAATACATCAGATTTGTTTTTTAAACATCATAAATGACCAAATACTTCATTTTCTTTTTATATTGTGATAACTGTATGCGTATAGATTAGAAAATATGGCCAGGGAAACAAATATCTCCAAGGATCAAGTGTCCTCACTCTCCCCTAATTATTAGAAGTGTAAATCATGTTGAATTGTTTCCGCCCGGATTTCTGGTTTGGAAAATTTTAGAAACCCATGACATTTTCCAGAATTGGGTTTGCACTTCGGGAATGTTGATTTTTTCTTGTAGACTTTTTCCGTCACGGAAAATCGAAAATCCATCTCCTATTTGATTTTTTTGCTTGTTTGTATTTACGTGACATTAAATAAGGTTTCATTCGTCACGTCCCATTTGAAATGGCTGGGGAACAAAATCCCGTGATCAAATTCCCGAGTCATACGGTAGCCTTAACTGGGGAATCTTGGCCAACTGCTGCTATGTCTGTTATGCCTCAATGTGCAACGAAAATGGACAATAATTAGGTTTTATCACAATTCAGCATCTATCCACCTACCAGATAAAGAAACGAATTTCCATATCGAATGCCAGTAATTTTGAGGTGATCCGCGTGAATGCTATTGTTTATCCAGTGGTGAAAAAGGGAGAAGAGAAAGGAAAGCCCTTATTCATGAAGATACACGTTTCCGAACCTAGTATTTGGTTACTGTCTAGTTTAGAGACTTAAGTGATAAAGGTCAATTTTTAATGCGCTTTTGCGCTAAAATGTGTATTTTAGCTCAAGTAAACAGAATCGGAGAGCGGAAATGTAATTGTTTTTACCAAAGTTTGATAAACTGAAAAGTAAGTTGTGTTTAATGACACACATAAGAAAGACATAGTACTCTAACAAGTTAACGTATACAGCGGAGCAAGTGTGATGCAGCTTTGTTGCATACCCGAGACCAAGGAACCGCCGGACGAGCTATTGATGAACCTGTCGCCGGAAGTGCAAGCAAACCTGTGATCCCATTTGCCCGGTTTAAGGCTACTGTAAAATTTTCAGCCGGTATCTTCAAACTGTCAAAATAATACTTCTGCTGTTTCTAAAAAATACCAGTTGTTTCAGAACATCACAGATTTTTAAAAGTATTAAAATAACCATTCTTCCCGACGGAAACCATTCATGTTGAATTGTTTCCGTCCGGATTTTTTATATGGAGAATTTTAAAAACCTGTGACATTTTCCAGAATTGGGTTTATACTACCGGAATATTAATTTTTCCGTGTAGACTATTTCCATCACGGAAAATTGAAAATCCATCTCCCATTTGAAATGGCTAGGGAACTAAATCCCGTGATCAAATTGCCGAGGTGCACAGTAGCCTTAAGCGGACCCTACACGGGACGACAATATTGTCAATAAAAATATTGTCAAGACTGCTTCAATATGTCAATCCCATTTGATTTCTACATGATCAATATTTTCAAGATGCCCTTACACGAACAATATATTGATCAATAAACGATTTATTGATAATATTTCTGCACGTGTAGGGTCCGCTTTATAGCTAGTTTAAAGACGACTGAGCGGTAGCGATGTCGGACAGTACAGCAGAACAGGGTTGCCAAAATTAAATCTGTATTTTTATCCTAAAAAATCTTTTCATCTGTGTTTACTCTTCGAAAAATCTGTGTCGATATCTGTATCGAATCAGTTGAGTCGTTTAACCTTTTGCTGGATTATCTATCGAAGATATTAATTCCTGTTGTTTAAATCAGTCAAGCAAGGACCTGTTTACATTTTCGTAAAAAACACTACAAATCGTTCTGATATTTTACATCCAGAAACTTGAACTTTACCGATGTGCAAAATGGAAAAATAATTTTCTTCTTCATTTAATTACTTTTGTTGATATATAATGTTATATACATTAAGTCAACCAATGTAGCTGTCATATTTTCGGACAAAGAATTAAGACTTAACAAAGTCACAGAGCGTTTCTGGAAGTAGGCTTCAGCCAGGCGTTTGCTGGGTGCTAACCTGAGTGTACTACAAACCTTTACCTTTCAGAATGAGCGACCACTCTCGAATGTGAAGATATATTTTGATTAGGCTGTGCACGCAGACGAAGTAGACATAAATAATGACTTACTATGAGCCGGGTGAAGCAATGTTTGTAAACACGGCTCACAGTAAAAGTCATTTTTAAGTCGATTTCGTCAGCGTGCACAGCCTAATATAGAGGGCTAAGCTAAGAGAGACAAAGAGGAAGTATTACTGAAACTGTAAAAAATATTTCTAAAAATAGTTTTTGTAACATCATTTCTCAAAAATCTGTATATCTGTACATACACGCAAAAATCTGTATATCTGCACATACAGATTCTTGGTCTGAAAATGGCTGAAAAATCTGTATAAATACAGATTATTCTGTATTTTTGGTAACCCTGCAGCAGAAAGCGATGTGGCGTAGCCACATTAGTGAAACGAGAGCTGGCTAATGTGTTTACGCCACATTACTTTTTGTCATACTGTCCTACTTCGCTGCCACTCAGTCGGCTTTAAACTGGTTGAAGCCCCTACCCGGTCAAACCATTCGGAATTTGATTCGGAATCCTGAATGGAGTCAGTATGGATTCCAAATCAAATGCAACAACCGATTCTGAGTCGGAATCGGTTGTTGCATTTGATTTGGAATCCATAATGACTTCATTAAGAAATCCGAACCGGTTCCGGAGTGAGTTTAACTGGGTATGTTTGGGTAAACCGGGTGAACGAGATGATCACAGGTTTACAGGTTTTTTAAAATACATCTTATGTAAACATAGAAAACCATACATAGGAAAACTGCAGTTGTTTACATATGGCCTATCAAGACCACCCCCAAAATGAAAAAAACTATATACATTTGATGGTGTTTATTTTGTTTGTTTTGTTTGTTTCTTTCCGGCATTACACTGGGAAACGATTCAGCGGGATTTCAAAGCTTGTCTTTCCTTCCACATCGAACGAAAGAACGCTACCTGTAAACATAAAATGGTTGCTATACAGCAACAGAAAATAAAATAAACAAAAAGTGTTGCTGAAAAAAATATTTTTTGGTCGTATCGAGGGGCGACTCAATGAACTGGTAACTGGCGGTAAATTACTCGCACACTTTCTCTTCAAAAGATTTCATGAAGTTTCAGGTCGTGTCGTTGGTGTTTATGTCAAATAAAAATAACCCTGCGGGAAAACCAGGAAAACATGTATTCATATTTTCTGACAGGGCATCATTTGTAGTGAAATTCGATATGTCAAATGCTTCTGATAGTGTCAAATCATGACTGTCAACATATTTCTTTATTTTAAATTTAAATTTTATTTTCACGTTTCCTGAGTTGGAAAAAAAACATTGTTGTAATCACGAAAATCAGTTTTATCGATGCATGTAATAAAAAAATATTTTTTTCTCATTTAATAACCATTATTACCATTATTTCAAATCGCTTGGAATTTGCGGATCGGACAAGATCGAATGAGTTTGTTATTTGGATTTGGATAATGTTACTTGGATTATTTGGATAGCGGACATCTTGTTTTGTAATACTGTTGCAGCAACTTTTCCGTATCTCACCGTATAATGTATCTTTTTCATTACACAAATTTGGGAAAAAATGTTAAAAAAGGTATTTTTAAAGTTATTGCAATAAACAGCAACACTGCAGTTGCGACGTTCCGGGGAAACACAACGCAACTGCACTCCAAGTGCATTGAGTTGATCACTGCGCCACCTACAAACGTTTATCTGATTTATTCGGAATTTCAGTAGCGGGTATTTACACACGTTTCGAATCGAGCCTAAACGTCTGTTATCTGTGGTAGTACTGTTCACTGCACCTTTTCATCACATTCTGCAGTGCAATTATTCGTCAAGCATACATCAATTCATTAACCCTATTCCAACCCACACCCTGATCTCCTCCCATGGCGTTTTTGTGGTCTACGTGGACCATTCTGCCATAACCTCTCATCGGCCTTGGACTGACTTGCGGTCTCATTGCCCCACCAAATGCTGTAAAATGAAAATGAAAAAGGGGAGCTGTGTGCGATTTAAAACTACAGTATGCCCTACCACCCCTAAATCAGTTTCACTGATGTGCATTTGATCAGGAAAGTCGAAAAAAATTGTAATACAAATATAACAGATAAGTATTGTCTTCTTCTTTCATCCAATATTCATATGTATGTGGGTGCTTTTCATATGGGACTGACATTAGTTGGTGTTTTATGTACATATCATGAATAAATCAATAATTTTCAGTGCGTTATTTGATAGTACAAAAACAATAAGACCTAACCCTGATGTTAACTTAAAACTGTTGAAAATGCATATGGAACTGTTATACGGGTATCGGCAGTGTATACACTATGCAGATAGACGCATAGTGTATGTATACAAATTGTCCTCCTTAACAAATACATTCAATTTAATTCACATATTCAATTATTCACAACGCAAACTCACTCCCAAGCAGCATATGCACGTATCCACACCACATTAAAATTCGAACTCAATCCATGAATGCGCAAAGGCCCTCCTTCTCATAGTGTGACAACTGTCAAAGTAAGTTCAGATGCCAAATTTAACATCATTTGGACAATTCTAGACTCCCGCCCACCTCGCTTGAAATTTTTGAAATTGGTACTATGGGAAAATATGGAGAAAACATATATTAAATGCTATAACTTTTGAAGTAGCAATCAGAAATTCACAATTTATACCTTTTTAAAGGAATTAACCATAGAATTGAATGGAGTTATTCCTGTTTCAAGAAAATACTGGAAAGTAGGGTACTGGGTCATTTTGGCCCCTAAATCCCCTATTATTAATATTTTTTCTGCTCCGTGATTCAGTTTTTATAACGTGAAAAAATCTCAAAAGTCGAACGGAACCTTTTTAACCTTTGTCTGAATACGAGAAGTTGGGGTTATAGGGCCTTTTGTCACTCATGTTAAATTTTATAATTTTCTTATGCATATATCTCTATTATTCTTCAATCAATTTTCATAAAATGTAACTTGTTGAACGAGAAAAATTTTAGGAATGCAACAAAAATACATTCGTTAGCGGTAAAATTCAGAAACATCAAATTTTTAGCATTACCTCTACAAATCACATTTTTTCATTAAATGTCCTTATTACTCAACTTACCCTATTTTTCCAGGAATGAGACGTTTCTCATGTGATCCGTAAGCGTATTTTACACTAAAAGTAGTGAATTAAATAAGAATTTTGTTGTTAAATTGAGTTAAGGACATTATACATGCGAGCCACAACATAACTGCTACGCCGCACACACCCCTCTTCCTTGCCTAACCATGTAGGGTGATGAGCCCATTTGCGCCATGTTTCTATTATCGCCCTATCCATTTGAAGCCGTTGGTTAGAGCAGTGTCTGCCATCTTTGTTCAACGCATTGAGCCAAATGGTAGCGCAACAATAGAGGCACTCGATTCGAGTTTTCGTTGCGCTCAAACACGAGAATTTTACTGTTTTCAGCGCTTTTGTGTTATTATATTGGTTCTTAACAATGAAGCAAAGTTGTTGATGTCAATTTTTACGCATTCCATTGATTATAGGGCGAGAAATTAATGAATTAGTTAGGCACCTTGCTTAGTATGGTGAAAATAGGCACTTTACCCTATCTGACATGAGCAAATATAAAAATACGTTTTTCAACACACTAACCTTGCTGGTGTGTCACGAAGCTGCTACTTAAGGAAGCTAGAACATTTTCCTATACAATCAATCCGAGTTTTTGATGGAATGCCATCCGTAGCTCCTATTTTGTGCGAAAATATCATCCCTCTTCACTTGGGGTTTCTTTTTGAAACACTCTTATTTTTCTTCTTCTCCTTTTCATTGCACTTTTTCAAATGCACTTTATTCACACACTACTGCAAAAACACTCGCGAAACTTTAATCGTTTACTAACAAAACTTCAAATTTTCTGCCAATATGCAGATGACCAAAGGAAAATGTTCGGAAACTCTCATTTGTGCGTTTGAATTTTCACTTCAAATTTCAGTTTTTCTCAATGTAAACAAGCGAGTCGGTGCCTAGCAACGTGGCTTCCACATATCTTCACCTTAATATGTGAGATTTTTTGATAAAAATGTAAAATCGAGACTATATATCAGATAATTTGATCCTTCTGAATTTTACCGGTAACAAATCTGTTTTTATTTTGTTCCCAAGGATTTTCCACGTTCAACAAGACACATTTTTTTTTTAAAATTGAGTGAAGAATAATGAAAATATATGCACGAGAAAATGATAAAATTTAATATGAAACACAAAAGGCCCTATAACCCCAACTTCTCGTATTCGGACTAAGATCAAAAAGCTTCCGTTCGGTTTCTGAGATTTTTTTACATTATAAAACTGCAAAATATGTATAATTCGCATCACGGAGTAGAAACATTATCGAAAAAAGGGGATTTTCAGCCCAAAATGACCCAGTACCCCACTTTCCAGTATTTTTCTAGAAATAAATCCATATTCAAATACTAAGGTTATTTCCTTTAAAAAGAGGTATAAATTGTAATTTTCTGATTGCTATTTCAAAAGTTATAGCATTTAATGTATTTTCCTCTATATTTTCCCCAAATACCCCAATTTCAAAAATTTGAAGCGAAGTGGAGTCTAGAATTGTCCAAATGATGTGAAATTTGGCATCTGAGCTTACTTTGGCATTGTGCCATTGAGAATAAAAAAAATTGCGATGCCCTAGTCTACATCGCATGTACGACTCGAACCCATCGCATTTACGCTTAGTAGGGTGAAGAGCGCACTTTGCACGAATCTATGACAAAAGGTCGAAAGGCAAAAGGTCGAAAGACAAAAGGTCGTAAGACAAATGGTCGAAAATACAAAAGGTCGAAAGGACAAAAGGTCGAAAATACAAAAAGTCGAAAGGACAAAAGGTCGAAAGACAAAAGGTCGAAAAGCAAAAGGTCGAAAGGACAAAAAGTCGAAAGACGAAAGGTCGGATAAATTTAAAGTCGAAACCAAATTTTTAACCTTACATTTTTTTTAAGTACCCTTCCAGGAACTAAAAATCAAATATCATAGCCAATATATTCATAGATAAAACTTTAAAGGATTGGAAATGTTCTGTAGCAATTGCGTGTATCAGAGGTCAAATAGCTTCCAATTCAGAAATTCCAGTTCCCTGTTGTAAATATAGGCTGTTCACTTCTTCCATCTCCTATGATGAAGTATGAATACCGGGCGGCTAGAGCAAATGTTCTACTTGCGTACAAACCAAAGGACGTTTTCTCTCCATGTCGTTTTCTGTTTGCTATAGCGCGGCTTGTGGACTTACAGGCGATACGAAGTGCGGACAAAGACGCACCGCCACGTGCGTAAAGCGGCACCGCTAAACGCCGTCAGCCGGATCGTTGCATCCGTATTTTGTTTCTAGTACGCTCTACGGAGATCCGACACTACCAGCAGTTGCCGAACTCCAAGATAGGACCTCAACAACACTTTCGCGCAAGGCAGCGCAAAACAGCCGCGTCGTCGTCGAATAGCTTTCATCAAATTTGGTGCAAGCAGCGGTGTGAAAGGTGTGAAGTGAACAGCCTAACAGCCACTTTGGTTTCGGAAGCTGACTTATTATTGGTAGTTATTGGGGACTCTGCCTGTGATGATAACCAGTAGTTTAGTTGCGATCTTTTGATTATTACTTGGTGTCATCCCGTGAGACGGAGGACTCTTCTGCTTTTGCGGCAGCCGTTTCGTTTTCCCCAAAATTTAGAAATACTTATAGCCTTGGGGTTGGGTTTCTGGTTGGGCAACCTTGAACGAAACAAGTGGTCCTCGTAAGAGGTGGCGCTTAAACCGCTTGTTCAGTGAACTGGAAAACGCTAAAGCAGATAGATCCGTAGCTATATCTTGCAGGCTAAAGTTCAAACAACGTGAATTTGTAGTTTTGAAAATATAATTTATTCTTAGGAAAATAGTTTATATTATATTTAGAATTATATGTTTCTCTGTATATTATAGTGAAACAAAAATCGTTTAGCAATATTATATATAGAATAAAAATGTCGTATACCAATCACAGCCATCATTTTTAAAGCAGAAGAGTAAAATTAATAAATATATCAAAACTGCCGCCTAATGTGGCTAGGCCGCATCGCTTTACTTCGTGTGCTGTCCGACGTCGCTCCGCTCAGTCGGACCTAAACTAATTTATCGACCCAATGGTTGAGTAAGCCGGACAAACGAGTGGATCACAGGTTTGCTTGAGAGGGGCCGCCGCTTCCTACGGCGGGTCGGTGGCCACCTTGTCCAGCGGATCCTCAGCGGCTTTGCGCCACTTTGGTTCCTTGGCCTCGGTTATGCGGTTACACCGCATTACGCTGGCTATGCAATCAACTTTGAAGCAGTTCCGTCTTAGTTTCATCGAACATATTTTGTGCCTGGCACTATTGAATATTTCAGTACTATAATTAATTGTGACAGGCGATCAAAATACAATGTGTTGAACCGCAAATCGCAAATCATCACTGAGAAAGGAATATAATTGGCAGATCAATCATCATATAAAGAACAGCTCATGTTATAAAGAAGGAAAAACATCAAATTCAAATTATTGTATTTCATGATTTAAAAATTTTATAGCAAAATTCAAGTTCATGGTAGAATTCATTATTTGTTTAACATTAACATATAAGTTAAAATCGATTTTCAGAAGATTTAAAAATATAGCTTTATTCAGATTATTTTTAAATTTAAAAACTGCCAAAACCGGCGCAAGTTTCAAAGTTGAGGAGATACTACTTGAAGAGAGTATAGCTGCGTATGAAACGGCTGACGAATGATAGATAACAGACGGCAACAAAGCAGTTATCACAGATTTCCGAACTAATTCAAAGGCCCCAAATCACCATGAAAACAGAACAATACACTGTCAATTGTAGTCAGAGAAGGCAAAAATAAACAGGAATGGTCTACTCCATTTAAATACAACACAGTAACGAACTAAGCAAATAGAAATACATGGTTAATAATGAAACAACAGTAATGGATCGTCTTGGTTTTTACATTCAGTAATGATTCTAATTAAAACACTATGTTAAGAAATACTGCATCTTTTCGATGCTTTGTCCATTTCGACGTTTTGTCCCTTTCGATGTTTTGTCCCTTTCGACCTTTTGTCTCTTTCGACCTTTTGTCTATTTTGACCTTTTGTCCATTTAGACCTTTTGTCTCTTCGACCTTTTGTCCTTTTCGCCTTTCGACCTTTTGTCTTTCGACCATTTGTCATTCGCCTTTTTGTCCAATCCATCTTTGTTTTTCGACAGTTTGTCCCTAAACCATTTGCACACCGCTAGGAAACGTGCTAGTTGTACTAGCCACTATCACCTTAAAAATTCAAATCGGTGCATCTTTACGCTAACATTGTCTAAAATCTACAGCTCCTTCTTCATGCTCCACCGACTCATTCTCCTTAACCCTCAAAAAGGCAAGCTAAAATTGTGACTTCATGAAACATCGCTCCTAAGTTCCAATAAAATCGAAAGCTTTTGTCATTTTATCAGTGAGAGTATCGAAAGCCCGAAAACGCTCGATCACTTGTATTCCAAATTACAAGTTCATTGAAACTAGAGAACTGTAACTAGCCGGGCCTCTGAGACCCGTTCCTTGCCTTTTTGAGGGTTAACCACAAAAATGTCCAACTAGCCCCCGACTTTCAGGAGGCGTGCTCCCAGTTGAGTCGGTGCTTTGGGAATACAAACGCATGTTTTCAGATCCGAAATATTAAACTTGTGTGTCAATAAAACATAAGTAGCTACATAGCCATAGGTACCTTCAAACTACCGAAAACATTTTGACACGAGAATTCTACCCGTCTCGTTAATCCAACGCTCACACAAGAGCCTAAATATTTTAATTGATCCCAATGCAAACTCACATGCTACAATGTTTAAGTTAAGTCATTCTGATAGATGGCGCCAAATGATTAAAAACTAACTTCAACATGTTCCGGAAACCCCCTCCCCCTTCACGGGTTTTACTCAAGCCAGCCATGCTCTAAATATGTTCATGAAGACTTGTGGGGCCATACACTAATTACGTAATGGCATATGGGGGAGCTTACAAATTCTTATCTGAGGGGAGGGAGGGTTCCTCCCTTCTTACGTAATATCATAAAACATGCATGAAAAATGAAATCAATAAGAAAAATATTCTTTTTATAAGAAAAGAAACTATTTCTTATTTGTGCCATGCACATTTTGCATATCAAACAATATAAGCACATATTGTACATCATGGTCAAGGAAAGGCGGACCTCGAATTGAAGTGTTTTGCAGCAACAGAATATGATAGTAAAATTAGTTATGGAATTTTGTTGATTATTGCCAACGTGAGGAGTTGCTTAATTGTCGATGGTTTTGGAGCAGTTACAGCAATTTCTTGACTCTTGGCGGTACATTTTTCTGATCAAGAACTGGAGTCACAATCTGTCTTACAAGTTAAGAAGTGTTGATACCCTTATAGTTGCAATAAATTCACACCAGAAGAGGTTATAAATTCTTTTGAGTTCTACATCACTAGGAAATAGACTCAAAGAAAGTGGAATATAGCGAAGCAAATTATGTTGACCAAATCAAAGTTGCTGAATATCTACAAAAAAATAATCTGAAATTTCTACTGGGCGAGATTAGGATGCAAATAAAATTACTGCAGATGATTCTAGTTAAATCTTGTCCAGAATTTGTTTAATAGTTCTATAAGTATCGTTTTCGCCATCGTATAATTTAATGAATTAACAATATGATTTTTTAATTACACAAATCATGATAAGATCTTATGTAGGGGGGAGGGGGAGTTCACCAAAATCTTACGAACTCTTATCTGGGGGGAGTGGGAGGTTGAAAAGTTCTAAAAAAGCCTTACGGAATTAGTGTAAGTTCCCTGTGTGAAAATACAGCATACACAAGATACCAAAGCGATTAATTATTATATGCTCTATTTCTATAAATATATTTAATATCATGATATTCATTAAAGTAACTAAGGTTTTATAATTATTCCAGATCGTTTCTCTAAAAAATCATAATGAGGTTTCACAATGATAACGACATTACATCCGATGACGAATGTTCCAACAGTTACGAGGAAGATAATGCATTTAGTTTGGAAAATACGCATCAGGTTTCCGAAGATGATCATGAAGAGGAACCTGAATGGCTATGCATAGGCTATTGTGAAACGTATGCTGCAAATGACCTTGATAATATCGACGGCGGAAATAATTTTCTGATTGATTGTGAAGCAACTGCGTCGGGGTGTGATAAGTTAGATTTTGCAGGCAATGGATCAGATACTACATCCGATACAGATGGTAATCGATTGATTGATGGAGACGAATCAATAACTAACCCTCCATCTGTGGAATTACTAGTTTCAAATATGGTTGACTTTTGCCTAAACGAACCCACCAACTCAACAGATGAAGACGTACAAAGTCTCGTTGTAGTTCCAACGAATACTGTAGAAACAGAAGAAAACAGCACACCAAATGAACGCGATAATGATCCACTCAACTTCAGAGTATTACAATCCCCTCCATGGAAGGACGAGTTCAAGTTAAACCATAAACCTCTGAATAGCTTTTTCGCCCCTCGCAAAACAGTAAACAATGAGCAGAGTGATCCGGTGGACTTTAACTTTCAACGTCCGATGTGGAAGGATGATGTCCTACAAACACGTGACACATCTACATCAGATCGACCAAATTCGCAGATACAATCACCAACAACAGGAAGTTTATTAGAGACAGGCAAGTTGTTCAGTCTAGATAAAATACAGTATATCAAACGCAAATCATTTCACAATGCGAGCGATGGTGTCCTATTATACTCAGGAAAATTTTGCTCAGGCGAATCGAAATTCAAATTGCACAGTGAAAGCTGTTTGCTAACATCAAAGAATCATTATGTAGCCAGAGTATCAATAGATCAAGTGAATGAACTGGATAATTCGACCAATTTTCGCGACGCAAAAAAGATTTTGTTAAGAAATCTTAAAATAGAGAAAGTATTGCTGGATGATCAACTTCAGGAGAGTAAGGTGGCTGAAAATATTTTGCAATCGTGTCTGCAAGAAATAAGTAACGGAACACTACAAGAGCTTCAGCATGCAGAAGATCTCTTTCAATTACAAACAATTCTACAAATTCCGAAAAATTGTAATAATCGGAATTTATTGGAAGCAATCAATGCCAATGGATTTGTTTCTGATCGACTCAAATCAGCAATACTTATGCATGTTGAAACGGAAAAAAAATTGAACGCGAGAAACAAATTTCTCAGTGCTTTTACTACCATTTTTAAACGTTCAGATCCATCAAAATTATTCGACATTATCAGAGATGCAGTAAGAAAAGGTGTAGCATTCCACAAAAAAAAGCTACTTGAAATTTGTCCCGCTGTAATGAAAGCCAGTCTTACAAAACTAAACGACAAACAAATTATGTACGTGACCTCGTTTGATTTGAAGCTGTTTTCCGATATGGACAATGCATTAGACAACAATATGTTCAAATCTGTTCAACCCGTTTTGTCTACAAGATTTTTAGAAAAAGTAAGAAGAATTGACGAGGATCATTTACGGGATGTGATTCCGACGACAAGTCAAATTTATTTCTTCCTTTGTAAAAGTCTATTCGAAGTTGCAGAGGAGGTAAAACTACTCGCAAAACAAGATCCTCTTCTGACATATAGTCTCAACGAATGGAAGTTAACTGATTTATCGAACTGGATTCCTCAATCTACATTGGAAGTATGCCTATCGCATCAATTGAAATTGCTTCTCAATATGACCAACCACTTTGAACCTGGAAAACCAACAGTCACCAAACGTTTTAAGTATGATTTCAAACTGTTTCAAAATTTTGAATCGTCTATGGAGTTACAGAAAACTATTAAACAAACTAACAAAGTGTTCAAGAACATTTGGATCAATGAGGAAAGTGTTGCATGCATGCCAGATGAAATACACGTCTGGATTTGTCTTCTGGATCATACAATAGTACATATGTTTGAAAACGATCCAGATAACACAAACGTGTTCAAGTGTCTGTTTACATTCTACATGAACTTTGTATCGTCAGATGATTTCAGAATGGAATCTTTAGAATCCCTTCGTATGATTACTCACAACACACTTCGGTTTGTTGCCCAGACAGGGCCTTATGTACACAAAGAAAGCAGTTTGGACAGCGACATTTTACAGAAACAAGTTAGTTTCATTAATTTAGCAATCCTCGAAAATAGAATGACCTTTAGCGAATTCCGCGATTTAATTGAGGTGTTCACTGCTTATTGGAAACAACGCAAAGAAGTTATTTCCAGTATTTCTAACAAGCTACCAGGAGCATATTTCAAGGAAGACGTTAATGAAATTCAAACACAGCTATTGCAATGCGTCAGTGTAGCACTGGAAAAGAAAGTGAAATCCACTGAACTCATCAGTTTCTGTCGAGTTTACGATGAGCTATTGATTGATCTTAATGATTTCCAATTCGAATGGTTTGTTAGGCTACCAACGTCTGTCAACATAGAAGTCTTCACGTTGAGTAAAGTAGTCGAGCCTGTAGACAACAAATGGAAGGACAATGAAATGCGATGCTATCAAGTCACGAATTTCAAAAAATTCACACAATTATATGAGGTATTGTGTGATGATGAGAAGGTGCCAACACATTATCTGATCAAAGTTATAAAAATCTTCCTTAATTTTATCAACAACCTCACCGTCAAGAACAAATGGAATAGTGAAGAAACTCTAACAGAATCGACTCAGTTAAACTCTGTAGTTCTTCTTATAGCATCAATAAGGAGCTCTCTGATGTACTTAAAGGAACAACCCGACTATATCTGTTTCGATAGGTTTGTAAAGGAAAGCACAAAACCTTTCTCTACTGTGATCAACGAAAGTATATCATTTGCGGACTTTAGCAAGAGAGTACTACTGATAAAAGAATCCTTTTGGTACATTCGCAACCTGAACGCAATAGACATAGAAACCGCTCTGAAGCTTTGCCAGCAAGATAATGATAACTTCGATGAAACATTTCTAAAAGCCGAGTACAATAGATATACACAACAGTTTGAAGAGTATATGGGAACACTCGTTGGGTGCTCACGGGAGGAAAAAATTAATCATATTGTTAGTGATGTGCAAAAGACAGTGAAACCAATGTTAACATCCAAATGGACAGGCGACTTTAGGCAACATACACTACCAAGAATAATCGCTGGACTAGGAGCTGTGTGGGCCATCGAAACATCAAAAGATGTTGCCAGTACCGGACAATATTTGAAGCCTCATTGCATTCAAATTCTCTGCATTTTAAGATTATTGAGTGCAGATGATGATGAGTTAGGCGTCGAAAAACATCTTGCTCAGGTACTGACTGGTCAAGGCAAATCGTTGATCCTAGGATTAACCGCAGCGGTACTTGCCTTGTTTGGTCATTCCGTTCAGATAATGTGTTATAGTCGTTATTTGGCTAGTAGAGATGCTGATGATTTCAATGGACTGTATGAACGCTTCTCTGTTGATAACATGATATCCTACGATACATTTGGAGATGTGGCGCATGAACAACTTAGTAGATCCACACGAAATGCAAGAAACTATATTCTTCGGTGTTTGGGACTGTCAAAAAGTAGACCATCTACTAAGTATCAACCAAATGCAGTCGACTTGAGCAAATCCGTGCTGCTCATAGATGAAGTAGACGTGTTTTTCACTGAAAAATTTTATGGCAACACGTACAGCCATGGCGTATTTCCTATGATTCCTGGATTGGCACTGATACAAATCAAAATTTGGGATCTTGCTACACAAGGGCATTGGGATCCTGGTTTTATTCGACGCAAGATAAAGGAATACGAAAACTATATGGATCATCCTGAAATTCATCAGCTCAAAGAGTTTATAAATAGGACGGACACCTATACACTTCTGATGCCTTACGGTGATGAGCTGATGGAACAATTATATACGAATAAAAAGCTGTACTTGCACCATCTGGATCAAATGATTTCAACTGCAATGGCTGTTTACCGTGGAACAGAAGATGATAGTTATATAAATCGTTTTGCAATGAATGAGTATGGAATGATAACCATTAGAACCGATTTGGGCGAATATACAACGGACACCTATCTTGGTTACTACAACATATTCAACTATTTCAGATTAAAATATACCAATTACACTCGCACTATTGGTCGCATAAACAATTATGGTTATTTGAATTTGCAAATTGGTGGAATATCCTTCGCTAAACTACCTGATAATTTTCCGCTAATATTGGGTGTAACTGGTACATTGACAACTCTCAACAAGTACGAAAAGAAAGCAGTGGAAGAACATTATGAGATCCTTGAAACTTCAGTCATGCCTTCGTTCTTCGGATCTTCAAATCTCAAGTTTGACAAAACGAAAAATTTTGTGTGTCTACCAACCAATATCGAATGGATGAACCAAATCCTCTCAAGGGCGCATTGTATGATTTCAGCAAAACGATCTGTAATAGTTTTTTTCGAAAATGATTGTAAACTGAACAAGTTTTCTCAAGAGTATTCTTTCCTGTTCGATCGCATCTATGTGTTAACCGCCAATACGACAGATGATGATCTGGAACGCCACATCAACGATGCTGGTATAGCAAGGACTATTACCTTAGCAACTCGTGATATGGGACGTGGTGTGGATTACAAATCCAGCGTTTCGGTAGAGAGGAACGGAGGAATTCATGTAATTCAGACTTTCTTTTCATTGGATGTGAAAGAAGAGACACAAATCAAAGGCCGAACTGCTAGAAAGGATAACCGTGGTAGTTATGAATTGATTGTTTGTTTGGCAGATTTGAAGCATGTTGGGCTTGTTGATGAAGATGACGAAAGCAATAGCGTCAGCTATTTAGCAGTGGAAAAGTCTAGAACCAAGTTGGCAAACAAAGCAGGAGCTACGAAAGCGGCAGATGTTCAACAAGCAGCAGAAGTTCATAGGAAGACCATTGACTTTTATAGAAATATTCAGAATTAAATGTCTAAAATATTCCAATCTGTTTTGTATTACTATATGGAAATAAAATAAAAAAAAATTATTCAATATTTTCCAGAGGGGTTCTATTTCATTGGTTTCTCGGAGATTGCTGAACCGATTTTCACAAACTAGACCCCAAATGAAGGGTAAACTATTGTCATCGTCTACTATAGATTTTCATTTTGATCCGACATCCAGTTGCGGAGTGACGAATTGAGTACGTTCACATAGAAAACCTAGATATAATTTGTCCACATCGGTTGCTTGAAGAGTATTGGACCGATTTTCTGGTGTTTTGGCCCAAACGACAGGTGCAATCTCGTCTGAACTGTCCAGAGAAAAACGAATTTTTGAAAACTCAATCGCTTCCCCCTTTCGCTGAGTCCATTTCTAGTCCCACTAGAAGTCTGCTCCGAATTTGAATAAAGTCGTAAGAGTAGCTAGCAAACCATAAAGTATGATTTTTCGACAATTTACATGGAAAAAATGCACTAAGCTACGTTTTCTCCGCTAAAACGAGCTGTAAGCATAAGTTTATGACAAACTGAAAATAAGAATAATTTTATTGCCTACAAATCGATCCAACTTCTTTAGAAGAAGTTATTAGGCTTTTAATGAAGTGACATCTGAGTTTTGCATAGGGCCAAAAAACACATGGTTGTGAAGCAGTACTCGATTCCTACGAACCTTATTTTTTGCGAAATAATTGTTGTGTTCTGAATAGTATGTTTGGAACTATTAGAGTATATGATATGAGTCATTGTTTGACTAAAATATTATAGTTGCGCATTATTTCTATTTTTCCTTTGAAAAGTTAGTGTTGGCGCCCTCTATGTGGTGACATGTAGAACATGTAAAATTATCTAGGTAAAAGATGACTATTATCATGTACTAAAAGTCTTTCAAACATACTATTTACTATTCACAAAACAATAAGTTCGTGACAATCGACTACTAATTCACCACCATGTGCTGTTGAGCCCCTTTCAAAACTGACACTGGCACCACTTCATTAAAAGTTTAATAACCTCCCCCAAGCAAGCTGGATTTCTTTCTCCGTGTAAATTATCGAAAAAGCCTATACAAATTTCCCTCTCAGAAATCGGCTCAAAGCGTTACCGCCTTTTTGCGTTAATTGGACAAAGCCATAAGTAACGGTGACGCTCGAAACTGCTTGCGGTGCTCGAAACTGATGATTCGAGCATAAATTCGAGCACCTCAAGCAGATTCGGGCAGTATCTTAGCGCCTTTTCATTTTGTGTTCTTTTTTCTTTTCATAACAAAAGTGTGTCGGCCAGAAAGCGGATTGTGCCGCGTAATTTGGAGAACAACGGAAAAAATCCCAATCATACAAAAAGCATTGTCTGCCAGGTTGATAGGAAAGTGTATTTGTGGAAAAAGGAATTATTTGTCGTTTTTCTTAAAGGTATGTAATTAATCAACTATTCAATTAGTTTATTCGTAGATCTGAAACAGAAGAAAGTCAACTGAGGTTTAACATTCTACTTTTTCTTGTAACCTAACTTATTCCCAATATCCGTCAATAAATTTTGATTAAACAACATTACAAGACTCGGCGAAAAAACGCATCGGTACTGACTATCGATGCATGCCCGAACAATCCGGTAACAACAAGCATGAAGGCATAAATCATGAATAAATCCTCTACCAGGGGTGAAAGCTGTTTTTCGGTCAATTCGGTCTGGATGTAGCCAAAAAGTTTGATGATCCAGTTATTCGATGATTTGTGGTTGTTTAGAGATGTAGCAAAGTTAAGGAATGTAGCAAATATCTCTGCACTCTCTCGTTTTCTACGTCGAGATGGGACACTGCATTTAGTACGTCATTAAAGCCTATGCATATCAGTAGCTGCCTGGCTGTGCTTATGGATAGAAAATTTTAATTGAATGACTTTCCAGTTTGAGTATGTTCCGTTTGTCGACCCTTGTGCTCGGTTTGAGCATAGGGCTAACATATTTTGGTGGTAGCACGCAAAGTATTTTAATGTATTTTTGGAAAATCTGTGGAAAAGAAATAATTTATATCATGGCAGTCTAAAAATGGCATCATTTATGCTGATTTCGTTTTTAGAATCGAGTCGCTCTAGGTTCGCTCTGAGCTGTCACTTTTGTATGGATTTTGTAAATATTAGAGCGAACCTAGGGCGACTCTGATCTAAAACCGAAATCAGCATTAAGCATCAACAGCGAAACGGTTAAACTAATTTTCTATTGTTTTACAAAGGTATCATTGATCAAACAATTCACGACTGCGGCCGGTATGCTTCGGTAGACACCGCAATGTTGAAGGCTCCGGTCGATCTACTGGAGGCAGATAGATAGCACCTCGGCAAGGTAGCATCTCATTGTGAATATGATACGCAACAAGATCCCCTGCTTCTTCAATGTGACTGTGATTGACGTATTGCATTAAGTTAACCCAAAATTCACCTGGGATTGGCTTTGCATCAAGTGTGTCAACTTCGGTGGGAAGAACGATACCTTGTCGAAAACATCCAGGATTTGAAAAATATTCAAAATTTCTGGTACAAGCGATTTCAAGGTGTTCAGTGCAGCTACGATCACTTCACGATCATCGAAATCGGTAACAAAATGCCATAGTTTCCTGACGATTTCGTTAACCAGCTTCTCCTGTTCGATGAAGTTTAACTGGATGGAAAGCACGTTTGAGAAAATTTTGCGCAAACTACAAATAATGAGTGGTCTTTTTTGGGAGTAAATTTGAATCCGAGCACTTTCCAGGTTGCAATCGGCAGCATCGCTATTTGCGTCTTCCGGGTAACTGAGTATCTTTGAGAATATATTAACCAGATATGCGCCATGATGTGGTCTGAAAAAGGAAGCAGAAATATGTATGAGAATATCACGAGTAAAATTTGAATTTGAATATTTTTCACCTTCTTTATCAAGCATAATTCCCTAGTGGTGTAGATTCTCGCCAAAATCGTCTCCCAAGGATCCCCTTTTGACCGCCGGCTAGTATACTTGAGAATTTCGTAAAAAAAACGGATACGTCCTGGGTTCCGCTTTCCACAGGTGCAGATACAGGCCTGAACTTGTTGCTCGGTCAACATATTTTGCCAGTGCTTTCAACACTCCGAACATATGATCTTTCGCACCCTTCGACGCCAAACTCTGCAGCAAGAAAGTGTAAAGAGTATTGGCATACGGATTTCCGATCCGATCTTCTCATCTGATTTCGACATACCAATCAACAGTTCAAAGACTTTTCTCCAATTTGTGGAAGAAAGTTCTTTTTTCATAGAATAAACCTAGTAGAATATGATTTTCGATAGAAATTTTGCCACTTTCCACGAGACTCCACCACCGATGAAACTTGATATTTTGCTGGATTTTCGATTGATGGCACTGATACTGCCCTGGTGTTTTGCACTGGCACAGTGTCAATGGAACACTCCAGTGAGGGATTCCATGAGAAACCGGCCGACCGCAAAATATGACCATCGTAGATTCGAACGAAACTTTGCAGGTGTGTTCGGTGTATGAATCTCCATGATATTCTCTGGCAATTGGAATATTTTGATACAAGAGCAATTTTTCAAAAGGGCATAAACGTTTCTACGTGTAAAAATTTCAAATTTTTTTTGTTCGTTCACTGTATTTTATACAGCAAAACTATCTGAGAACGAGTTACAGGGTATAAATACTTCTATCCAAAAAAATATACACTGAAAAAAATGTGTCATTTTTCAAAAAAACAAAAATTTATGTTAAAAATTTAAATTGCGAAAAAACTCATTTTTTTAAATTTTTCTATTTTGTCTACGAAAACCTAAAGAGAAAAGAAACATTTTGAATGTGATTGCATGATGGAGAACTTATCGGTAAAAAAAGTTTTTCTAACAATTACTTCATACATGTTTTAAAATTTCATACTAATTGACATACAAAATTGTAATTTTATCACAGAATATAATTCTAAGAATCATTTAAAATCAAAATGTATTTAACAAAAATCTTCCAAAATCCGATAGTTTTCGAGATATTTGGAATTTTGCTCCATCAAAAACAATTGGTAATTGTCTAGTTTAGAGACTTTATGTTTAGAGGTCCATTTTTAATGCGGTTTTTTGCTAAAATTGTGTATTTTAACCTCAATAAACCGAATCCGAGAGCGGAAATGTAAAATTTATTACCAAAGTTTGATTGAAAATTGAAAAAATAAGTTGTGCTTAATAACGCTCATAACAATGACATACTGCCAGAGCAAGTAAGCTTATGGAGCGGAGCTGGTGTGATGCGTCTTTGCCGCATAGTCGAGGCCAAGGATCCGAAGCGGCGCAAAGCCGCTGAGGATCCGCCGGACGAGGCAATGACTAACTCCAGCGGAATAGTAAGCAAACCTGTGATCCCTTCGTTTGCCCGGTTTACTCAAACATAGGGGCTATAGCTAGTTTAAAGCCGTGCGGACAGTGCGCCAAAAATCGATGTGGCGTAGCCACATTCGTCAACCATTTTGTTATTTTGTATAAATGTGAGGTTATGTTTAACCATATTTGGTTTAAATCGCGAAAAATGTCGGACGATCCAAGTGCGTGTAGCGGGTGCCAAGTTACTGCAGATAAACTATTTGTAATGGGCAAAGACGAGATAATGAAATTTTTGTACGAACATGGTACATTTGTCTCAAATAACAAAAAGGTTGACGAATGTGGCTACGCCACATCGCTTTTTGGCGCACTGTCCGACTTCGCTACCGCTCAGTCGTGGTGTTTTCATGGGTTGAACCCATTTCAAACACCCATGTCAAGCCCCATGAGCATGGGGGTATTATGGACTTTCCGTTTGCTCGGGTATAGCCCCTATGTTTGAGTAAACCGGGCAAACGAAGGGATCACAGGTTTGCTTACTATTCCGCCGGAGCTAGTCATCGTCTCGTCCGGCGGATCCTCAGCGGCTTTGCGCCGCTTCGGATCCTTGGCCTCGACTATGCGGCAAAGCCGCATCACACCAGCTCCGCTCCATAAGCTTACTTGCTATGGCAGTATGTCATTGTTATGAGCGTTATTAAGCACAACTTATTTTTACAATTTATCAAACTTTGGTAATAAATTTTACATTTCCGCTCTCGGATTCTGTTTATTGAGATTAAAATACACCATTTTAGCAAAAAACCGCATTAAAAATAGACCTCTAAACATAAAGTCTCTAAACTAGACAATTACCAAACAATTAATTCCTGTAATTATGCTCTTTTCAAAAGTTATTCGCGTTACCCCATCATAAAATGTCAAAAATCTAGTGTTTATCATTTTAAAGACGTAAAAGCAAATTTTTTAGTGTATTTAGAGCATGGAGAAGCTTTCAATAAAAAAGTTTTCTTAACAATAACTTTTGACATTTTTATAATTCATACTATTTGCAGTCAAAAATACAATTTTCTTTTTGAATATGATTCTAAAAGCCTTTTTAAATGCTCATAACAAAAATTTTCTGAAATGTAGTAGTTCTCGAGATATTTTAACTTTTGTTTTAACAACACAATTATTTTGTTTTATTAAGACCTTTTCATAAGTTATTCGCATTTCTCCATCAACAATAATAGGTTTTTCAAAAGGCCCCTAAACTTTCCTACAACTTTTCCTTTGACATCAAGGCGATATTGTAAACCATTTGAAAGCTACATGAAAGTAACCAAAATATTATTTAACCATAGGGTCTGATGATTAAACTATATAGTTGAATCATATTTTGGTTGCTTTCATGTAACTTTCAAAAGATTTGCAATATCGCCTTCATGTCAAAGAAAAAGTTGCAGGAAAGTTGGTGGCTTGGTATTTGTAATCACTTTGGGTCCCAGTCCTAGTTTTACGTAGGGATGGGGTTCGAAATGTTGACAAATCATCGTTTATGCGTAGGAATCACTTAAATTTTGATAACTAATATAAGAATGAGAGCAGAGATCAATAATATAACGATTTTCATATCGTTTCAGATGTAGTACCTAGTAATGACACTGAGCGCCTCATAAAACTCGGTAAGTTGATAATTTTTGATACTTTAACATTTAGTTTGCAATTCTAACAAGACATATTTCAAAATTATGTTTTCAGAAAAAATGGTCCATACATCTAATATGTATCACGCTTCTAACAAACGACAGCAAAACACTATCATGGGAGATATAAAAAATATAATCACTCAACTTAGCAAACTGACATCTGCAACAACAGAGGATGTAAAAATTCCGATCTTAAGTTACGATGAGCTTGTAGTTTTGGAGAATTTTTCCAAAACTCCTCAAGGAAAGGCTGCAGTACGAAAAAGATTCGAGCGGGAGCATTTCGCAACTTTATATGATTTCTGCAGAAATTATACCGAACAATTATTCGCCAAATCCAACTACACTACGTGGACCGGACACTCAGCACATAACGCACATACCTCCGTGCAACCACAAAAAGCCTCTGATATGTGTGTAGTTCAAATCTTACTTGGTATGTTGAATTTGCATATACTTTTCTATAGATGAAGATGTCTGGAGCAAAGCAATTACATCTAACACCTCTTCTCTGCTAGCTCGTGCAAATTGTTGGGCAGTTTCCTGCATTAAGAATGTACAGATTTGTACTACTTAATTATTCCACAAATTCGGTGCCTCTCAAATTGATATCTGAGCTGCCCCAAATTATGTGATGGGCATTTGCACCACTGCCGATTATGAGGGAAAACCCATTTCTGCTACAGTATGATACAACCCTTTTGAAATCAACAGAAGGTGATGGTTCATTATGCGGCAAATATGCCGAACAATAGACGTATTTCTTGTTTATGTTTTTAAATAGTCTTATTTACCGTGACAGCACAAATATCGCGAGTTGTGAGGTCGGATATAAGACATGCATCAATAGCACTATTCGTAAGTATACATGCACGATGCATTTCACGTGTTTCTCATACCCTTTTTGGTTGAAAGCTACGAAGATGAGGTTAAGTAGCTTTCCAACATAGAAGTTTCCTTTATGGAAGTACGGTTCTTGAACCAAGCTTTTCCTTCCTGTACAATGCGGGATAGATTCATAGTTGCTATACGTTTATGCTGAAGATTAATTTGTGCTACTCTAACCATACTCAATCATAACACTACACATTTCATCATCCGCACTTATTGTTCAGCAACTACGAAGATACCAAACACGTTGGCTTATAATCGCCTATAGCGAACCACGAAAAGGGTATTAAGGACATGATCAGCATTTAAATCTCAATATTTACGAAGAAATTAACGTCCACTGTGTCAGAGATTCGATTACACAGCAAGGGTGAGACCCACGACACTCCGTATGCTACTGACATTTTTTTATCATGCCAGCCATTCAGTCCTTGGCACGAAGAAACACCTTGACTTGAGGACTCCTGTTTTAAGTCGCCTCTTACGACATGGGAGTAGGAGCCCAGTTGATTAATTCTTGGTTGAGAAACTTCAACCCGCTGGATGCCACACGGCCTCTAGGCTGGATTTGTTCGGAGAAAGATAATAGACTGTTATCAACCTCCTAGTGGACCACAGTTACATCTGTTGTTAGTCGCCTCTTACGACATGGAAATAGAAACCCAATGTGTCAATTCTTTGCTGAAATACTTCGAGAGATTTCAGCCTGCCGGATACCACACGGCTTTTTCGAGAACAAGTGGAGAAATTTCATGAATAACACATTCAATATTGGCCTGTGACTGATTAGCAGTTTGCAATTTATCAGCGCAGACGAAAGACTTAACGTAGCAACATAAAAAATTCCAAGAACGTCAAAATGCAACAACGAGCAGCCAATCGACTACCGTTTTTCGGTATATCTTCAATAAATCGATGGTTGCAATGACCGTATAAATTGGTGCCCTACCTTGTTTAAACCAAATGTTTTCCAAATCTGTAAAAACATTTGGAAGCAATCGGTCATTTACTATGTCTCAATATTACTATCCAAAGAGGTTGACGTTGGTTTCAGCATAATTTTTTAAGGAAAATGGGCCCAGGAGGCCATTCTCATACGAGCCGCATTACACACTCACTTGTGTAGGATACAATATGGCCAGACTCCTTATGCCAAATAGGCAGTTTTTTCTTTAGATAGCCATTTAACCAAACACGAACCACGTCTGAAAGGATGATTCTTTGGAAGTATCACTGAATCGAACGGCCATTTTAGAGTGTAAATTCCAAAATTAGAAATTGAAATTGCAAACAAAACTGCAGTAGATAAGGAAAAATGCTTTTAATCCACCTAACAGTGTGATGAGACATTTCTTATAACTCACTCTCTTCGTATATTATATCGATTGAGAACATTTAGAACTTGATGTTTCTCGATTTTTTGATAACACATACCATATGGGACTCAGGACTCAGAAAAACGCTCAAATCAGCATAGGACAACATCAGTGCTAGAAATCTCAAAGGCTAAACCAAATCAATGGAAAAGCGGAAAAATGGCCCATAAAATAGACGGACAATTATTACTAATGCTCTCTTAATAACATATCTAAGATCGCCAATCCATACATTGTGTAGGAAAAACTGAATTTTCCTAAAGTGCTGGGCCGAAAAAATCGATTTTTTTTAATCTATTTGAATTTCATACTTTCAATTGCGCTTATTCAAATTTCCAACGCGACTGAGAACTGAAATTGCAGCTCTTGATATCACGCTACCTCTGACGTGCATGCGTGCATAGTCCAAACTTTACTTCCATATCGACTTTTTTTTAACCCTTTCATGCCCAACTTTTTTCCAGTGCATATAGAGTTTCAAAACTAATTTCCTTGAAAACGGTGGGATCAAGAAACACGTAAATCCTTTTTCCATAAAGATAGGTGCTTCCCTCGCAGTGCTAGAAGCTGCTCAATTTTTATCTTCCAATGCTCACTACAATTCTCCTAAAATATTTGCAATACCCAAGTAACAATTGAAGTTTTATAGCACGCTACAAGTGAAATCTAAATTTTATGAGCGACTATAAAAGTACGATAAAACCTCAATTGTTACTTAGATAGTCCAATAGTGTAGAAAATGTAGCCAAAGACAGTCTAAATTAATGAGTTTTATCAGTTTTCAATAACATTGCAACATAACGAATATATATGAAAAAATCATTTTCCGTCGTCAACGTAAACTGTCTATGGCAGCACTGCTCCATCGGAATCCAATCAGACTAATTGCAATTACTTCAGAATAATCAGATATGCACTTTACGAACTGTTTGTTATTTTGTTGATATCTTTTTTTTAACACTTTAAAAATTCATTTGCAGATGTAGCCCAAGAGAAATATGCTTCAGATAGGAAAACAGCAACGTCAACATTTGCCCGCGCTTTAAAAAATTTGAATGAAACGGAGAAAGCGAGGAAGAAACGAAACGAAAGAACTGAAGGTAATAGAAACATGCTTATTTTAGGACAGTTGTATTCATTTTTTGTCGCTTCATGTACCTTTTTCCGATTATGGTTTCTTATCACGTACCCCTTTCTGAAAATTGTTTACCACCACTAACCTGTCAAAAAAGAAACAAATTAAAGGGTTGCGTACAGGACACGACCACGGTGACATTAAAAATGTAGCTTTTTTCAAGAGCCTACAATATAATTCGCGAATGAATTTTAATCTATCACAACTATCTACCCACGTTCTAGCTTACTCTCCTGCTCCCATATGTTAAAAGTTACTATACACCCTGTTTCATTAAAACGTGATTTATTGAAGGTCATTTAACAGTAACAAAATTTTAAAACCAAGTACAACCCCATGCTCTCTGCTATACCTTAAACTAATCTATTATTTCAATTAATCAATTATCTTATTAGCTAATTGGCATTTTTAGCGAATCTATCTAGCGGAAATAAGCTGGTCTGTCCAGAAAATATATTCAAAACGAGTAGCTCCATATTGAGGACTGCAATGAGCAAATAATGATAGGGGAATTGTGGGAAAAACCGACACTGTGGGTAAAACCGACACCCCACAACTTTTCCTAGAAATCAAATTTTTATTCATTTCATAATGATACAATATTATTGGTACGTTTATTTAGAGCATTTGAAGAAAAATTGGATTTACGTTAGTGCGCCGAATGTCATAAAAATTAACAAAACATTCTACAGCAGCGTTCATACTCGTCTGGATGTAAAATTTCGTTGGTAGATTTTAAGGTTTTAACCGAACGAAAGCTTTTCAAATCACCCCATTTTTCAGTACCTATTATTATTGGCCTGTCCTATGATCAACTAGGTGCATTGAAGACGAGTTTGAAAAATTCAATATTTTTAATAGCTTTTATAAAAAAATGTGCGCTGTTGGGGTAAAACCGACACCCTATGGTTAGGGTAAAACCGACACCCTGTTAAGATGGTTGTGTATAGTTGCGATTCATTTCAAAATACTGGGGATCTTTGTGACACTTCAATTAGCCTATTAGAACACTATAGTATTAGCAGAAATACACAGAAATACTTTTATTGTGTTTATTTCTTGTAAGTCTCTTTAAAAATCAAAAATTGGAATTTTTGCTTATCTGATTCTAACGAAGCTTTTGCTATTTCTGCAAAAAGGTCATCAAACCGAATTTATAGTGTTCTCTTGGTTTGTCATAGACGAATTTTATCACAATGAGACAATGATCTTATGTATACTCCAATAGATCGTTGATGATCAGAGTCCGAAAAATCAAATCTGAAAAAGATAGTTTTACTAAGAAGTGTGTGTGTCACTTATAAGTGAATGAATCCAATTAGCAGAACGTAGAACACCTGAAAATCTTCTCTTATGAAATAAAATGACACTGGAGGTTACAATGATGTGCGCAAGGATTATTTGGAAATACTCATATCTATAAATAATCCTATAGCATAAAATACTCTTATTTATAGTACTACGCTTTCGAACTTTCTTCCCCTCACTACATGATGAAGCAATAAAAAGCACATATTTGCATCATACATACTCACATTTTATTAATCACGCATATATCTCATGTTTAATAAAGATAAAGATTTTAATAAAGTGGAGAGAAAATAAATTAAAGGGGGTGTCGATCTTACCCCTATGGGGTGTCGGTTTTACCCGCAGTGCTTACAAAAAGTCACTTTGTTTTCCAAGTTTTACAACCAATATTTTTTAATGAAATTAATTTTTTGAAGCGCTGAAAAAATTAAGTCTTGTTAAGAATTTTCTGATGAAGAATTCTGCTTAAAAATTATAATTTTATTGGTTTTGTGGCAACTTAGAAAAAGTGTTAAGCTTAAGGTGTCGGTTTTAACCATAATTCCCCTACCCACTAAATCGTAGGCAACTATCAAAAATAAATAGATCTAAAACATCAAACTTTTCAATATTGAGACTCAGCTTCAACATATTGCAAGCAGATTCATTGCGATTTTGAACTGTAATTTTACTTCCACGTTAATGGGAAAGTTTAACCTAAAAATAACTCCAAGAATTCCAAATAAGATTCTGCATAACTAAAATAATTTCCTCAGTGAAAGATAGGCATACTTTGAGGTGTTAAAATATAGGAAAATAATTGATGTACATTAATCTCGACAACCTGGATACTACTACTGATACTACTGTGCTAAAAATTGCTTTTTTTATTTTTTATTTCAGACATGGGTATGTAGAGTCGTTAGCTGGGCGGAAGCAACACTGCTGTAAAATTAGTACGAAGCGTTTATTATGAAATAACGAGTCAGTTTGCTATGTTACATTTTACACCTCTTACCTTTCAGATCGTATAAATATTGGGAGTTTTCCTGCTTGCCGTACAGTTAATCCGCCTACAGCAAAAACAACAGCAACATGCCATTCTATGTAATCAATCCGTATATTTATATATTACATTTATATTTCCTGATTATACATCATATTATCATGATTTAACCTGTCCCATAATATTCCGCCACGTCACTCGGTCAGTTGCTGCTTGTCTTCAACCTCTCAGGTTCCCGATACTTGCCAGGTTCTGCTCCACTTGGTTCAGCCACCGGGAACGCTGCGCTCCTCTCAGTCTTGTACCTGCCGGGTTGGAGGTGAAAACCAACTTGGTGGGGTTGTTGTCCGGCATCCTCACAACATGCCCCGCTCACCGTACCCTTCCAGCTTGAGCTACTTTCCGGATACTTGGCTCACCATAAAGTCGCGCAAGTTCGTGGTTCATCCTTCTCCTCCACACGCCATCCTCCTGTACACCACCGAAGATCGTTCTCAACACCCTTCTTTCGAAGACTTCGAGTGTTTGCAGATCCTTCTCGAGCATTGTCCACGTTTCGTGCCCGTAGAGAACCACCGGTCTAATCAGTGTGTTGTACATGGCGTATTTCGTGCGGTGGTGAAGCTTCCTGGATCTCAAACCGTATGCATCAATCCTCAATCGACTGATTTTCTTCTTTTAGAGTTTAATAAATGCTTTAAATGAATAAATCGGTGGCAAAGCTGTATACAATTTTTCCTACGCATACTACCAAGCGTTCAATTCTTATACATGCTCAAAGAAAGTAACTTGAGCCTTAACTCACTCAAACTGTACTTACTCACTCAGACTGCACTTGCAAACTCAAGCACACTCACACACACTGTACTTGATACTCAACCATTACCTCACTCAAATTGCATTTATTTGCTTAAATACACTCACACATAGACTGAACTTGACACCCACTCATTGTTACACTCAAGCCCTTGCATACACAAATATATTCACATTCATTTGAACACAGATTGCACATGAACATTCAGACCCTCCTACATGTATATTGCACTTGCACACTCATGTCGTTTTTCATTGAAAACACTGGGGCGGTGGATTGCACTGGTTTTGCACTTTCTAGCAGAAGTGGGAATAAAACACGTCTTGTGGCCTGCTCTTCTGCTAGAAAATGCAACCCCAGTGCAATCCACCGCCCCGGGGTTTTTCAATGAAAAACCCCATCAGTCTAAAAGACGAATTTCATATCGATTTGCCCCGGTCTTCACTACACCTGCACATTAAAACATTGTGACATTTCGACTAGGTGCACTTAAACACACTTACACAGATTGCACTCGAACATTCAAACATTACACTCAAACTACACTTGCAGAATATAATATAATCACACACATACCTAACCTGTGATTTTTCTTTTTCATTTTTGGAATTAGGTATTTCGAAAATGGAGATCAAAGTAAACTTGAAACAATTATTATCGTGACCTGCCTGACAACTGGAAAACCCAACGTGTGCATCAACGAATATTTCCTCAGCTAGGACAGGCCCACCATGTAACCATAATATTGGACAATCTGAACTGTAGGAAGATGAACAAAATTTAAATGGCCAACTCCTGCGAAACGGAAGTAACGTCGGCGAGAACAAACCGGACGAGCGAATTGGTGGCGACAGTAGTACAAATAACAGGATCACCTTAGAACATTCACTCCATTCGGTGGATCAGCTTGGTGGAATTATACGGAATGCTTCGAGGCATCAGCTGCCAGGATCCGGGCTGCTGCCAATGCACAACAGTAGTATGAATAACTCTAGTGATCGGGGCAGTTTGAAACCTGGCGACGGTATTGGTCGGATGGATTCCGGAATTGGTGGAGGTAGCAGCGAAGGTATGGACAGCTGGTGGAAGTTGTTCTGGACTCTGGCTCCGGAAACATTCATGCCACGGGTTATAGTCCCGTTGTACCTAATCACCATTCATATCCAATAATGTAAAACTAATAAAATTAGTTCGTAGTATTGCTAAAAATAAAATAATTTAAAATTGTGTTTACATTCGTATGTTATTTAAATGGAGTAAACAAAATATCATAACCTCAAATTTCCAAAAGCGGTGGTCGAACAAACGTCCATCGCTCCATACAAAAAACCGTCCAACGGTGGACCCTTATTGGTCCAATTTGTTGAACGAAATGATCGAGCTGTCACACTGCTCGACGTCCAAAAAAGTGTTGCAAAATCGCCTTTTGCAGGCCCTTCATTGAACGTTCGTTGGACGATTTTTTGGACGTTTGTTGGACCGTCGCCCAACAAATTGGACCAATGAAGGACTCTCGTTGGACGTTTTTTTCTTAGAGGGAATTGGAGCAAACACTCCTGATTCAGTGATGGGACAAGGTAAGGAAACGACACGGGACTGCCCGGGGGATAGTTTTTTTCTTGTCACTCAAATGTTCTCATTAGTAGCTACTAAATTTCAATTTGATCTGATTTCCTGTCTCGAAGTCTCTTGATCATAATGAAAAATACCGCCAATGATGATGGTATGCGTGTTTCCATCACCCATTGTAACAGGTCAACCGACCATAACACTGGGCAATCCGTCCACTATAGTTTATTTAAACATTACCCACTGACCATAATCACGAGTAACTGTATGAAGGCCCATAAAGGAATTGGATGGTAGGAAAGCAGTTTTATTAACCTATACCACGGAAGCGTTTAAGAGTCTCCTTCCAATGACGATATCGTATAAGTCAGTCGCAATGCAAGCCATTCTAGTAAGAGGTAGCCACAATAGGTGGGGAGAAAACCCGCCTAATGTTCACGAAATATTAGCAGCAGGAAGCTGGTTACTCCATTTTTACTGTTCAAATAGCTTTCATTCCATATATTGTTTTCTCATGAAACGTTTATTTGACACGGCATTTGCAAAAGTGTTTTTACGCCGGGGTTTCTTTTTTACATATCATGTTACAAAAGTTCTTAAGACTATAACGTTATAATAGCAAATCACTTCCTAATTCTAACACTCAGAATAATCATCATTTGAAACATTTTTATGTATACTCTGTTTTCTTCAATTTCATTGTTAACCCTTTTGACAGTTTTTCTGCAGCCTTTGCTTATTTTATTTTATTTATATTATTTTATCTAGCTTAACTAAATACAAGGAATTGTAATTCGTTTGTGAATAGCAAGGAATATAGCGGGGACAATTATATTTGAACATTTATTGTTTTTAGGAAATGATAAATATGGTTAATGTATGTAAGATCTCGTAAAGCAAGGATATCACAAACAGAAAGATTGGGTGCAGTGATGCCACAAGTACAGATTTATCTAAAAAGGTACAGATTTTTGAAGCATTTTTGGTACAGATTCTGTACGGTACAGATTACATATTTTTGTAAAAAAGTACAAATTGGTACAGATTTTTTTACATGACAGCAAGGTAAAATAATTTAGCCCTGCGATGCATCCCAGTAAACAGCAGGTAGACGTTGAGTTAGGCAGCAGTAATGGCAACAATTTGAAGTGGAGCTGGTACTGATTGAGCTTGAACTGAAGCTCACATTAGAATGCGAGAGGCGAGAAACCTGCTTCCAGCAAATCAAAGGGATGATGTCTAAGTGAAAGCCGAGCGAATCTTCTCAGAGTGCATACATTTACTCTGACCTGCTCTAATTGAATTCCTGCAAGCAGGTTTCTCGCATCCTATTGATATTATCAGCCCCATCTCAACTTCTCGCTGCCACTCTGTTGGCCACCTTTGGTTGCAAACAAAGTGGCAGCGATAATTTGAGCTGGAGCTGATATTGACATTGCCCAGTCAAACTCATCCGGAATTCTAACTGGGTTCTTGCGGAATTCCAGCTCAAATTAAACAATCGCGTCAGAATGTTTGGTTTGATTTCCCCGAATGAAAAATATGTATAAGAAAAATGTTTTTTTTTTTTTCAAAACAACCTTGTCATTATTTGGGTACAGAATCCGGTACAGTTTTTTTTTTCTATAGCAGAGTATATATAGAAAAGATTTTTTAACTCCCGGTTCAGATTTAATTGTGACAACACTGCTACCATGACTGAGAAACAGTTCGTTTCTGATTCGGCCAGCGGTTCTAATTGCACTGTGTCTCGCTAAGTCTGTCCAGCAAATGCAATTTTTGGAAAAAATACTACACGGATGTCACTATATTTATTGTATCCCAAAACAACGTTAAAAAGATTATTTCAAAACCCACTCGTCAAACTCGTTCCAAAAATTAAGAAAATTAAAAGAGCTTAAAAAATATTGATATCCAGCATTATCCCGATGAGCTAGTTATGAAAAATAGTTCAACATACGTATTGTTGGAGTCAATACGTTTTTTATGTACAACGTATCCAACACTTAAAACGATTTAGCGTATACAAATCAATATAACCTTTACAATAGCTACAAACAAACTATAATTACTCTTAATATACTATAATAAACACTTGTGCGATTGCTACTACGAAGGGAGAGGAAATTACGCTCTGCAGCAGTATAATATTAAAATCCTAGAGGGCGAATATCTTTCGAAATTATATTTTTGATACGGGTTTAGCGACTAGTTGCCAGCAATAGATATCTGACGTCAATAAAAATGCCATCTGCTAAGGAAATTCTTTTTGCCCCCTCAATATATTTGTTTTTAGAGTAGATGCCGGAAACTACTAAACACTGTACCGTAAACCGGGGTAACATTGATCCTAGGGGTAGATCACTCTAAGAATGTATAACAAATTTGCATCAAATTAGAAAAAATGCATTTAATTTCCATTTTTGCATCAGCTTGGCACTACCTCGCAGAAAAGTTTGTTTAACAAACGTCCTACGCTGATCCACTTTGTTCGACGTTTTGTTAAATGTAGGGCTAGTTTTTCTGTAGGGTTTTGACGTCTTACACGGAACGCAAACAAGATTGCACGCAACGCAAAAACATTGCACGCAACGCAAAATACATTATGAATTTCTATTTTGATGGAAATAAATGCATTTAATTTCGCTGATTTTTAAAAATGCATCACAAGTGATCTGCCCCTAGCATTGATCACTTTTCGAAGTAATCTACATATTTTTAGACGCAACCCATTTTTTTCAAGTTTAATATTTTTAAACCATGTACTGATGTATGGAGAACAAGATTGGATGGTTTTACCTAAAATTGTTCGTTTACAGCCATTTTTTCAAAAATGATTTCAAGTTGAAGTCCGTTTTCGTTTTTCGGGGTGACTTTGATGATTGTTTAAACTAATTCTGGAAGGATACTCATTGTTAAATAAATGTTAATTAGTATTATACAAAGTATTTCAATGTACTGTAAAATTCAAGTAACCAAGATTCGTATAATTTTTTTCAACTTGAATAAAAAATTCTGAAAACCTTCAAAACTACTAAAATTGTTTTGTTTCAGTGTTTTATCAATGTACTAAAAGTGTCATCCATTTTAACACGTTGGAATATTAAACAATAAAAAAAATGTTGCGAATTTTAACTTAAAATAATTTGGAATAATTGCCAACTAGTTTCACAAAAAATGTATTAAAAATAAACAAACTCTTAAAACTAAATTTAACATATCCCAATCTAAAGGAAAATAAAAACTCGCTTGTAATTTATTACTCTTGCTCAAATCTGAGATTTATTTGTTTTATAATAAATAGACACTTTACGAAGCTTCGTAAAAATCAGGTAAAGTCAAATTTCGGTTTTTTGTAGTTTTTGTACACAAAAACCGAACAATATACTCAAAATGTATAACAAATCAGTATTTTATAAGTTTAGATTAAAAATCATTTCAAATTAAAATGATTCGGTAAACTATTCTGGTTTAATAAGCGATCTACGAAAAAAGTGTCGAGTGATCAAAGCCACCCCGGTAATGATTATTTAATTAGTAATACCTATCTGATACGACTTTGGACAATCTAATAAGTCAAAAAGCTTGCGATTCGATTATTTTTGATTTATTATTATATTGTGCAAGGGATCATATATTTCCATGCAAAAAACATCGTGCTATTGACTGAATATTTAATTGCGAAATGAAATGTTTTTCTTTCATATTTTAAAATTTACGATAAATATTATCTAGCAGAATCTCAACATGACAATGCACTCGCTTCTATTAATTGTTGCCGAAAATAAAAAACTAGCTATGCATTTACCAGATTTAGCATTTTCGATAAAGCACAACAACGAAACGTCAAATTTCTGACAGCCACGAAAATGCTCGTTTTGTAATACTACCATGACTGAGAAACAGTTCGTTTCTGATTAGTATTTCTCGGTACGTTCAGGCATCAACAGATTCATTTGATTCGTTTAATTAATTTGATTCATTTAATTCATTTGATTCATTTCATTCATTTGATTCATTTCATTCATTTGATTAATTTGATTTATTTGATTCATATGATTCAATTGATTAATTTGATTCATTTTGTTCATTTCATTAATTTTATTCATTTCATGATCAGTCATTCGACTTATTTATTTCATTCAATTTGTTGGTTTTAGTCAATTTTATTTATTCAATTTATTTTTAACTATTTTTAAATATTGCCTTATTTTTCATTTAATGAGGTAATCTATTTTGATTTGTGTATTTTCCTAATTTGATTTATGTTAAATTTCAAAATTTCAAATTCATTAAATGAGTACAATGATTTAATGAATTTGAAATCCTTTCGTTTTTCATCTTATGCTTTATTTTTATTTTGTTCGTTTCATTGATTTTCTATAATTTATTCAGTCTATTCGAGGTTTTATTTCTGCAGGACCAGAAACTGCAAACTAATGAATTTGTATTTTGTATTTGTATTTATATAAAAAAAAGTCCAACTGACAATTTGTCTTAATGAACTATACTAAACTAAGGTAAACTAAACATAATTAAAATAGTGACAATACACGACGACGAAACTGCGAAGAGCTCATGACGAAGTCAAAAATTTCAGCAAACTCGTTGAAGCGACGACTCATTGCTAAAATTGGACTATTGGCAGCGTAGTTAGTTCTGCGCATTTCAGAATGCAGCAGGGCTCGAGGGCGAAGAGAACGGGTAGGCGCGTAGAGGTTGATTTGCGCTAGTAGTTCCGGATCATCATATTCAGCCAGCAGAATCTTTGACACGAAGGTAGCTTGCGCTGCATGTCTCCGGCGTGTTAAAGTATTAAGTCCTAAAAGACGACAACGGTCCTCGTACGGTGGCAGGTTTAATGGATCGTTCCACGGCAATTCACGTAACGCATATCGTATGAATTTACGCTGGACTGCTTCGATCCTAAGGCTCCACGTAGCTTGATACGGACACCAAACGACGTTTGCAAATTCCAACTGCGGGCGCACCAATGAGCAATAATGAGCCTTGAAGTATAGAGGATCACTAAATTCGTTGGATATTTTGAAAATAAATCCCAGCAAACGATTGGCTCTGTCGATGGTCGCTGAGACGTGATGAGTATACGTTAGCTTATCATCAAGAATGACTCCTAGATCCTCCACGTGGTCAACGCGTTGTAGTAGAGTTCCTGCGATGTTATAGTTGAAGGTAAGCATATTTCCCGTTCGATAATAGCTGATGACAAAACATTTTGCAACGCTAAGGACCATCATGTTTCTTACACACCAGCTATAAAAGGTGTCAATAAGATGCTGTAGCTCACGGCAATCGGCTTCATTCCGTATAACAAGAAAAAATTTTAAGTCGTCGGCAAAAACAGCTTTCCTCCATGGCTTAGAACGAAAACCGCATCGTTCACGAACAATGAAAAAAGTAGTGGACCTAGCGTACTACCTTGAGGAACTCCGGAAGTGTTGAAAAAGGATTCTGAAACAATATCGCCAATTTGAACAACGATTTCACGGTGCACAAGGTCGGATCGAAGCCAATGGCAGAATCTAGTAGAACACCCTAGCTTATCAAGCTTTGTTATCAGTATCTCATGATTAACTCTATCAAAAGCTGCCTTTAGATCAGTGTAAATAGTATCCACCTGCAATTTCTTAGACATTTGTTCTGTGCAAAATGACGTAAAGCAGACGAGATTCGTCTCGACTGAACGTCCTGGGAAAAATCCGTGCTGAGATGTACTAATGTAGTGTCGACAAGCAGAAAATAACGCCTCGTTGATAATTGATTCAAACACTTTAGATTCGACTCCTAGCGAAGTGATTCCGCGATAGTTCGCTATGTTGCGTTTGTCACCTTTCTTGAATACCGGGAACATTACTGAGCATTTCCAATGCTGCTGAAGCGATAGGTTAAAAATATATGCAAGTGGTGTTACAAGTAAGTCCGAACATTTTTTCAATACAGTTGAAGGTATAACACTGAGGCCGGGTGCATAAGATGACTTGGTTTTCCGAATTGCAGATATAACCATTTGTTCAGAGACAGTAAACACATCCAAATCAACAGCACAAGCAGGAACGTCGCGAGAGGCATTTTCGAGTTCGATTGCAGTTGGCGAGTCAGTTGAAAAAACACTCGAGAAGAATCTGGCAAACAGCGTACATTTCACCACAGTTGTCGTAGCTTCTTCGCCGTCGTAAAGCATCCTTGATGGAAGTCCAGTTTCTTTTCGCTTTGTGTTGACAAATGACCAAAATCCCTTCGGGTTTCGGCGTAGATTATTCTGGATGCGGTTTACATAGCGTTTGTACAGAAGCTTGTTGTAACAACGATACTCATTACTGGCTAAAGTGAACATGCGCTTAGAAAGAGGACACCGTCGATTTGTGTACGCACGTAGGGTTTTTGCTCGAGTACGTTTTAGCTTTCGAAGAGTGCTGTTTGACCAGGGCGGCTTGCTAGGAGACTGACATTTAGGCACTGAGGTCTCAACACAGTTCAGTAGTACTCGCTTGTAGATGGCAACTGCAGCATTAACACTCACTTGGGCATGCAGTACACTCCAATCAATTTGCGACAGAGAACTGCGCAGCTTTACCAAATCAGTTTTGCGAAAGTTGAGACGGTCGACAGAAAGAGTTTCTACATACTGAACTGATCGAATAGTGCCAATTGAGATTTCAAGCGCGGGATGAAAGTTGTCAAGTGGAACAATCACGCTGGATACTTCATTGACGGAACATACAGGTATAATAGTCTCACTAACAAAGACGAGATCCAGAAAGCGTGACTGGTGATTGGGAATCATGCTTACTTGACTTAATCCGTTGAAAGCAAATCCGTCCAGTAGCAAACGACTGGCGATGTTGGTTGTCGAAGCAATCGGGTCTGGGTAAGCGTATCCGTGTCATGACGGCACCCAAATGAGCATCATCCATGTGAAGTTGCATGATATTGCAGTCGAGTCGCTTTTGAGGAGGAATATAGACAGCACCAATATAAAAGTTCCTCGATGGAGTTGTAATTCTAACCCAAAAAGCCTCAACACTGGTTAAACTACCTACATCAATCTCACATGAGGCAAATGCGGTGGAAACAGCAATCAAAACTCCTCCTCCACGTCCGCGAATACTGTTGCCACTATTTCGGTCCGCCCGGTATACGGTGTAAGCATCGCCGAAAAACTGCACTGATGTTATACGCGCATCGAGCCATGTTTCGGTGAAGACGCAAACATCGTAATCACCGTCCACAGCAGCCAAATACACGTCATCAATTTTCGTCTCAAGCCCTCTCGCGTTCTGATAGTAAATCCGCAAACCATCAGTGTCATGTGAGAGGTGTCGTGCTGCATTCCAAGTTTCAGGATTGCGGGCTCGATGATCGCTATCACCGCAAATAGCGCGGGGAGAGCAGGATGTACTGTTGTCAGGAAGGGGAACAAGCTGCGATACGGAGGGAATGACTGCGTCATAACTGTTGTGTCCAGCGGCTGACTGCAATGGGAGGCATACTTGAAGGTGCGCAGTATCACGTGTAGCTTCGGAAGGACATATATTATTCAAATGTTTACCTGAGCGGACAGATGCGATGCGATCGAAATTATCATTTTGACATTGAAGGTTCGCTGGAGCGGTAGAGTCGATTGAGTTGTGTTCAACAGCAGACTGTAAGTGAAATTTACATTGAGGGTGTGCAGCATCTTGAAGTGCTTCGGAAGTACATATACCCTTCTTGGCTTTACCTGACACAGAAGAAGTTGCCGATTCGTCCGGTAGTCCGATGTCGCCCACCGAGGAACATGAAGTTAGACAGACGAATTTGTCCGGGATAGCTTGGCGCTGCTGTCCACCACCAGATGGATTCTTCTCCGCAGCAATCCTGATGATAGGCCGTTGAATTTTTGAGTTGGTCACAAATTCACGAAAGTAGATGTTCTCCGGCCAAGAGTCTTTGGACAGAGCCTTATCCCTGCATGATTTGCTAACGCCAACTTTGAAGGTGATGAAGCTCAGAGATGAGAGATCCTTGTCCTTAGGAACTAGGCGAACTATTTTTGGTTGCATATCCTTTTCCAGATAATCTTTCACAAGTGTAGAAACTTTATCGTCTGTCGTGCTGGGATCAAATGCAGACAAGTAGACCCATAACAGCTCCTCAGGTGGTGATACTGTTTTTATCGTTTCAAACGCAGCTTTTGCTCCACGAATATTAGTGATTTTTGCTTTGAGCTGATCATCTTCACGCTTGCGCTTAGGAGTGTTTGGAACGGGATTATATGCAGCAATCCTTGTCCAAGGTGTATTTACCGTTGGAGATAGCAGTTTTGTATCGACTTTAACCGAGAGAGCTTTAACGACATCTTTTAAATCAGCTATGTCATCCTTTAATGATTTCAGAGAATTGTCGTCGGGCATTGCATTGTCGCAACAACGCGAAGCCATTCTGCGGAAATTATCGTTACAAAACAAATCAGCACATCCGTTACACATCCAGAATAAATTCCGTGACTGGATTCCCAGGACATCACGAACGTCATAATCCAACTTGGCACATATCATGTGAAACGAATTTCCGCAATACCCACGACAGGTGATTCGCTCAGAATCATTTATGACTTTCGAGCAGTTGGTACAAGCCATGCTTTCGAGCGAAGAAAATAACGCCTACCGTGTATGCAATCAACTCAGCAAAAATGAAGCGAACTTGCATGCAACTATCAGCTATCCACCAGAAGATGTCGCTTTTGCCAACAAATTGAGCGTAACGTTGTGCAAAGTGATAACGTCAGGTAAAAAAAAACAAACGAAACTATCACTTTCACTAAAAATAGCACTTGCAGCTATCAGATATGATGCTGGTTAAGTTCACGAAACTTCAAAGTTCTTGCACAACCGATTAACACGAAAAATAAATAGTACAAAAATAAAAACGATCATGATTGTTCAACAAGTATAAATTAAAAAGAAAACTACTAGCTTTGTTGACGACCGGGGTGTAGCAAACAGTGATGCCAATCTTGATATGATCCAACAGTGATATGTGTAAGAAATGTCTTATCTCACTACTAGGTGGATTAAGTTCGTTTTTCCTTATATAAACTATTTTAAAACTACTAAAATTTATATGAAATTGCATATGGTTGTTGCAATCTATGGCTTTTGGTCCTGTAACAGAAACCACGCCATCATTTTCAAGTTGCCTTAGGGGCCGTACACAAATGACGTAGCTTTTTTCTGGCGATTTTCGACCCCTCCCTCCCCCCTCGTAGCATTTGGTCACAAAAATTCTAACCTCCCCCTTGTAAATGACGTAGCATATCTCTAACCCCCCCCCCCCCCGCAACGTGACCGGGAGATGAAAAAATTACATATGTTTTTCAATTCTTTTAAATATATGTCCTTACTAAATGTTTGACGACTTTTATCAACATTTTCATTATAACAGCAAATTGCCTACAAAAGAAGCCCATTTCATGACAAATATAGTGTGGATAGTTTTGTTTAGAATTTTACATGTCATAAAGCATGAAGAAAAGTTCACAAAGCTGCAGCTGCCAACGGTTTTAGGAAGCATAAGCTCAACTAAATTACTAAATTTTCTTTGATTGAATCCGAAAGAAAATTTAATTCAGCTACCAAAATAAGTCTACTAGTTAGAAATATTAGCTAACTAATGTGGAAATTTAAATCCGCATGAAAAATCTATCCTTTTCTTTGCGAGCCTGCCATTCCGCGAACAGTAAAATTTACAAAATGAAAAACCGCGTGAAAATCAACTTAGGAATGGAGGAACATTAAATTGTTTTCTCTAATTAATGGGTTTTGATACCCGCCAAAAACATTAAACTTAATGCTACGTCGCACAACTTCTGACCCTACCCTCCCCCTCGTCACACTTCGTCACAAATTTGGTGTACCCCCCTGCCCCCTAAAATGCTACGTCATTTATGCATGACCCCTTATGTCGTTTTCGCTTGAAGCAGAAACTAACTCAGTTTCGGACCTAACTGCTGTCAAACCGTTTGTTTGAAGCCAGTTTCCAACCTAGGTTATGCGCCACTGAACTGAAAACCGGGTTGGGTTCCAACCTGAAATATATTTCGGGTTCGCTCACACCACCGCTGTTTGGCGAGAACCCAACTCAGTTTCATTAAAAACGTTCGTTTGAAGCAACTAACCTGGGTTAGTTTCTAGGTTCTCAATCGAAAACGACATTAGGGTACATGGGCTGACAATGCAAGTATCAATGTTAATCACATACAAATTGTAGAGAAGGGTGCTTAAAGAAGAACCTTGTGGAAGGCCCATGTAGCTTATTCTGAATGTTTCCAAATCGCCATATGAAAAATGCATGTGCTTCTCTGACAATAATTATTTAATATTAGTAAAAGACCACGTTGATGTAGTTTCTCCGAGAGAACAACAATGGAAGCAGAGTCGAATGCTTCTTTTATGTCTAAGAACACAGACGCAATTTGTTCTTTTTTGTGCAAGCGAGTTGGATTTCTTACGAAGTAGTGCCAGACAATCATTCGTCCCCTTTCCTCTCCGAAAACCAAACTGGGTTTCTGATAGCATGCCGTTCGCCTCAACCCAGTTGTCGAGACGTCGTAGGATAATTTTTTCCAACTATTTCCTGATGCAGGATAGCATTGCAATCGGTCATCGGTCGAAACAAGTTATGGTTGGAGGCTGGTATTCTGCTCAAGAAACTTGTTGAATAAATGCAACAAGCGTCTTTTGGCAATGTCAGGCAGATTCTTCACCAAGTCGAATTTAATTCTGTCTGGACCCGGAGCATTATTGTTACATAAAAGGACCGCTATTGAAAATTCCATCATTGTCAAAGGCGAATCTATGGAATTGTTACTTGTGTAAGATTGTGAATGATTTTCTGCGAAGGAGCAGAATCTGGACAAACTGCCTTGGCAAAATTAAATATCCAGCGATTCGAAAAAATCTTCGCTTTCATTAGTCACGTTTCAATCCCTCATTCTTCTGGCTTTCCAAAGAGTACTCATTGATGTTTCTCTTGATAAGCCATCAACGAAGCGTCTCCAATTACTAGATTGACACGACGTAAGCTGTCATATTTGTTTTGCAAAATCGTAAAATTTTCAAAGTTCTCACGTGTACACCTTTTCCGTTTCATAATTTCTTTGTAAGCAACTTGTTTGGTTTCATATGCATCAGAGCACTCTTTGTCCCACCAGGGATTAGGAGGCTAGCAATTTATTGTCATGCCAACCCCGCTAGAAATTCATATTCTTCGCCGAAAGGGACCATTCATAAATTACGTAACGCTTTTAGGGGGAGGAGGGGGTACGACAAATTGTGACATGTTGTGACATAGGGGGGATGGGGAGCTAGCTAAATCGTTACGTAACGTGTTTTACACAGTTCGGTTTTCGCTAGGCTTTCGGTTTAATTTGTCCACTCGGTACTCACCCCATACATAACACTCAATGATATATTCCCGTTTCGCTGTGCATTGGAAATTATCGTTTTCTTTATTTTCACTTCCTGCTGCGTTTCGGTAGGCTGACACCGTACAGTAGCTCAGCATTCTATGCATTTAGTCTATCGGTGCAAGTCCGTAAGCGGTTTGGAACAGTTGATTGAATTTATATGCGCAAGTACTCATCGAGAGTCGATATATTCTATCTGAAAGTGAGATGGGTTGTGCATGCTTATATAAAACACCTTTACTTTGAATATACATTATGAAAATGTCGTATCATGGAAAATTACGCTACCTTTTTTTTCGTTTCTATTCATGTACGTTTGTAATTTGCGAAAAACAGAAAAATGTACAAATCATCGTCAGGTGGTCCAAAATATGGTACTGGTCCAAACTACCCTCGTTCCCCTATGTTTATATTATAAAAAGAAATGTAAAAATACCGCTATTGTCTAATGTTGCTAGCAGTGCACTCTTCGAGTGGAGTAAAATGGTCAACATTCTGAAAGATTCTTTTCAATTCAAAGCAATATGGGTGTTTTCCCCATCTCACATAGTCTAGGAAATGGTTATATCTGGGGAGTGAACTTCTGTGCATTGGTTTATTCTAGATAAGGCTTTTCCGGGAAAGGGGGTGTTCTGGAATATTGTTTTGAAGGAATTGTTGCTTTCGAGCTAATGGTTTTCTGGAGAAGAGTTCTTCTTGAGCAATTTCTTTATTTTAATTCGAAATAAATAACTTCCAGTTTCAACACAATGCGAATCATTTCAAACGTGACCGAATCGAAAGAGAAGAATGTCTTTCGATGGAAGTGGGAATGAGTAGTAGGTACGTTTGAAAAAAATCAAATCAATAAAAAATTAAAACTTCTGGGGCATGACTTTCTAGGAAATGATGCATTCTGGGGAATTCTACATTCTGGGGAATAGTATATTCTGGGGGATTATAATCTTGGGAGTGGAATTCCACGAAATGGCTTTCTGGGGAATGATTTTCGAGGGAATAGTATACAATCTCCCGAACCTAACCGACGGCACCCAGATAGAATTTCCTGAACCTAACGACCACATACACGACAATTATTAAAATCCAATCCCAAATGTTCCTACAGGCCTCTTCGGTTTTACCCGAGAAAACCTCCAGAAACGTGCTAGACCGCCGGAGTTTCGCGACCCGACAACCATCATATAAAGCGCGATATAGTTGACCACCATCGCAGGCAAAGCCAACGCCATTAGGGACCATTCATAAATTACGTAACGCTTTTAGGGGGGGAGGGGGTACAACAAGTTGTGACATAGGCGGGAGGGGGAGTTAGCTAGATCGTTACGTAACATGTTTTCACCGACGAAAAAAAATTTTTTCTGGGAATTTGTTACGTAATAGGGGAGAGGGGGATGGAGAAATTTGTGACAATTTGTTACATGGGGGGAGGGGGGAGTCAATTTTGGGCAATTTTTGTGTTACGTAATTTATGAATGGTCCCTTACCAATCGGCTTCTTCAAACAGCCTGGATTCGTTACTACATCCAGAGCAGCGCAGCAGGGTGGGTTACTGATGTCCTTCTGCGGGCAACGAGACGTCGTTAACAACCAACCTAGATTCCGTGGCCGCCCGCGAGCTACGACGAAAACCGTGAACACCACTGAGCGCGAGGACGAAGCAGCAGTAGTAGAAGAGACCCCGAAACAACAGCAGGTGTAGTGCCACCATCGGCACTCTAGGTAGGAGTAGCATGAGGAAGTGGGTGGAAAAGTGCATAACGAATACAACCGAATAAAGGTGACATCAATATTCGGAAATATAGTGGGTTTATTACTTTAAGGTCGAACAAGTGTGTTATTGGTAATAGATCACGATCGCAAGCATTCCCTGAGAAGTGTAGAGGGAGGTCTCATAAGAGCTGGGAGTAATGACCCCGCCAGTTATATATGTTTGAGTGACTGTGGTATTCGGGTTAATGGCATTCGGGCAAGTGAACTATTCGGGTTTACGGCATTCGAGTAAATGGTTCATTCTGGTGAATGGTTTCGGCCGAACGTCATTCGGGTAAATGACTTTCTGGCGAATTACATACGGGCGAATGTGATAGAACCATTTTTAGATTATCTTTTAAACAATCAAACTCATTACATTTCGTCAATAGATACGTTTATTGAAAAAGATACAGGTGACATATTTTTTTCTGTTGGGTCAAATCGGTTAAACTTAATGATTAAAATTTAGTTCAATGTTTTCCCATTTAAGAATGAAATTTTTAATATGGTGTGTGTTTTGAACCTATACAAGTTCAAGCGAGAAATTTTATGAAATACCCCTTTATCCCGAGATATTCTAACTGATTACATACATACTATTTTTTTGAATTGATACTGTGTTGCTCGTGTGGTGTTGAAAATCTAGCTGTTCTTTTTTATGCAAGGTGCCTAGCATTTTCTAGTGTTTTATAGACATATCAATAAACTGTAATAGTTTTCTATTCATATATAATGTGGTTAGATACATGGTGCGGAAATGGTTGCACCATTAACCGATTCAGTAATCTATGGAAAATAATGAATACGTTTGCTATGAGCCTGTAAGTAACTATTGAATTGCGGTAGTATTGTGCATGTCAAAGTGTTCATGTAGGGTTTTGTATGTGTTTGTGTCTAAATTTTGTGGTGTATAGCATGAAAGCAAAAGTTTTAGACTTTTTCAGTTGTCAGCAGACATTTCGTTGATACTGTTATTGATATCTAACACTTGCTTCACAAATTCCACATCCTGCACAGCTCCTGCAAGGTCACCCATTAGGCTAACAAGCTCACTCAATTCCATTCTCAGTTGTAGTGCCAGATTGTTTAGATGAGTCATTATGTTCTCTGGGATCTAAAAAAAGCAGAACGTATTAATATATAAGTCAAAGATTATCGTACACAACACTTACTTTTTGGGGATCTCTAAAAAATGAGAATTTAAGTTTCTGCTTCACTTGTGTGTCATTGGCACTGTCGTAAAAAAGCGTCACTTGCGCATCAGCTGAATTCAGTACGACCGGGAAGTACAACCCGGAACAGACACGGCCTTTAGCATCACGCGACAGTAGCGAACGGAAATTGTATACCAAATTCCTACGTACCGTAACATCAATGGCCGTTCGGTATGGACGTTCCATATAAATTACTGACATTTCGTACTGCTGCTTGCCGGCGCGTGTCACACGTTCAGTCCAGGTGATGTAGTTCACACAGTGGTTGCTTATTTCATAGCAGTACTCTCGTTTGCAGTGTGGTTCATCAGATTGCGTAAACCAGCCGGTATGCGGGTAATTTTGATCTTTCATTACAGTAACAGCGCGTGCCACATGATAGCCTGGATCGAGTATTAACACACCTTCTCTTCCTCCGACTACGACTTTCATGGCCACCATTGCATGCTCCTTCTCCAAAGTTGGTCCCGCATGCTCGATGTTCTTTTCTTCGCAGTGGTTAACGTACGATTCGTACTCCTCTACTGCCTCCTCACATGAGACCAAGTAGAAGTGTTTAGCAATTTGGGGGTAATACTCCGCCAATCTGTTGGAAAGTATAACAAAATTTTAGAAATTGATATTTTCAGTCAATAGATTTGAATGCATACCTCGAAACAATTTCCATTCCTAGACTGACGCACATGTGATGGCGGCGATTAATCGGTATCATATAGTTCTGGAAATGTGTTCTAAGATCCGGGCTGGCACTGTGAGTGCTGCGGTAAGCCTTGTGAAAATCCACAAAATTGTTCACTGTATTGTAATGAGTCTCCTCCAACATCCGCTGTAGTTTTGTTTCAATCACACCTATCAAATCTTCATACTGCCACACCTTATCGACAATATACGGTTCAACCGGCTTAGCAGACCACTTTGGTAGCGGTAGTGGCAAATCAATCGGCCACGCTCCATTGATCTGACCAAACTTGGCCAAGTTGTAGCTGTCCTCGTCGACTGTCCATCCGAGGTCAGTACTACCACCAGGGACAATGCCCGGTTTTGTGTCCGTCACATTGCGTTTGTGACTTTCCGGGCTGGTCAATCGTCGGGTGGACTGGCCGAGGTTGTGGCCCACTTGCTGGACCAGGGGTATTTCGTTGCATGAGACGGCGAGTCAACTTGGCCATTCGTTGCCCCAGCGACCAACGGTTGGTACGTAGGCGCCATCCTGACGTTCGACGCTAGTAAATGAAATAGCGCTTGCTCCGTAAAGATCGCTCCGGCCCTGTACTTTACCAGTCAGGCCCGGTTCGTCTCCTTTTATTATTGTTGGTTTTTCACGCTCTACGAAAATAATTGAGAAGAATTAGTTCAATGCGACTTACGGTATAGTCACGTACATCATGCACAGCACGTCTCGCGATCATAGCAATCAATTCTATTGAAAATATCTGAATATGTGAGAAATTGGAATAGAGATTCGAAAGGTGCACAATAAACTGTCCCAAAAAATGTTTCCAATTCCTCTAAAATATTTTTAGCTTTGAAAATGCTTTACTCTACTATATGGGGCTGACGCTAGGTGTAAAACAAAAATCTGATTTCGAACTGCGTCACGAAAACGTGGCATAATTTTAAACAACTGTAGCGCTGTTAATAATTAACATAACTAACACAACAACAAAAGTGATCAACTAAAAAATGCGCAAATAATTTTGACTGTCTTTTAAGTTTTGAAATAAAAAATATTGACATCTTCGACAAATATCTGTAATTTCTTAATTTTAACAGATTCATAGAACATTTGAAGAATTGCAAAAATCTCAGAAAAAAGTTATAATGTAAAAATGATTTTTGGGTGCCTCCAACGCGCTTTATCTGAAAACCATTACATTTTGAAGACTTTGCATGTTCAATAAGTTTTCTCGCAGTACAGCTATTTTTGTTTTGAAAATTGCCTGTAACTATGCAAACAAAAGAGATAGAAACTTCATTGCTTCTGCAAAAATGTGTATTTACAAAAGTTCAAAAAACCTCTAAAACAAAGTATTAGCGAGAAATTATTAATAGATATTAATAGAAAACCATTTTTTCAAGAGCCACCCACTCTTGTGAGTGAACTAGAGTTTTCGGAAAAAGCTCATATTTGATAATTGTCGAAATTGTTGCAGGTCTAATAGATATAATAGCTTTGGCGCAAAAATGCGCAAGATGAGGCCTATATATCTTGAAACTAAACTAATTTTCTGATTTCTAATTTTCTAAATTTCTAAACAAATTTCTTTACAAAAAACTCACATCTATAGTTTAGCATATTTATTCTTCTCTTACCAAAGAACTCAAAATTCCTTCAATCGGCCCTGTAGTTCTTGAGATACCGCCATTTGAAGTTCTAAGGTACTAACAATTCTAATGAATTGAATTGAACAGAAATCCTCGACATCACTTGCTTCAATGACATGTTAAAAATTCATTTTTCAGCTTGAGCTTGTGCGACACCCCTAGCTGCTACTCCGTTATCGATCTGGACTAGCCGAAGGTGCTCAGTGAATTAGTGGATAATTATGCTTGGGAGTAGCGAAGCATCTTTCAATGTGCAACTCTTGGTAATCCTAAAGCGTGATCAATACCGGCGTCGGCCAGGCCCGAACGTAGATCGCGGAAGGAAAGGGAGGGAATTGTTAGTCCGATACTTGCTTTTGCTAGAGGCCGTACATACTACTGCGCACTCCACAAGTATCACGGGAGGAGGATATTTGTTAGTAAGTATAAAATTTGGATTCTACTTCTTCTTTACCGACGCCAGAGAGATGACTCCACTATCTGGACTAGATATCGATCCATCAACTCATGGACCGGGGACCAATGGCTACACTTCCCTTTCGAAGGAAGACGTGACCACAGATTTTATCATTGAAAATGCTTTACTCTACTGTGGCTGGGGCTAGGTGTAAAACTAAAATCTGATTTCGAAATGCGTCACGGAAATGTGGCATAATTTTAAACAACTGTAACGCTGTTAATTGTTGATGGATCTGCGTCATTTAAATACTAATAGATTCAAAGAAGTCCAACTTAAAAATTGGTTGCAACTATAAATTGATATTTCAACTGTACACTATTGAAAAATCCGTATTATTGTAAAAACATTGGGAAAATGTAAGAAAACAGACAAAGTTTTACTTACGTTTTGTTAATTATTGATGGATTTCATGATTCACCAATCGATTCAAAAAATTGCCAGTAAAAAAATTGTTATCAAATTTGTCTGTGTATTTTATTAGCACACTAATGAAAAATCCGCAAATTTGCAATAAATAGGGAAAACATATACAATTGTTACAAATTTGCGCAAGACTCTCCCTAACACGAACCTCATCTCTACATTCAATCTATCATATGTTGAAAGTATCTAGCGCCGTATAGTGAGAGTATTCCAAACTAATCTGTTACCGTTGGGTAGTCCTCGACCTCTCGAGCAACTTTGCTGAATACAGTACTACTCTATCTAATCACGATGTTGAGATATAGAATTATTTTAACATGTGTTGAATATTTGCATTAGCACTAGCGCCGCCTGGTGGGGTAATTGCGAGTTATACTTTCTACCATCCAGAAGCTCTGGACTTGTTTTATAAATTTCCCGAAGACACCACCTTTCAAAATAATCAGGGTCTTGATATATTTGACATTGAATCCATTTGATGATAATCGAATTTACGACGAGAATTTCGATTTATTTACTCTTTCTTCATAGCACCCCTGGCGGCATAGTTCTCAACTAATTGGATACCCAATTACACTAAGTTGTAGGCCCAAGTGAGTACAACTACTTTGCCAAAGAATGTATGGCGCTACATGTTGACACGGACGAAATAATCGGCCGCATCCCCAATTAGTCGAAATCCCATAAGCTATGGGTATCCTAAAACGCGGGTACCGCGCAGTAGGAATCCGCGCAGTAGGAATCCGCGCAGTAGGAAGCCGCGTTGTAGGAAGCCGCGTAGTAGGAATCCGCGTAGTAGGAGACCCGACTGTATTTTTTTTCAAACGCAACACTCTCAAGCTGCACACATATGTCGCATCCTGCCGTATTGAATTAAATCCAAACCACCTCACCCACCTACTTTGCAAATCATTCTGTGACACCGTGCTGGTACCCGAAAAATCCGCACGCGGCCACCGCTGCCGAAAATGCATAGCGTCTACCGCTTATTGGAGTGTCCAGACGCTGCAGCCATGATCTTACCCGTTCGACATAAGAACAAAAACTGATTCAAACGTGTACGCGTCACCTCTATTTATAAACTAACCGTATATGGTTTAGTCACTTAGGTGCGAGTGTGTGCAAATGCCAACTTTGATGTGTTTGTTTGTTTGATTGAGCCACTAATGTGCCTCCTTTTGACGGCTCTGTCTGAGAAATCTGCCTCACGAATGGTAATTCTCCGTTTTTCGTGAATTTTTCAATTTTACCAATTTCCAAAGGTCTACTTTTATTGCGGAGATATTGAATTATTACCAATACTTAAGTTAGATGTTACTGAATCGGTTGGTGTATGAATGATTAAAATCCATCTAGTAATATCGGAGTTATAAGCATACATAGTTTCGTTACATGGGAGATAGTTTAGATTTTAGAATGACACCTAGCCCCAGATAGTGGAGTAAGACATTTTTAATGGGATCGTCATGGCGATAACACATGCTGCCTCCGACGACATTGTGCTGTACGCGCTCGCGACTCATACAGCCATCAGCGGGAAAGTTCTGTTCAGCTTTATTTGATTCCGCTTGGTTTCCAGCGTAGCACCCTAAGCAATATCGATGATGAAGCACTAGTTAGCAGGTGTCTCGTGCTGCTTCTCAGACTCCGACATCAGAATGCATCCTCTGAGCCGCTTTGCAATTGCTGATCAAAAACTTTTCCGTCTTGTGGTGAGCTATCTGCAGCTTGACCCCGTTCATCCAGTTCTTGATCGCATCTATTGTCTCCGTTACCGATACCTCAACATCTTGAAGTGTCTCACCCATCACCCAGAGCTTTTACTTTCCTTTTTTATTTATTAACAGATTAAGGCCGAAGTGGCCTGTGCCGTATACAAAAGATTCCTCCATTCCACTCGGTCCATGGCCGCGCGTCGCCAGCCACGCAGTCTGTGAAGGGTCCGCAAATCGTCTTTCACCTGGTCGATCCATCGTGCTCGCTGCGCGCCACGTCTTCTTGTACCGGTCGGATTGCAATTGAGAACCGTTTTCACCGGGCTATTGTCCGACATTCTGGCTACGTGCCCGGCCCACCGTAGTCGTCCGATTTTCGCGGTATGACAGATGGGCGGCTCCCCCAACAGCTGATGCAACTCATGGTTCATTCGCCGTCTCCATGTGCCGTCTTCCATCTGCACTCCACCGTAGATGGTACGCAGCACTTTCCGTTCGAAGACACCAAGTGCGCGTTGGTCCTCCACGAGCATGGTCCAGGTCTCGTGCCCGTAGAAAACTACTGGTCTAATCAGCGTCTTGTAGATGGTCAACTTCGTACGACGACGAACTCTGTTCGACCGAAGTGTCTTGCGGAGGCCAAAGTAAGCACGATTTCCTGCAACGATGCGTCTACGAATCTCTCTGCTGGTATCATTGTCTTTTACTTTCCTGGGCAACCGTAATATCAAGAAACCATCGTACATCCCGTTCCAAAGAGTTCCCACACTATTAGGGCGGGTTATTAGCGAGTTGCGGCGGGTTGCCTAGAGCAATGTTTCAATAGCCTACCGCTCGCTGGCATGTATTTTAACCCGCTTAGTCGCCATTTCGATTATTGGTTTGGGCCGAGTGTGGAGCCCTGAGGAACGCCCGCTGTGACTCGCGTTGATCTCTGCCCTTGGTTCGTCTCGTACAGCAGCACTCTGCTCTGGAAGTAGCCCTTCAGCATCTGGCATAGATAGTCGTGGATCATCATTCTGTGCAGCGTTGGGGGGATGGCATCCCAAGTGGCGCTGATGAACACATTCTTCACACCTGACCATAGAGCAGCATCGATCTCTTCTTCGTTTCTCTGCACTCTCAAGCACTATTCGAATTGCATCCATTGTCGATACTCATTTGGGAAATCCAAACTGCATCTTGGACAATTCGCGCTCACCCTTCATGCATTTCGTCAGTCTGTTAAGGATGATTATTTCTAGGAGATGTCCGAACATATCCAGCAAACATATAGGCCTATACGAGGCGATATCGCCAAATGGCTTTGACAGCAACACCAGTTTCCATACTTTCTACATTTCATGGAAATTGATTTTATGTAGACACTTCTGTAGCACCATCCTGAACATATCCTGATATGCCAAGATCACAGATTTCATCGCTAAGTTAGGTATTCCAGGACCGGCGACTTTCTTTGCTTTCAGTCGTATCGACATTTCTTCAAGCGTCGTTAGTCGCTTACCGATCTCCGTGTTTACTCTTTCTTCCTCGTACGATACCGGTGGCCAGGTAGTTGGATCATGCTTCGGGAAGAGACCCTCAACGATTATCTTCAGCTTGCTCGGGGACATTTCAGCCGGCGTCGGCGGGCCCTCCATTTTCGCAAACACGACTAGGTGAGCGTCACCCCAAGGATTAGCATCCACTTCTCAACACAGTACATTGTGACAATCTGCCTTGATATTCCTTTAAAGCGGTGCTAGATTCCCGAAATGCTGCCTTGCGCTCCTCTCCTATCTAACCCCGATCCTGCTCTCTAAGCCCGCCTTCTGGCTCTCAGACAAGCAGCGCGTAGTGCACTACGCATCCCATTCCACCAGTGAGTTGGGCGGAGTCGATTGTGTGGCTCCAATTTATGCGGCATTGTGGCGTCATAAGCCATAACAATCCTTGTTAGATCAGTCGCATCAACGTTCTCGTTCCCGCCGCCGTCTACAACAGGCTTCCGCATACTCTCCAGTCCATGTTCGTTGTCAGTCAAGTACTGCAGAATGTGACGCCGATGCTAGGCTCTCTCCCGTCTCTTCGAAATATGCTATAGGAACCTTCATTTCACAATCGTCTGTCTAACTTCGCTAGCGCTTCCTGCAGGATATATCTTCTTGTGTTGATTACTCTACTTCCCCACTCCACAGCCTAGGCATTTAAGCCACCAGCAATGACTACCGGCACTAGGCCGATCAACTGCTCGGTGAACTGCTACAGTATTAGGCTGAACTGCCCCACTGTCCACCTTGGAGGTGCGTAACAGCTGCACACGAAGGTGCGGGAAATTTTGGCGATCACGAACCGTTTATACGAGCGTTCTACGACGCAACCGTGGGGACTTGATACGACTCTGCAATCAAACTTGATGGGGACTTGATACGACTCTGCAATCAATGCGATGTCACCCATAGTTTTTGTCGTAGACTGCCACAACAGTTGCTCTGCGGTGTCAATGATTCAGATTTATCTGGGTTGTCTCCATTATCGTTGGCCTGTAGTCATTCTCTTGTAGGCAGGGCATTTGAAGCCACTCTTTTGATGGGCGTTTCCTCCTTTCGAGTGCAATGTATGCACTAGGGCCTCAGCGTGCAGTCTCGCGCAAGATAACCTGTCTCCACGCATTTCCAAGTGGCTCTGGGTAGGCGGGTATTGACCATCCAACCGTAACTTTTCCTACCTTCAGCACCTTGTCAATAGCGTTTACCGGTAGACGATCATCGCTGTTTGTGTTCCTCCGTACCTCTTTTTAACCGGATCGTCATGTGCACCTCGCCCAGGTTGTACTGCGCCTTCAGTGCATCTCACTATTCATCCACTGTCGTGTCGTGGGATCCTCCTACAACTCGAAGAGAATCTCGCCTATTGAAGCACAGAACCACGTTTTCACCCAGATTCCTCAGCTCCGGATCTTTTCTGACCTTCTTGTAGCGTGCTACATACGTCATTGAGTCATTAGCGAATTGGACGACGACTTTGGGCTGACAGGCGTGCTGTTCTACTCCCTAAGTAAGGAAGGATGACACCGACTTGAAATGGTGAGTGGGCTAACAGCACGGCTGTCTCCGTCCCAACAAAACCCTGGCAGGTTTTCGGATACCTTCGACACTCGTCATCATTTAGATGACGAGTGGTGGTACTAGGTTTCAGTTAAAGCATTCCCGATTTTACGACTATCCCGCTCTGAACACTACTCCCCATGAAGGATAGTGCCCACCCTAGCATGACCTCCCTGCTGCTAAGTTTTTAGTATGTATAGATAATCATGGGATCACGAGGGGCGACTATGTGCAACGAGTGGAGATAGCGGCCCGGAATTGGGACCCAACAAATATCAACAGATATTAAATAAAACAAATGAGGAGGACGCGATTGCGTTCGCAAGGAGCGGTAAACTGCAGAGATCAAGGTTACGCCACTGACTGGTAGCCACAGCGAGTACCAGCAGCGGCTTGGTATAGAGTGAGCCACGACAAATCAACGTGAGATGGGATTACCGAACCAAGTGCTTATCTCGAGATCAGGTAGCGGCATCACTTATGTGGTTTTTCATTGAAAAACACCGGGGCAGCGGATTGCACTGGTTTTGCACTTTCTAGCAGAAGTGGGAATGAAACACGTCTAGTGGCCTACTCTTCTGCTAGAAAATGCAACACAAGTGCACTCCACCGCCCCGTGGTTTTCAATGAAAAACCCCACTAAAATGACCCACATCTCGGGAAGCCGTACTTGACGGAGGTGAGGAAAAAGGTCGATGAGCTCTACGATTTCATGAACGATGTGCACAATGTGCACAACAAGGTGAAGCAGCTAGTGACGAGCATCAAATCGGCCGTAACAGCTGCTGAACGCGAGCAGAAGGCGCTTTTGATGAGAGCTGAATCAAACGAAAACGCTCTGATGGAAGCCGCAGAACACGTGACGGCAGTAACTGAGGTGACAGCGAAGAAACACCACAATATTCGCTCGGTGAAAAGAGTGAGGGACACGCCGAGCAAGAGGACTCGAAAAAGCAGAAGAGCGAGCTGGAGGGCTTTAGCGACCAGAGGAATGTTGGGAAAGACCGTGGTTAGCGCATCTCAGGAAGCCAGCAGGCGAAGCGGAGAGAACGGAAACAAAAGAAAGAAAGGAAGAAGGAAGCCTTCTCGGTAGAGGTACAAGGGCGATTCACTGATCATCGAAGCGAACGTTACTACGTCTTACGCCGCTCTTCTCAAGAAAGCGAGAGAACCCTGAGTTGAAGGAGTTGGGAGAGAACGTCGTTCAAACGAGACGCACTCAGAAAGGCGAGATGATCTTCGAGCTGAAGAAGGATCCTTCCATCAAGAGCTCGACGTACCGCGAGCTCGTTGCTAAATCTTTGGGTAGCGAAGCGAACGTGAGAGCTCTGTCGCAGGAAGCAGTAGTCGAATGTAAGGGTCTAGACGAGATAACGACCGTAAAAGAACTGAAGGGTGCACTGATAGAGCAGTGCAAACTGAACGTACCGGCGACTGTCAGAATTTGGAAATCGTACGGAGGAACTCAAACGGCGTCGATTCGACTACCGGTGGTCGTTACCAACAAACTGGCGGAGACCGGCAAGATAAAAGTCGGGTGGTCTGTGTGCTCGTTGAGAGTCACTCTGCGAGTAACCAAACAGATGGAGCGATGCTTCAGGTGCTTGGACCTCGGACATAAATCGAGAAACTGCAAAGGCCCGGACAGGTCGGCACTGTGTAGAAAATGCAAACCGGAGGACGGAAACGACCACACGACGGGCGGCTTCAAATGCCCTACGTACAAAAAGGCGAACGCAAGCCAAAAATGATGGAAATAACCCAGCTTAATCTGAATCATTGCGATATTACACAGCAACTGTTCTGGAAGTCAACAACATAAACGAAGTGCGACGTTGCAATTATTGCAGAGCCGTATCGTGTTCCTCACGATAACGGGAACTGGGTGGTGGATAGTGCAGGGATGGCTGCAATCCAAGTAATGGGCGGTATTCCTGTCCAAGAGATGTTGGATAACACACACGAAGGCTTCGTGATCGCCAGAATCAACGGCGCATTCGGCTGTAGATGCTACGCTCCCCCAAGATGGACACCAGAGCAGTACAACCAGACGCTGGACGCACTAATCGACTCGTTAGTCGGACGAACGCCGATTGTTATAGGAGGAGATTTCTGCGCTTTGGCCATAAAATGGGGTAGCTGGCTGACTAACGCAAGAGGTTACAACCTATTGGAAGCACTGGCAAAGCTGGATGTAAGGCTGTGCAACGAAGGTTTCGTAAAGACGGCCGGGAATCCATAATCGACATAACATTCTGCAGCGCGTCGCTGATGGATAACATGAATTGGCAAGTTAGTGAGCAGTATACACATAGCGTCTACCAGACGATCCACTACACCATTGGTCGGCGGAATTGTACTGTAACGCGGAGAATGAGGACTGGCGAGTGGAAGTGGAAAATTAAGGACTTCGAGAAGGACCTTTTTGTGGAAGCACTTCATGCTGACAGCGTCATTCCAATTCCGAGCGCAAATGAGCTATCGGCAATAGTAGTGAGGGCATGCGATGTAACAATACTGAGGAAATGGTACCGAGGAACTACCTGCGTCCGGCGTACTGGTGGAAGGAAAGGCTCAGCATCTTCCGGGCTTCCTGCCTAAAAGCTAGAAGACGCGTCCAAAGAGCAAGATCTGAGGCAGTCAGAAAAGAGTGTAAGATAACATTCCGGGCGGCCAGGACCGCTTTTAAACGCGAGATAGTACTAAGCAAGTGCACCTACTACAAGGAGCTGCAGAATAGATGCTAACCCCTGGGGCAATGCTTACCGTGTCGTTATGGCCAGGATCATGGATCCAATGACGCCAGTCGAAATGTGCACTCACAAACTGAACATTATCGTGGAAGATCTTTTCCCAAAGCACGACCCAACCGCATGGCCTATACCTACACCGTACGTTGATGCAGAGGGCAAAAGGGCTGAAAGCGAAGAAAGCTCCCGGACCGGATGGTATCCCCAACGTGGCACTGAAGACTGCGATCCTGACGTTTCCGGACATGTTCAGGATAGTCCTTTAGAAATGCCTGGACGAAGGCTACTTCCCGGATAGATGGAAGATCCAGACACTGGTGTTGATGGCAAAACCAGGGCAACCATCAGGAGATCCAGCATCGTACCTACCTATATGCCTGCTGGATACTCTTGGTAAACTTCTGGAAAGGGTCATCCTCTACAGGCTAACGATCTACACTGAAAGTAAGAACAGACTGTCGCAGAGGTAGTTCGGGTTCTGGAAAGGAATATCGACGGTAGGCGCCATCCGCATAGTCATCGAGAGCGCAGAGAAAGCGTCGAAGCTAAAGAGAAGGCGAAATCGCTACTGCGCCGTGGTAACGATTGACGTGACGAACGCGTTCAGCAGTGCTAGCAGTGAAGCACCTGGGTATGATGGTCGACGATCGGTTAAACTACAACAGCCATGTCATCTATATATGTGAGAAGGCTGCAAGGACAACTAACGCATTGGCAAGGATCATGCCGAATCACGGAAGAGCAAGAGGCAGACGAGACGTCTCCTGGCGGGTGTCTCATCCTCAATACTGAGGTATGGCGTACCGGCCTGGGTTGCTGCGCTGAACTCAAAGCGTAACCGGACGAAGTTGACAAGCACGTTTCACCTAACGGCTGTTCGTGTCGCGAGTGCGTACAGAACGATATCGTCGGAGGCGGTATGCGTAATTGCCGGGATGATTCCCATCTGCATCACTCTGGCTGAAGATGTGGAATGCTACCAGCGGAGAAATGCACGTAATGCAAGGAGACTGGTCCGAGCAGACTCGTTGGCTAAGTGGCAGCAAGTGTGGGACAACGCGAGGAAAGGAAGGTGGACCCACCAACTCATCCCGAATGTGTCTGCTTGGGGAGGTGAATTTCCATTTGACGCTGTTTTTGTCAGAGCACGAATGGTTCCGGAAGTACCTGCATCGGTTTGGACACGCTTCTTCACCCCTTTGCCCGGAGTGTGTGAACGTGCAAGAGACACTGAAAACGTGGTCTTCGAATGCCCTATATTCGAGGAAGTCCGAAGGGGTATGCCTGATGTGACAGTGGACAATATCGTCGAAGAGATGTGCCACGACGAGCATATCTGGGACGCTGTCAATAAAGTGGTTACGAGTATACGCGCTGCAGAGGAAGTGGCGAAGGGACCAACAAAGTAGCACCATTGGCAAGAACGCCGCCGGGGATCTGGTTTCGGGAGAAATTCCGACGCCGGGGAACTCTCCGATGGTGTAGACTAGGTCCATCGCTGGGGACCAGTTGAGTAGTACACGATATAGCACCGGGTTTTGGTCGTCGGGGCGCCGGATGTCAGACCGACCTCGACACTCTACCGGGTAGCTCGCGAGTAGGCTAGATCCGCCGCCGGGAATTAGACCGAGTAAAACGTATCGAATAGCTAGCAGTGGGTCGTTGGGGCGCCAGTGAACCGGAAGCTACGCTCCACCCGGAATCGCTGAATGGACCTCAGCACCTACTGGCTGACCCGTTGAGTAGGCTAGGTTCACCGCGGGGGACTAGACCGAGTAGACGAAGCGAGGAGCTAAATGGCTCACAGAAACGTACATCGGTGTCGGGAGCAATCTACCACCGGGGAATACACGGTAGAGTAGATTCGCCACCGTGAACTACCCAACAGAATCCTGACGAAAATGGGAGCAAATTGGCTCATAAAACAAACACCGGTACAGAGATAAATTCCGTTGCCAGGGGAACTGTCAGTCGGAGTAGGATAATATCCGAGTTGATCTCGATTGAGCTGGGAACTATATGGCTCAAGGAAGCGGGTATCGGGGGAAATTCCTCAGTCGGGGAACTGCCGGTCGGAGGAGGGTGAGTTCACCGTTGGGGACTATCCAAGGCCGGAAGCTGAATGACTCACGGAAACATGAGCTAAATGGCTCAATGAATCAGCACCTAAACGGCTCACGGGGACGAGAGCTAAACGGCGACGTAATACATGGAGACAAAAAGCAAGAGAAGAGTCGAGAGTTAAATCAAGGCTCATAGGTCGAGCCACTCCATGAACCAAGTGAAAGCAGAAGAAAGAGGTGCGACGAAAGCACAACGAGCCCCCCCAAATTAATACGCTGACGTAGTTCCGTGGGGAAGAAGGGCGTAAAAAGTAAGGATTCTTTTTAGTGGTTAGGCACGAACGTGAGTCGTGATTGCCACACATTGCCAATACACTACAGGCTAGGTTTTTGAAGCTTTTTAAACCTTACTAAACTAAACATACTAATAAACACACACGCACACACGGACATTTGCCGATCTCGACGAACTGACTCGAATGGTATAAGAGACTCAACCTTTCGGGTCTTGGTTCAAGATTCGGTTTTCAAAGTAGGTACATAGCCTTTCTATAATACTGCCCAAATAAGTATAAGAGATTTATAATAATAAAACAGCAAGCCGAGAAAAGCGCTGTTCAAGATTTACATTTTCATTGAGCTAAATGGATGGAAAAACCATGTGTTGCTATTTTTTTTTATATTTTCCAAACAATCTTATTTGTGCATTGTGGTGATACAGAATACAATCCAACAGATAACTCATTTTCGACAAAAATCCATATGGGACCCTTACGCTTTTATGAGCAGTATAGGAGAAAGGCAAAAACGAACGCCTAAATTTTAGGCCAATGCTATCTAAGGAGAATTTATTGGATGCAATATGCCCTTTTTTAAATTGATTATTTTGAGATAATTCCTTGAGTAGATTTGTAGGTCTTACTACTGTGAATAACCGAAGTATTTACCTTGAATACTTTAAAAGATATACCATGTTGTTGGTGGAAAACCCTTCAGGGCCTATTTATTGTTCAATATAGTGATGGTCCGTTTAAATAAACTATCAGGACATTTCTTGTACATAATTTTTCTATCTACCACTGCTAGGAATAACCACTAAACAATTACAAGCTGTCTGGATGTACCTTGATCTCCAATCAGTACAAAAAGTTTTTTTTCATATCTCGGAAAATGAGAAGCGAAATAATGAACTCCAAGTAAACTTGTTCTAAACTCGCCCACAAGAAATTTCCTCGAATACTGTCTCATTTTTTAAGAATACTTTTTTTTGCAATGTAGGAAATCGCCCAGCATGTGCACGAGCTGGCAGAGCAGAGGTGTTACATGTAACTCTCTGCTCTGACTGTATTACGCATGAGTTGGCAAACTGGCTCGTACCAATCGATCTGCCAGATGTGAGTCGGAAAATGTCAAAGAATTTGCTCCATTTTTCCAAGCGCAATTGCAGTATTCTAGTCAGGGCACTGCAAACTCATTTACCACATGGCTAGTATTCAGCGTGCTGAGTATTATTCGTGTGGTCTTTGTGAACTTGATATGTGACTGCACTGCAATAATTCAATTGCGTATCCGGAATTTTGGTTCTCCGTAGCTGCATGACCCTATGTACAGAGAGCTGAAACTTAAGGATATAGCCCAGTGTGACAAAGAGCTATAGTGCGGTAAAGAGCTATAGTTTAAGCCGTACTTGAATGGCAATATCTCTTCGAGGATGCTGTCGTTCTGTTATCTAAATATACCCTCGAGGATATTGACGCTCACTGTTAAAAAAAAATTGTAAATTCAGCCGGGGGCTAGAAGTTTATACCTGCTACTGTAGCACCTGCAGATCGTTTAGCATCCTACCGGGGTTGCAGAATTCTCTGTTTTAATTGTTCTTTGTCGTTATTTTCCTTACCCCTAACCTTACCACTTCCCCAATCCATCTCATCAGGGAAAAGATGGAAAAGCAAAGCATGGCAAGGCACAAATCTCCGATCAACGTGAGGAACGTGCCATTTGAGACAGTCGCTACTGATTCCTGAAACGAAATAGTCAATAACTTCGCCATTTTGTGAAGTTTTTGGATAACATTTTATACATAAATTTTCAAATTGCTAAGACTTTTATTCCCTATCCAAAAATCACGAAAACAAGCTTCTTTGTTGTCTTCTAAAGCAGTCCCTTTAAGTGTACCGAATAATTTAGGATACTTTTTTAACCTTGATTACCCAAACAAATGAACGAATTGGAGAAGGTTCGCCATATCTTGGAAGAAACCGTTAAATCATTCCTTCAATAAACTATAAAAAATTTGGAGTATTTCGATGCAATAGAAAAAAGGTGTCAAAATAATCCTCAAGACAGTAATCGAAGAAGTTTCCTGTGGACGAGTTTATAATGAATTTGTTTCCACTTATAAACTCATTTATTTCGCTTCTCGTTTTCCGAGGTTCCAGATCGTTGGGGGTAAGGGTTTCAGCGTGAAAAAAAACATTTTTTTGATATTTTTTTAGAACTTTGCGTGAAACGAATTGATCAAAACTTTTGTACCTTATCTTGTATAATTTAAATAACATTCTGTAATTTTTCTATGCAAAAATATCGACAAATGACTCGGTGACGAAGCTTTTTGTAGAACGTCTCTGGAAAAAAATATGATTTGCGGTGTTACCTGCCATTCTTTCAAACTTTGCATACATATTTTATGTAAAAAATACCTAACCCCTACGTTGAGTTTTCGAGATAAATTTTCAATTAAGCGGTTTTTTTACTCGCTTTAGATAAAAATTTCCATTTTGTATGAAAAATTCAGCCTTTTTAAGAGTGAAAACCGCCTTAATTGAAAAATTATCTCAAAAACTCAACGTAGGGGTTAGGTATCTTTTACATAGAATGTTTATGCAATCGTGTGCATCAATGCGAAGGACTCGAGCATTTGTACGTTAACGTGTTCGACCGCGCGTGCGTTTGTATGTCGTGTGTGTTAACGTGTGTGTAACTTCGCGTGTATAAATTCTGTATTAAAACCGTGAGCATTTCGTATATTCACGTGTGTTTAAGAATGATCGCGCACGGACCGTGAATCTGATACTTAATTTTTTGTGTACGGTTCAGATCCTAGAAGAAAGTGGGCACTTCCGTATCACTAGAGTTCCCAGTCATGTCGCCATGGAACGTGTAGTCTGCTGGATAGGGGCCATACACTAATTACGTAAGGGAATATGGGGGGAGGGGGAGTTTCAAAATATCTTACGAATTCTTATCTAAGGGGCTCGTAATATCATAAAACAAGTATGAAAAATGAATCAAAAAGAAAAATATTATTTTCATAAAAAGGGAGGGCACTTTTTCTTATTTCTGCCATAAACATGTATATTACACAAAACGAGCATATATTGTACATTATGGTCAAGGAAAGGCGGACCTCGAATTAAATTATTTTCCGACAGGATATGATTCCTAAATTAGTTATGGAATTTTATTGATTGTTGGCAGCGTGAGGAGCGACTTAATTGTTGATGGTGTTAGAGCAGTTACAACAATTTCTTGACTCTTGCTGGTACATTGTTCTGTTCAGGAACTGGAGTCACAGTATACCTTACAAGTTAGGAAGTGTTGATAACGTGTTGTTAGGCCAACATCCTTTTTTCAAATTTTCACTTCCGCAAGGTAGCCGCAAAATGTTCTGTCATGCGATTTACAAAGATCTTGTAGATCGAATATTTCCAGAGTGTGAACTGTTTTTGACTACGCGTACGATAAGCGTAACAGTTGGAACCCAGAATTAATGCCCACCAGAAGAGGTTTTACATCACAAGGAACTATTTCCGAATATAGCGAAGCAGACTATAAGGACCAAATCGGAGTTTCTGAATATCTCCCAGCAGTTATTCTGAAATTTCTACTGGCCAAAATTAGGATGCTAATAAAATTACTGCTGATGATTACAGTTGAATTTTGTCATTAATTTTCTTGTAATAATTCTTTAAATTTCGTTTTCGCTATCTTACTATTTAATGAATTAACAATATGCTTTTTTTAACTACGAAAATCATGATAAGATCTTACGTAGGGGGAGGGGGAGTTCACCAAAATCTTACGAACTCTTATCAGGGGGTGAGGGGGACGTTGAAAAGTTCTAAAAAAGCCTAACGTAATTAGTACATGGCCCCATATGAGCTTTATTTTTTGATTGGTATAACTGAATGTATGAACCCAAGTTGCTAGAATGGAGGGTAAAAATTTCCGGACGTGACTGATTCACGATCGCGCAAACACGGATGTTTGTTGGTTCGCGTTTCATCGCTGTTGTGCTATCTTATGACAAGCGCCATTTTGCACATTTCGAGAAAGACGATTTTTAAAGTTTGAGATTGAATATCTTGAAACTTATAAATGATAGAAACAATTCAGAGAAGACAATTGATGCTTCTACCTATTCTGTATTAATCTCTCAAATATTACGAAGATCGGTTGACTATGTTGCGAGTTTTCACTAAAAATGTAAACAAAAGTCGCACTCACACGTGTCATAGGTGTGTATTGATGAAAAAAATTGTATGACGTGTCATAATCGTGCATGAAAATTTTTCCATCGAAAAAAATCACCAATTATGAACTTTTATTCATATCTATGGTTTAATTTGGTCTATAAACAATTGGTTAGTTGCATTTTGAAGGAAATGAGTCAGGGAATCTAGAAAAAAATAGTTTTTTTAGTTAGTGTTGCCAAATAGGCAATATTTCCAGTTTAAGGCTAAAACTGCGTTTTTATCCCAATACATATATTATTCTTTTGAAAATTATTATGCCATTGTGTTCCTACGACATTTTGACACATAAAAGCAACTAAAACTTCATTATAACTTAAGCCAATCCCAAGACAATGATTTGAAGCAAAAAACTCACAGTTTCCAATCACTTTTCTCGCTATATTTCAGTAACCAAGCAAAATTTCAAAATTCTGGAAACGCCATCTTGTAGAGATTCGTTAGACGAGTAATGTAGCATATCTAACTCAGTTTACCCCAAAATGGCGTTTGTCATAAGATAGCACAACAGCGACGGTTTAAGATAGCGTTTTGAATTCGTATTCAATAACTGATAATTTATTCGTATTAAATAACTGATACAGTATTCAAGCAGAATTTTTTGAAACGTTGGATGTATTCTACTTCTAAACAAACTTTGCATATTCCCAGAGCGCTCCCGGTTGAATCCCTCTAGATTAAAACCGGATAGTCTCAGATCTTGAAGTTACAAAGTTTCAAATAAATCAATATATAAATTAAGTTTGCGTTGAACACATAAATTCCAAGATCATTTGACAAATAAAATTTTCCACTGGACGGAAACACGTCCACAGAACACGTACACAACCTCGAAACGTATTTTTATTGGTAGTAGATTGCGTTATCTACGTTATCTCGTTTTGAGCCATACAACGGAGAATTGCAAAAATCCTTCAGACTTTCTTGCCTACCAAACAGATGATATCATACACAAGTCAATTGATGTAAATTGGCTTTCAATAGCGCACAACATTTGCGTAGTCATGTGATCCACATTATCTTACGGCCCCTTAGAAATAGACCAAATATACGTGATGTAGGTATTTATAAAGAATAACTAACTGAGTCAATTGAAATATTTACTTATTTATGAAATGGGTTGCTATGACTGCATGTGATGTTCATTAAAATACAGCGTTTTCATTTTTGCCTAGTGCTACCACAGTGTTGGGTAAAAAGGGATACACTAATTACACCCAAGTTTGAAAGAGTGTGTAACCAAATACACTGATGTAGAACAAAGTCAAAAACGAAAATGCCATTCTATTGCATATGTAATTTTTGCGAATCGTTATTACTTACCCATACAATGGCCTAAGCCCCAATAAGAAATAACTTGTGTCCTCTTTTAAAAAAAAAATATTGTACTCGATCGTCCCAATAATTATTCACTCAAACTAGATCTAGTCAACCAATTTAAACAAAAATAACTGTCTTAAGAATGGCTAACACTATTTACTAACTTTTTAAAGTCCATCTAGACAATTGCTGTCAGCGCGTTTTAGTAAAACAAACCAATGGCCACTGCAGATCTGACTCTAGAGAACACTGATCACGATCCGATCACTTCGATCGCTCGGGCGCGACTGCTTTGTGCTACTTGAGTGTACACTCGAAATCTCTATAACTTATATAGAGCTCTGCTTTGTTGCACAATATGTGTCCACACGTTGTCTTTCACAGCACACCACTACCGCTTCCACCAGCTCGACCAATTCTCTGCTGGTGGAAGCCAATGGATTCAAAAGCACTGACGATCACAACTACAAATACCGCAGAATACTATGATGATTCCGTTCGTGATCATATGACTATGCTTAGAACTATGTTTGTCGGCTCTGAAGGTTTTTTTTCATGTGCACTGCTTCAATGTAATTTTCCTAAAAGAAAAATAAAACAAACGATGAGTCATGTTAGTTAGTGTGGAATATCAACAAATCTATTTCACGATAAAATCAACACCAAATAAAATGTATATGTATATTAAAAGTTTGCTTTATCTGTCTACCAATACATTCATCGTTTGGTATGCATTTAGTAACTATATTGAATACAAATAACCGTAGACATTAAATGCTAACACATCAACCCTCGACTTATCTCCCCAGAGCAATGCAATCAAAACAGACTACCATCCCCCGCGTGATCTCTAACTGATATTCTACGTTTACGTCATTGCCCAAGAGAAGGTTATCTGGTATCATTTAATCAATCATGTATTTTCAAGATTCCATTCTCTGAAAAATGGTCAACACGGAACTATCAGCTAGCTACTGTACCCGAGCAGAAGAAAACAAGAAATCCAGAGTACTAAAATACCAAAAATAATAACTCAGAATAACTAATCGGAAATGAAACAAAATTTTTATTTTTCACGAAAAATTTCGCCTTTTTATGAGTAATTTGAATTAATTGAAAAAATATCTCAAAAACTCAACGTAGGAGTTAGGTATTTTTTACATAGAATGTGTATGCTAAGTTTGAAAGAAATCGGATAAGCAGTTTTTGAATGGTTGGTAACACCGCAAATCATGTTTTGCCTTTCTCATATAAAGAAAGGCTATGCAATCACTCCAAAAATCGATTGTCCAACCAAGGCCCGGAGGGCCCAGTATCATATACCATTCGATTCAGTTCGTCGAGATCGCAAAATGTCTCTGTGTATGTATGTGTGTGTGTCAAATAATGTCACTCAATTTTCTCAGAGGTGGCTGAACCGATTTACACACACATAGATATACATGAACGGTATAATGCTCTCATAAGACGCAATTGAATTTTTAGTTGATCGGACTTTCGGTTCCGGAGTTACGGATTGAAGATTGCGGTCACACAGCAAATTCCCATATAAACTGGTAACCCTAAGATGTCCGAATAATGTAATACATATTCAAAAACGTTCAACATTACTTGGATTTGCGAGTCTAGATCACTTATTGACCAATCAAAGTAGTTTTGACCACATTGGTCACCTATAACGGATCTTGATGCTCTGGGGAACTCGCCAAGTTCCCGGGCTAATGTCACACCTATTTTCCAGCAAACTCTTAACCGATTTTAACAAACTTGATTTCAAATGAAAGATATAATACCCCCAATGACTGCTATTAAATTTTTCTTCAGTTCTGACTTTTGGTTCCGGAGTTATAGGTTGGTTATTGTGGTCACATAGTAATTTCTCATATGAACCGGTACAATCGTAATACCTCATAGGTTTATAATCTATTAAAATGAACATCAAATTACTTGGATTCGTAAGCCTAGATCACTGATGGTGAATCAAAGATTATTGGAATATATTGTCCACTATCGATAATTCTGGAAGTCCCGAGTTCCGGGCATATTTCAGATCTAAAGCCACTTCGGTGATTACTGAACCAACCATCATTGAACTAGTCTCAAATGGAAGGTATAATATAAAGTTCGGTGTTGAACCCTTCATCTACTCCTCCACCTCCTACCTCTTAACCCCGCCCCCACCCCCTTTTCTCACCCCCCCATCCACCCCTCTCAGACCACCCTCCCTCCTGCATTCCCTTCATCCACCCAGTATATTAAAATAAGTTATGTGGTTCCTGACGCATCCTCCATTTTCCACTAATTATATCCCTTCCATTCTCCACCATGAAGTTAACATGAAGACAACATTGAACTCACGCTGATTAAGCTATATAAATATTATATTTTTGTTGGTTTCAAGTATGTCAGTGTTGACATATTGCTTATCAGGTTCGTGAGGGTTGTGCACTTATATATGCTCATCAAGTATGATAAGAATGTAATAGACATTTCCACAATGTTATATTGAACGTAATCAGGCATTAAATCATAGTTTGGATAAATGAGAAAGGCACAATTGCACCGCTAGGGGGAATAAAACAGGTTTTGCCTTTCACATATGAAGAAAGGCTATGCAATCACTGTACTTTTTTACTGACTTTTTAACCGAGGATCGGAGGGCCGAGTGTCATACACCATTCGATTCAGTTCGTCGAGATCGGCAAATGTCTGTGTGTATGGGTGTGTGTCATTTAAACTCACACAATTTTCTCAGAGATGGCTGAACCGATTTTCTCAAACTTAGTTTCATCTGAAAGGTATAACGCTCCCATAAGCAGCTATTAAATTTTTAGTTGATCCGACAGTTCTGCCTCGTGCTTCCGGAGTTACAGGGGTGTTAGTAAGGATGCATTGGAATTTCCCATATAAATCGGTACAATCGTAATACCTCAGAGGCTAAAAACTATTGAAATAATCACCAAAATAGATCACTGATTGCCAATCAAACATTCTTTGAATATATTGTCCACTATCGACGATTCCGGAAGTCCGGAATTCCGGGCATATTCCACAATTAAAGTCACATCGGTTCTTCGGTGATGACTGAACCGATTTTCTCAAACCAAGTCTCAAATGGAAGGCAAAATATGCAGTTGAGTATTGCGTCGCCGACCACCCCCCCCCCCCTTGTCCTTACAACTCACTCCTTCATCACTCCCCTCCCCTTGGACCACCTTCACGCCAGCATTTCCTTCATCCACCCCGTATACCGAAATAAGATGAAGGATTTCTGACGCATCCTCCACTCCCACTCTACTAACCCCACATTCCCTCCACTTTCAAACCCATTCCACCAACATTTCAAAATATAATCACATGAAGATAACATTGAACTCATGCTGATTAAGCTAATTAAATATTATTCTTTTGTCTTTCTCATATAGAAAGGTTATGCTATTGCTCCAAAAACCGACTTTCTAACCGAGGCCCGGAGGGCCGATTCTCTACCACCGACAAACTGACATGACACTGTATTTTCAAATTTGGCAAGATATTATTAGAGAGTCGACGCAAAATTTTGTAACTCGTACTGTCAAACGGACGTTCGTTTGACAGTACGAGTTACGAAATTTTCAGTCAACTCTCTAATAATCATCGAAGCTCCTCTATGTAACTAGAGTTCCTCCAGTAGAAGTATGGACAAGAGGAAATAGAGAACCATAGTTTCAAGGCAATTGGCTCAAAGAAGTTGGGCTATACTTGAAATAGTTAAAGGAAACTATAACCTTAGAAATATATGTTCCAGTTATGTTGAACATTTGATAAACAGCTGTATAAATTTTGTAAACATATATATAAACAATATTTGACAAAATATGAGGTAAATCAGGGCAAATGGCATACACTGCATTTTCGGCGAAAGATCTACGGTCCGATCGTAAATCGTTTCATTTTCGGAAATGGAGTAGTTTATTAATCAATGTGATAATTAATCCCGAAGTTGTTGTAACGGCATTTAATTAGCAAAGCACTGGAAGGTGAAGTATACTTTTCAATATTATGAGCCATAGTACTCAAGGGAGAGCAAGGAGTTGAAGGAAGAAAGTTTAGAAAAGCGTGGAATAGGGTCATTTGAGCAAGCTTAGAGTTTCCCGGCGACTTAACCTTTTGCATGCTACCGCAGGAGTTAGGATCTTTTGGCATTAGAATGCAAATCACCTGAGTCTGCGGCATGTCCGGACGAGCGTAAAGTAACTTGTTACTTCATGCTGTCGGAACCGACTTGAAGTTGATTCAATTTTTTCTATTCACTTTTCATGGAATCAACCAGAGAACAAAGCCAGTCAATACCGCAATATTGTCCGTGCTTTTCCAAAGGAGACACGACGATTATTTTTCGTCGCAGCAAGATTCACAGCGCTATTCGGTGCACGATTCGTCGCAATGTATTTCTTATGGGATGGCACTTTAATAAAAGGTGGTGCAATTTTGTATAAAAACCTTATTGTAAACAAAACATACGAAACTTTAGAAGCACAGTTTTAGTCAGTTTTAATGAGAAATTCAGTTAAAGTAAATAATTAGCACACATTAAACTTGGGTAATACATATTTTCGACGTTTTTCAGCATTTATTATCAAAGGCGCCAATTCGATTCGTCGCCTCAAAATGATTAAACGACTCGTTTTCAATGAAACGTACAATCTTTCTACTTAAAACGCTCCGCTCATTTGAATTCGAAAAACTTCTGCTCGTTTGAATGTCTTGTCCAGACTTTTACTAGAGAGCATTAGTGTTCTTTTACGAAAGACACGCTAAGTAATGATGTGTAACTCATTATACAGATGGAGCTACTGTTACGAGTTTAAATTATTTGCCAATTTTCACTGAAATTGTTCTAGTTGTCATGTCAGTTTGTCGGTGTCTCTACTACTCAGTTCGCCGAGATCGCAAAATATCTGTGTGTATGTATGTGTGTATGTATGTACGGATTTGTTAACAAAATTCACATCGGTTTCTCGGAGATGGCTGAACCGATTTTTACAAACTAAGATTCAAATGAAAGGTATAATATTCCCATAGGTTGCTATTGAATTTCATTTTCAATCGACATCTTGTTCCGGATTACGAGTTGAAGAATATGGTTACAAAACAAAATTTGTTGATTTGTCCACATCGGTTTCTCGGAATTTTCTGAACCGATTTTGACAAACTTGATTTTAAATGAAAGGTCCATCAGCTGCTGTTGAATTTTGTGTGGATCCGAGTTCTGGTTCCTGAATTACAGGATGATACGTACGATCACGCAGCAAATCCCGATTCTAACTTATTCTACGATGAATGTAAAAAGGTGAATTTTTTTCCAAAATGTACACAACTGTTGAATATGTAGATCTAGGTCACCAACAGTCATTCAAAGTCTCTTTGGCCACACTGGCCACCATCGACGGATCCGGAAGCATCCAAATTCAGAATAACGGTTATATTGGTTTCTCGAAAATGGCTAGACCGATTTGATCAACTTAGTCTCAAATGAAAGGTGTTGCGTCCCCGGAAACTGATATTAAATTCCATCTCCATCCGACTTCCGGCTCCGGAGTTACGGGTGGCGGAGTGCGATCACATAGAAAACTCCGATTCATACCGATATCGCGATGAATGCAAAAAGGTGCTCTTATATATCCTACTTACCACTACTTTATTTTTGTTATTTATAGTAATAATACATTTTACGGAATCAAATACAATATACGTGCACATATTTCCAATCAGATAGTGCAATATAGCGATTTCAATCAGTACAACAGAAGTCATTCGCATTTGAAAACTGGGAAAATATCTCAGCAGAAACTTTGAAACGGGCCCCTATATTGAAACGTTAGAAGTATTCTATTTCAAAACGTATTCAAAACCACATAAACCGAGCACAGCACTTTTTTGGTTCCATATGGGGTTCCAAAGAACTGCAAAATTTGGGGTCACACAGCGAATTCCCATAAAAACTGGTAACCCAATGATGTCCGAATGATGTAATACATATTCAAATGGGTTCAACATTACTTGGATTTGCGGGTCTAGATCACTAATGACCAATCAAAGTAGCTTTGACCACATTGGCCACCTATGACGGTTCTTGATGCCCCCAGGGAACTCGACAAGTTCCTGAGCAAATGTCACATCATCAGTGCTGTGCAATATCACGATGGTCTTTGAATTGTGAAGGTAAATATGAAGTGATGGTATCACCACAAAAATGACCGTTATTTCATTTCCATTTTCCTCGATAGTGTTTCAATTAACTATCTCTCACAGAAGCCGTGAGAGAGAGAACGCTTTGAAATGATAGATTGAGTACCATTTATTTTGTATTGGTATAGTAAACGAAATATTACCAGTGTATTGAATTCAGGCAGCATGCGATGCTTTGTTGATTTTTTCTCCACCTTTCTGTTTCTTTTTTGCATAACTATTTATGTGAAACCGCCTGTTTGTTAATTCAAGCTCGTTATTTGTAATAATATGACCGTCATAACCGTATTTATATTGTTAATGAAATGACGGTCAGTTCGCCTTCCTCTCAATAATAATTCCAATGAGTGAGAGATTCAGAAGAGAACCGTATGACTGTTGTCAATTCACTGGAATGAGAACCGTAACTCAATAAACATCGCTTATTGTTTTAACTGCTAACCGTTTCATTCTCTTTTGTCAAGCAGGTCTGCCATCAGTACCGTGATGGAGCCTAGCACTGGTCACGTCTATTTCCCAGCGAACTCTTAACCGATTTTTACAAGCTTAATTACAAATGAAAGATACAATACTCCCATTGACTGCTTTTGTGTTTCATTCTGTTCTGACTTTTGGTTCTGAAGTTACAGAGTGGTTATTGCGGTCACATAGTAATTTCTCATATAAACCAGTACAATCGTAATACCTTCTAGGTTTATAATCTATTGAAATGAACTTCAAATTACTTCGATTCGCAGGCCTAGATCACTGATGGCGAATCGAAGATTATTGGAATATATTGTCCACTATCGATAATTCCGAAAGTCTCGGTCTCCTGGCATATTCCAGATTTAAAGCCACTTCAGTAATGACTGAACCAAGTTTCACTAACCTAGTCTCAAATGGTGGAAGTTCGGTGTTGAACCCTCCATCTACCCCTCCACCTCCTACCTCGCAACTCTCCCCCCCTAGTCCTCTAACCACCCACCTGCATTCTCTCCATCCACTCTGTATACTAAAATAAGTTAGATTATTCCCGACGCATCCTCCCACTCCCACTAATGATATCCCTTCACTTCGCCACCATGAAGTTCTTCATGCTAACATGTGTAACATTGAACTCACACTGATTAAGCTATATAAATATTATATTTTTGTTTGTTTCAAGTGTGTCAGTGTCGACATGTTACTTATCAGGTTCGTGACAGTCGTGCGCATTTATATGCTCATCAAGAGTAATAAGAATGTAATAGATATTTTCACAATGTTTTATTGAACATAACCAGGCATCAAATCATAGTTTGGACAAATGAGAAAGGCACAATTGCACCACTAGGTGGATTAAAATAGGTTTTTTCAGAAACATTCTACAAAAAGCTTCATCACCGAGTCGCTTGTGAATATTTTTTCCAGAGGCGTTCTACAAAATGCTTCGTCGCCGAGTGTCTTGTTAATATTTTTGCACAAAAAATTGCAGAATGTTATTGAAATGATACACTATAGTGTGCAAATGTTTTGGTCAATGCGCTTCACGCAAAGTTCTAAAAAAATCGCAAATGAAGTGTTTATTTTTTCAGCTGAAACCCTTACTCCCCCTTAACTAAAAATTAAACCGATACATGCAGAATATTGCTTTACTGGTGTTTTACGGGCAAAGAAACACCGATTTTGAATATCCGGGTATGAAAACACATTTGCGTGATTCTAGGAATTCGATTCCGAAAATATTTTGTGAATTTTCCTTTTAATTAATTAACTATTTCTCAAAAAATAATACGAAAGTTTTCTTCAAAGACAAAACAATGTGTAAATTCACTTCAAAGTGAAAATTTGTCCAGGGTTGATATATTTACTCGTTGGATAAGCATTGCGTTCAATCGTGAGATAGACGTTGGATGAGTACACAGAACGCCAAGTTATCCACCTAGTATTGAGAAAATAGATTTCTAATATAATTCATATTTATACTATACTCGTAGCATCACCGAGAGCAACTGTATTTTTGAATAAAAAATTCTAGTGAACATTTGTCTTCTTTTGCAAGAATTATGGCGTAAAAATTACCAGTTGCATTACTTATAACACAAATGTAATGAATCAAAATTTCGTCCTATATACAAAAATAATGTCACAGAACTAAACACCATTTACCATTCCACATTCGTCCTCCCTATCTCACCCCCATCGTGTTCGTGGCAACTGTCACGACGCACTATGGGGTGGCTAGAACAAAAAGTTGGCTAGAACAAAATAGGGTAAAAAATTTCTAACTTTTTAATCAAACTATATTTTTTAAACATTCTTCAATAGTTTCTACATCATGTACCATTGAAATAATAACTAAAAACATTGATCTAAATTTGTGACACACGGTCGAACATTATTAAAAATAAACACGTTGTTTTTTCAACTAAATCAGGCAATAGGAAACAGTTTCTACTGAAATTGAACAATACAATCAATGAAGTATTATTGTACTAGGAAATGTTGCTAATAACCTATTCTAACTATTCAAATGCTGAAAATATCGAAATAAAGAAGTCAATGTATTTTGTTTTGAAAAAAAATGTACTTTTAGTACTTTTTCGTAATTAAAAAAGTTATTAAATTAAGTCAACTTAAGATAAAAGGTTGAAAGCATTCGAAACTATCGGCTATGGGCAATCCATCGCAGGTGGATACTCATCCGAACGCGTCCGACTGTTGGTTTGAGAGCAATTTGAAAATTGTAGTTTTTACATAATTTTGGTGCCTTTTATCGAACATTATAAGCAACTGTAAGTCTTATTTAGATGTGTCGCCTGCTAAGTTTTCTTATCAGTTCCGTAAATTGTTTACCGTTTATAGGAGTCATATATTTTCGATCACAAACTCTCACCTCCCTCTCTCTTCGTCTTTTCAAACCGGCAGTTGAACTTGTAGATGAGGAACAAAGAGTGATCGAAAAATGTCAACGTTACACACTTTTCTTCAGTATATAGTAGCACATCCGAAAAAAAGTTTTTATTGCTTTTGTTCAAAGCTGATGAAATGAAGGAGTGTTTATTTTTCTGTAATGTACTTTTTACCAAGAGAATTAGATTCCTATCGTAGTTTTTCATCAACGTCTACACAAATATTTTTGTTGGGTCATGTAGTAATTTACATTCGCATCTCAATCTTTGAACAAATCATACTTAAACAATGACGAACAGTATTATAGTGACTGTAATATTGACTGCATATATACAAAGCCGTAGTTTATGTAGTATTTAGTTAACTATCGTCTCCTTTAAAAATATTACTTCTTCTTTGAGAAAAATAACATAACAAGGTTTGGAATGATTATCAGCAAAACAAGGTAGCTTATGTATTGTCCCCAATACCAAGACAAATATAATAAAATACGCTAGAAAATCGTCCTACAAATGTTACTATAGCCACCAATCACAATGGTTTCATTTAGAAGTTTTTGAAGATATATTAGAAGAAAACAAATTCCATACTGTTAGGTGGATTTTTTATGTAAAATGTGCTCAACATCAAATATTTAAGCTTCGCTTGAATTATACTTGCAGAATAGTATATAGAACAGCAGAAAATAGTTTTGTCCAGCTTTTTGGCCTAGTTACCCCATAGTGCGACGCACATCTATCCTACTATTTCCGAATCCATTTCTAAGATGTGTCATAAGCAGGGATGCCAACGGTACCGATAAACTACATTTTTTTTCGGTATATTTACATTTGCACAAGCCGTACAGCCCGCTACAGCGACGCATCACTACAGCTCTTGCCAGAACGGTAACCAAACCGAGTACATTTTCCCGTACAGCAGTAGAATACATTTTTGTTTTGCTGCTGTACTCCGACTGCTCGGTTTGTTCTCTCGCTTTGTACATTTTTCTCTGCATAGTCAAAGGGAGAGGTCCGCACACGAAAGCGTTAATGCCAGCCGTGGCGTAAGTGAGCCGCATTCATTGTCGTCATTTTTGAAAAAAAATATTAAAAAGATTGAAAATATTAAAAAATGTAAAATAAAGAAAGAGAAGCTGTACCGCTCGCGTCTGGTGGCTGTACTGGGGACAGTAGTTTCTTGTCATGTTACTGCTTTGCACGCAGGCAGCCGTACAGCGCTGGACGTCCTGCACTAGCGGACGACAGCAGCATAAAGAGAGAAATGAGAATGTAGGCAGAAAAATTACAGCCGCAGAAAAGGTAGGCATTTTGCGTCCTTGGTCATAAGATCTTCACCCAATCTGAAATATTTGTTAGCATCCAACCTAATTGTTGCGTTGTATTTGTGCAGGTTTAAGAAGACAAACCTATATTTGTCTCCTGTTTCCCTTATAGAAACAGTTTTTTCCATTTTAGTATAGAAAAGAGCCACTTGCTGAAACAAGCTTAATATTACGCTCTACTTGAAAAAGAAAATATTTATAGTCCTGGCAAAATTTGCAAAATATTTGTATTATAAAAAAAAACTATTACTAATTTATATTCAAACCCTGCTTTTCTCTGAAGATGATGGGCTATTCCTTCGAAACGTTGTACTAAGGAGAGTCATGTGACCAAAAACCGAAAACTGCATCAACTCCAATTTAATTCAATTCTATACAGACCGTTTGTATATACCATAATTAAGGATGTCCTTGGGTATTTCAATCTGGGTTATATAATTGCTGAAGACCAATATCCCCCGTGCATTTTTTAGCTTTTCGCATCTCTACTGAATTTTGAATGAAACATATGTTCAAATATGTTGTTTGAAAACTAAGAATACCTGTATTTGGATGATATTATTGAAAGTGTATAGTCATTGAATTGGAATGCACTTTGTTGAAAAATAACGGATCATATTCCAAACATATGCACAAATTAAATCCGGGAAAAATAACGCCCAAGGACCTTCTGAACTCCCGATGGGGATGCAAGTATAATGATGCTTTTAACTTATAGCGGTGGTTTCAATTTCCCAAATTAGCCTTATGTTGAGAACGCTTCAATTGAAGTTTCAATGCCATAATTAGTAGAGAGGCATTGGATAATTCAGTGGACGTTTCTTTTGAGTACTCCGTATTCTACACGTAAACTAGCGAGGATTACAATCAGAGTTTATGCATTGGACAGATAGTTGATCTCACTGAATTTTTGCCATACATGATACTGACACTGAGTTGTACTTAAAACCCCAATATACATTTTTCATGGTCAATGTGACTAAAAACATATTTATTTGCGAAAAATACGACATGCCTTTTCAAGAATGTTCGTGTCTCAAAACCAGTCCAAGGACACTTTCGATAGCCACTTGCGTTACGATCAATTTAAATACTTATTCTGGTAGTTTGAACCATTCCTTTGTCATGCTATTGTTTTGTATAGGACTCATTAACCCATATCTCCAGAACGCGAATTTCGAGGATAGGTGGAAAGTGTCTTATTTGTATAAAACAAATAAATCTAAGATTTTAGCAAGAGCGATAAATTCCAAACGAGTTTTAATTTTTCTTTACAGTCGGATGAGCCAAATGTATTTTTAAGGAGTTTGCTTATTTTAAAAACAAATTTTGTGAAACTAGTATGTAATTATTTCAAATTATTTCAAGCTAAAATTCGCAATATTTTTTATATTCAACACTTCAACGTGTTAAAATGGATGAAACTCTTTGTACATTGATAAACCACTTAAATAAAACAAATTTACCAGTTAAAAATGTTTTCAGTTTTTTTTATTCTAGTTGGACTCAAATTATACGAATGTTGGTCACTCTAATTTTACAGTATGTTGAAATACTATACTATAATATCTATTTAACAATGAATATCTTTTTAGAATTAGTTTAAACAAATATTTGAATGAAAATCATTGACATCAAGAACTTTATGTGGGTAAACATGCAGGTTATCGAAGTCACCCAGGAATAGGAAAGTGGACTTCAAATTGAAATCATTTTTAGGAAAATAGTTAATTTCAGTTAAAACCATCCAATCTTGTTTCATTTTTCAACAATCCAAAAAGATATCTTTTAATTCCAAAACAAATTTCTGATGTTTAGATTTATTGATGACTGATTAAGGCCCATCAATAAAGTAGAAACACCAGATAATCTTAAAACGCCATCAAGGAAAGAAGAACGAAAATGTGCAAAGAATAATGGGATTTTCACAAACATTTCAGAATCTTCTGAAACAATGGTTCTGGAACTCGTATATTTCGTTCTATTCATTTATTTCAATTAAATAATTTTCTTTAAATTTTATCCTATGCACTCATTTTTTCAGTTCATTCATTTCATGGATTATATTCAGTAGTTTTTTTTCGTGACTTACCTTTCAATATAGGGGCCCCTTCAAAATTTCGGAAGAAAATTCATGTATGGTTTTGAACGCTTATATCTTTTATTGTACTGAATGGAATAAATCAATTTCATCGCCATTTTGTCAATATATGCAAATATATGTGTGGCAATGTTGTATTAAATTTTGGAATATGTAGGACATCATTACCAACAGAAAACTAGTGTTTTGAAAAATCTTTCGAAAACGATTCGGAAAAGTGAAAATTTTCATCCCAAACAAAGCCGTCAATATGATGCACCAACCGAACAATGAAATGACGATAAGTTTTTAATATAGGTCACACACATTTTTTTCTATTAGGGTAATTTCGGGAGAGAAGCCGCATCAGGCCGCATGTGAGTGGTACGTGTCTCAGGGACGCTCTCGAGTCCCTTCGAATCACGCAGAGGGTTACGGCAAGGTGATGGTCTCTCGTGTCTGTTATTCAACATCGCGCTGGAAGGTGTAATAAGAAGAGCAGGGATCGACACGAGTGGTACGATTTTCACAAAGTCCGTTCAGTTACTTGGCTTCGCCGATGACGTTGATATTATTGCAGGAAACTTTGAGAAGATGGAGGAAGCCTACATCAGACTGAAAAGAGAAGCCAAGCGCGTCGGACTTGCCATCAACACGTCGAAGACAAAGTACATGATAGGAAGAGGTTCACGAGAAGAGAATGAGAACCGCCCGCTTCGAGTTTGCATCGGTGGCGACGAAATCGAGGTGGTTGAAAAGTTCGTGTACTTGGGCTCACTGGTGACCGCCGACAATGATACCAGCAGAGAGATTCGTAGACGCATCGTGGCAGGAAATCGTGCTTACTTTGGCCTCCGCAAGACACTTCGGTCGAACAGAGTTCGCCGTCGTACGAAGTTGACCATCTACAAGACGCTGATTAGACCGGTAGTTCTCTACGGGCACGAGACCTGGACCATGCTCGTGGAGGACCAACGCGCATTTGGTGTCTTTGAACGGAAACTGCTGCGTACCATCTACGGTGGAGTGCAGATGGAAGACGGCACATGGAGACGGCGAATGAACCATGAGTTGCATCAGCTGTTGGGGGAGCCGCCCATCTGTCATACCGCGAAAATTGGACGACTACGGTGGGCCGGGCACGTAGCCAGAATGTCGGACAATAGCCCGGTGAAAACGGTTCTCAATTGCAATCCGACCGGTACAAGAAGACGTGGTGCGCAGCGAGCACGATGGATCGACCAGGTGGAAGACGATTTGCGGAGCCTTCGCAGACTGCGTGGCTGGCGACGCGCGGCCATGGACCGAGTGGAATGGAGGAATCTTTTGTATACGGCACAGGCCACTTCGGCCTTAATCTGTTAATAAATAAATAAATGCCGCATCAGGAGAGATGCTGCACTCTCTATATCTCGTACTAAGGGTGCTAAATTGCCCTCTCGAGGTCTCCCAACAGCTCTTTGATTGAATCAATCTTACCATATCAGCATGGGGTGCCCGTACTAGAGTAGACCTGTGTGCCGCCGCGCCACGCCGTCGCCGCTGGTAATTTTTAACGTACGCCGACGCCGAGCGGTAGATCGGCGGGTGTGATTTTTCCGCGCCGACAATTCGCGAACTCTAAAATTGTTGACTCATAATTTTATCCACAAATCTAGGAACATTGTCTATGAACCGAATATACAACGTTAACTGATTCATGATTTATCACATATTGATCATTATTTGGTATTAGTGGTCGTCAATTGGATTACAAAATTAAATTAATCTTGATATTTTCTCGAAAACCATTACACGACACTCGCTATATAATTCAAAGATCCATTCTTGCTTCGTCAACTGGTTATGATTGTGAGCATATAAGTTTCAATTCACCATTCGTGTGCGTGAAATGGTCCACAAATAAAAAAAGCTTCCACTTTCAAGATATATGTGCCTGAAATTTACGATTATGTGCCTGATCCTAATCTTTGCACGTAATTAATTTCACTGGAACGCAGTGTATTATTCATTGATTTTTTAACCGATTGTTAATTCCTAATAACCAGTCGAGCTCGTGAAACTGTTCATGATGTAATTCATGAGGTAATTAATTTTCCACATAATCTTATTATACTTACGCAAACAATAACAAGGAACTCAGACTATTATTCATGGATTATTCGCTCTGCTTTTTGGCTTTGAATATTCTATGTGAGCTATTGTGTACAACTACTAGCAACCAGTATCATAGGCACGAGCATTAGATACAAAGACATTACTAGGACCTGTGACCCTGTTATTCCTTTGTTAAAATTCAGAGAAATGTTCGGAATTAAATAAAACTGCGCTGAGCAGAATACATTACCTAGCCTGTCCGTGAAATAATTTAGAAAACTATAAGACACGTGACTCTGTGTAAAAAATCCAACGGTAAGCTCAAGACTAAAATATCACGATAACACGACGAGAATTTATGAAAATCGTTGCACGTCGTTCAATTGTTGACTGTTTTAGTCAATAAAGTTAATACAAATCAATGTTTCATCGAGTTATGAATTAGAATCATAAAAATATTAAACATATTCAGACACAACCACCTACTAAACATTTGAGTATAATGTCATCTTTTTTTGCGTGAACTAGTTTTGTGAAAACACAAAAATTATTTTCAATACGAGGTTTATTTATAATTGATTGAATCGTGACCTATTTTAAAAAAAAATTTCTCGAAGAATAGTTGAGCAAGGTGATCTTGACTTTTCGCGACGCTGGTGCACAGATGTGGCGATGCAGAGGGTAAGATTTCTAGTCTCATAAATTATCATCGTGTGATCTAGCCCCACTCAAGAAAGATTTTCAGTGTCAGTTGCACCAGCCCGGTATCACAGACAAATAAGACGTAACACGAGATGAATTTTCATCACTCGTAGAAAAAAAAACGGTCGATTTCAATTACAAATCGGTGACGTTAGTGAAGAGATTTTGACACAGAGCTAAATGCGTTACTTAGTTTCCGCACCCACCCGAAAACGTTACGGTCTTTTTAATCTCATGCAAACCAAAACAAACAATATGGGCCGGAAATGTGAAATTTCTTCTTGTCGAAGTGCCCAAGGTGGGAGTTGTTCACAACCATTTCTTAAGTTACAACATGATGGCGATCGGTGAGTAGGCACATAACAGGATGTTAGTAATTTAATTGATTCGGTGTATCGAATGTATGCAATGGATTAGAATTCGTTGGTCCTCTGCTTCGTTGGAACTGCTGGAGAAATTCGCGGGGTGCAGGTGCTGCGAAAACTAGAGATACGCTCAGACCATTTTCAATCAGACTTGTTTCGTGATCAGTTTCAACCTAACAGGAGCGAACACGTCAAATCGTGGAATGATTATGATTGATAGTAACTGTATATTTAGGTTTCGTCAGGGTGTAGATCTGTATGATTCCAGCACATCGAGCATACTTTGCACTCAAGATAGAACCAGATCGTACGTTGTAAGAAAATGTAGTACCAGGGAATCGTATTCCTTATCATCGTGGCAATTTTGTACTTACAAGAAGTAAAAGTTAACACCAGCCTGGAAAATGAAGTAATGGGTACCTTGAAAGATGTCCTTACACGATCATTAAAAGTGACATTTCTGCGCAGTAATGCCAATAATAACGCCTCGTTTTATGGTACCTAATATCTGCGGGATTCTAAAAGAGCGACGGTAAACAACCCAGTGACAACTTGACAGATAGGGTTTGTTTCATATATGCACCACCGATTTGATGGTGGCGCTAGTATGCCTTCTCTGCATGAGTATCACGAACAACAAAACGAAAAAGTTTCAAGAGAAAAGCGTGTTTCGTTACGTGTGTTATGAACGCCGTCAATGCGGCTAGAACAACATTTAGAAAAAGCTTATTCCAAAATATGAATAAAGAAAACTATTATTAGAGAATAAATTTATCCCTAACTGAAAACCGTCAGCAAAGTTATATAAATCTTATTATATATTTAGCTGGAAGTAGTTGTTTTTAACAACCGGCTCTCTTCCTTCCTAAACATGTTTTAGTTTTCTTGTTGTGTGAAGTTTGAAATCGTTAAATCATTGGTGCTTAACAATTCGTTTTAAATAGAATTTGTGCTTTTTATCAGAATTCTAGCAGCAAAAAGAAATGGTAGAAATGCTTAAATTGATTATTTTCCACAGATATGGAAAATAATAAATGGGATGCGCCTTTTTCAAATTTTGCTCCATTCGAGCCGCCATGACATCACCAAATCACCCCAAAATTTGCTTATGAATTCAATATATGGGAGCTGTCAATTGTCCCCGGGCTTACGGTAAAGATAGAAACAAAAAGCAATGAAACGACAACAACAATTAATTTCCTCAAACAAAACAAAAACGTTTTTTACCGTTGCTTAATTTCCCAAATATAGAACAATAAATAATTATTATGGGTCATTGAAATACAGTCGTTACTCTGCATTCTTCAAATTTGTCCATTGCAATCATTATTTCATGCGAAGTCGTAGTATGCGACATCGACAATTTTTCTATTTCGTTCTTCAAATTTTACAACTGTAAAAATAGTTCCACCTTTCATTTATTATCTTGCATTTGGCAAGCAGTGTGGGCACTATTGGAGCTTCAGTTGAAAAAAAAATTGATATGGTTGCGAGAATTACATTTTGTGCAATGTGTTCAACAGATGTCGCTAGTACATCGTGGGCGATGATTTTTTTAGATTTTCTTTAATCTGTAACGTTTGTTTGTATGTGCTGTGAAATCTGTTACAATAGAAACCAAAAATTTGGGAAAGGAATTGTACTGTCAAGAATTTTTTTTAGTTACATAGGCGTCAATATTCGTCACGCCGACACACGCCGGCGCGCCGCCTCCGATAGGGTCCAACGGCGTGACGCCGCCGCCGCCGGCTAAAAATGTCGCTTACGCCGCCGCCGATTAAAAATGCATCGGCGCACACCTCTAGCTAGAGGTGCCATTGTGAAGTGAGAATACACTAAAATATATTATTATTTGAACGTATGATTCGCTCAGATATTAATACACTCAGGTTTTTTTTTACATTTTTTGCGCGATTCTTTTACGAGGTTATTTTTACCGCGCCCTTTTGAATGCAAAAGACTTGGATTCTTTCCGAAAAAAATTCTAAGACCTTTTAAATGCAAAGAACTTAGAAGAATTTTTTCAGTTTTGTTTTTGAGCGAATTTCGCAATTAACACGATTTTTGCAAAAATAGTCTAAGTTCTTTTGAATGCAAAAGACTTATAAGATTTTCGGAAAGATGGAAGAGACGGGTCTGGAAGACTCCTTACGGCCCGCATCTCAACAACATGGGTATTTTCGAAATGATTTTGACGAGTAGGTGCTAGAAATTGATTTTTGACACTTTTTTTAAATCCAAGATGGCGACTTCCGGTTTAACGAAATTCGTTATAACCCAATCAATATGGGTATTTTCGGAATGGTCTTTACGAGTAGGTACCAGAAATTGAAAAAACGCTATTAGTAACGCATTTAGCTCTGTGTCAAAATTACAGACACTTTATACACAGACTAGCGAAGTGTCAAAAATTATGATGAACATTCATCTCGTATTGCGTCTATTTGTCTGTGATACCGGGCTGGTGCAACTGACACTGAAAATCTTTCCTAAGTTAGGCTCAACTAGACACTGGTATTATAGAGTCCCGTACAGAGGAATGCGCAACACTGCCTAAAATGATGCCGTCTTCTTTGTTCCTGGCACCCACAGTTTTTGCTGTAACTTTGAGTGACTTCAACGCTTCAACCGAGTTACACAGTGGAGTGAATTGAAAACCTACTGTTTCGTGGCTTATAGTACTTAATTCATAATACTATTCCATGTAATTTATTTTACATTGTTACAAAAAGAATAATCAACTGAATACAGTGTCTTGTTTAGGCGATAGAAATATTTCGCCGTGATATTATTTTTCTCAACCCTAATACTTTTCTTACATGTTCTCCGAAAGAAGAATGTTTGCACTTTGCACGATAGGTGGCCATCTGACTGAGGTAGATTTGGCTTCACTCTGTGCGGGCCTTTATAACATAAACAACGCCTTTGGACTCAACCACACGACGGTTAATTTATGAGACCAGAAATCTTACCCTCTGCATCGCCACTTCAGTGCACCAGCGTCGCGAAAAGTCAAGATCATTCAGCCCAACAATTTTTTGAGAAAAAAATTGAGGTCAAGATTTAATCAATGAACTGCGTATTGAAAACATTTTTTGTGTTTTCACAAAACTTGTGCTCACGAAAAAAGAAACAAAAATGGCTTTATACTCTAATGTTTAGTAAAGTTACTGTGGTTGTGTCTGAATACGTTTACTATTTTTATGAATCTAGTTTATAATTTTAGGATACAATGATTAATATTAACTTTTTCAACTAAAATAGACCTCAAATTCTCTTCCTGGTATGGTGATATTTTAGTGTTGAGCTTATCGTCGAGATTTTTTACACAGAGTAACGTGTCTAAGAGTTTTCTTAATTATTTTACGAAAATGAATTGTTGCTATGTAATGTATTTTTGGTACTCAGAGCAGTTTCATTTTATTATGAACATTACACTGAATCTTAACAAGAGAATAACAATCCTTGAATCTAATGCTCGCGCCTATTAGACTGATTGCTAGCAGTTGTACACAATAGATCACGTAGAAATTTCAAGACCAGAGAGCAGGGTGGCATTTGGAAGCGCACAAGAAACAGTTCTCGAATCCATGAATAGTCTGAGCTCCTTGAAATTGTTTACGTAAATATATTAAGATCATGCAGAAAATTAATTACTTCGTGAACTATACCATGAACTGTTTCACGAGCTCGACTTGTGAATCGTAACTAGCATACTAGGAATCAAGCACAAAACCGCAAATTTTATTAACTATATCTTGAATGTCGAAGTGAATTTGTGGACTATTTCATGCACACTAATGGTGAATTTTAACTTATATGCTCGGAATCATATCCAGTTCACGGAGCAAGAATTGATCCATGAATAATATTCCGAGCGTTGTGTAATGATTATCGAGAAAATATCAAGACTATGTTAATTTTGTAATCCAAATGACAACCACTAATACCAAATAATGATCAAGATGTGATGAAACATGAATCAGTTAACGTCGTATATTCGGTACATAGATATTGTTGCTAGATTTGGGGATAAAATTATTAGTCAGCAATTTTCGAGTTCGCGAATTATCGGCGTGGGAAAAATGCATCGGCGGCGCGCCGCCAGGCTACCGTTTGGCGTCGGCGTACGTTAAAAACTACCGGCGGCGACGGCGCACAGGTCTAGTAGTACAAATAGTTTTAATTAAACAGTTGAATTTACTTGAATTTTAGCAAAGTGTTTAATTTGAATCAATTCAAACCTCTAAATCACACCACATACGTCTCTCTCTTCTCTCACTTTTATTCTCACCGCACTATTTTAGATGAACACATAAAAATATTTTGCATTTATATTCGAAGATAATCACCCAGATTTTTTATACGGCAATTTCGGCGAACCGGAAGTCGCCATCTAGAATTTCCAAATGATATGAAACATCGACATTTGTCTGCTACTCGTCAAAACCATTCCGAAAGTACTCATATTGATTGAGTTGTAGAGAATCACGCTAAGCCGGAAGTCGCCATTTCCCCGATTTCAAAATGGTGTCAACAATCAATTTTTCACGGACAACCTTGCGCGGAAGATGCAGATTTATTTATTGATAGTACCTACTCGTCAAGACTACAGTGGAGACCCGATTTTATCAGCACCCGATTTTATCAGCCACCGATTTTATCAGCTTTTTGACCCGATATTATTAGCTTCATATGAAAATTGATAGTTGGTAGTTTGAAGGGCTCTAGCAGACGACCCAAGTTGAATTCGAGTAAATCCTTTCTTGGACATATATTTTTTATCTTAGAGATCCGAAAAATGCAAAAATAAAAATATTTTTTTTTTTTAAATTTTCGCTGTCAGACCCAGGAAACTTAAAGTAAATAATCAGAAAAAGTTGCAAGGCTATATCTAAGGAACAAAGAAGAATATTTTAAGAGTTTCTGTTTATTAAAAAGACAGAAAAATATATGTCCCGATTTTATCAATGTCCCTGTTTTATCAGCTTAAAATTCGCCAATGGGCTGATAAGAACGGGCCTTTACAGTCTTTACTGTATTTCGAAAATACCCATATTGTTGGGTTATAGCGAATTTCACTAAACCTGAAGTCGCCGTCTTGGATTTCAAAATGGCGTCAAAAAATCAATTTCTGGTACCTACTCGTTAAGACTATTCCGACAATACCCATATTGTATGGGTTGTAGAACATTTCCGCTAAACCGGAAGTCGCCATCCTGGATTTCAAAGTAGCGTCAGACATAAATTTCTAGCACCTACTCGTCAAGACCATTCCGAAAATACCCATGTTGGTTGGGTTATATCGAATTTCACTAAACCAGAAGTCGCCTTCTTGGATTTCTAAATGGCGTCAAAACCAATTTCTTGCACCTACTCGTCAACACCATTCGGAAAATATCCATATTGATTGGGTTATAGCGAATTTCGCCAAACCGGAAGTCGCCATCTTGGATTTAAAAATGGCGTCAAAATCGACTTCTGGTACCTAATCGTCAAGTCCATTCCGAAAATACCCTAATTGTTGAGGTGCGGGCCATAAGTAGTCTTCCAGATCCGTCTCTTTCATCTTTCCGAAAATCTTCTAAGTCTTTTGCATTCAAGAGGACGTAAGATATTAAGCCGGTTCTAATGATTGCCACTTCTAGTTTTCTGATCTGTATACTTCACATCCTTGCTTTTACTTGAGTACTAGGGCTCTAACTTTTCATAACTTTCCCTCCCCAGTAATCTCTAGCTAATTGAATGTCATTAAAATGTAATAAAGGACTTAGAATATTTTTGCAAAAACCGCGTTAATTGCGAAATCCGTACAAAAAAACTTCCAAAAATATTCTATAAGTCTTTTGCTGAGGATTTTTTAATGTGGATTTTTGAACTACCGCGGTTTTTATTATGCGGATTTTCCAATTATCGCGGTTTTTTACCTGTTTTTGCGCGGTACGTATCCCCCGCGTAAAAAAACCTGGGTGCATCATAATTAACTTAGATATCTAACGGAAAGGTGGGTGGGAGTCTCAGTTAAAGTTCTTTTAACGTACATCGCATATTAAAGAAAATATGAAAAATCAAAATGAAATGATTAGCACTGAGAAACTCAGTGTGAAAAGTTGTAAATCTGGCATTTACAATCACCACGTATTGAATTTCGCGCCAAATCGTATTCAGAGTTGGCAGCACCCTCTCAGATTCTAATGAAACTTTCTGTACATGAAGACTGTCACAAAAAGCCACTTTGCATAGTTTGTTTTTTAAAAATGATCTTGACTGTCTTTTGAAAAGGGCCAAACTTTTTTTACCATTTTTTTCAAATGGCTATAGTCTAAAAATGACAAATCCTACAAAAAAAATTTTGTAGGAGTGCACAATATTAGTCAAATTTTCGAATAAAAATATTGAAAAAATTCTCCATTGAAAAAATCGATTTTAAAAATTTAAAGTCGATTTACAAAAAAAAACATTTTTGATTTGGATGAAATTTTGTTCCAAGATAGATAATTATGTTCCCTACCTACCATCAAAAATTCAAGTTGGGCACTTTCATGAAAAAAAATTATTAGAAAAATACTTTTCTTTGTTCAAACTGAATTTTTTATTCAGTGTATTTTTATCGAAAACTAAACCAATGAAAGTCATAATCATCTCAGAATCCAATAAAACTCAGTTTGTGCGAAGATATTGTCTAATTTAGCAACTAAGCATATTTTTTTTAAGGGGTCAACTACTTCTTCACTTTTCATGAAATCGATTTTTTTTATTACTTTATCTGAAAGTACAACTCCTTGAAAATTTTTCTCAAATTTTTATAAAGATCCTAGGAATAGATCGAAAGTTACAGCGCTTCCAAGCGCGCTTCATCTACCAAGAGCAGTGGTAATTTGAAATTTTAAACTCTATTATCTCGAAATGTCGTTTTACTAAAAATGGTTTTTCCGTGATCACGATTGCCGAAAAACTACTCAATCAATTTTCTTAACTTTTTTTCAATTGATCCTAATTAATTTTTTTCATAATTTAACGATTCATTCTTTATTCATAAATTTTTGTTTCATAGATAAGAATGTTTTAATACAATTTTTAGAGATTAAAACAGCGATTTTTTACTAAAAACGTTCTCGAATGCAGGAAAAAATTATTATTTATTCAACTAATCGTTAAGGTACGAGGAATACTCATATACTAATGGAATTTTTTGAGTTTTGGGATTTCAGATGATATATTGGTCTCCAATCGTAATCACTGCAAACCTCTTAAATAAAAAAGGGTTTCGGGGAAAAAGCCATAACTCCGCCAATTATCAATTTATTTTTATAAACTTATGCTTGTTTATTTTAATGAAAAATGTACTACCAAAATATTATAAGTTTGATGTAATAAAATCATTGCTTTATTCCTTTATCTAAATTCAAACTTTCTTGACATTTTTATCACTAAAAGGTATGTAACCCCTTAATAAACTTAATAAATCAAAAATGGTTTTTTTTGTAAATCGACTTTAAATTTTTAAAATCGATTTTTTTAGTGTAGGAGTCAATGAATAATTTTTTCAATATTTTTATTCAAAAATTTGACTAATTTTTGTAGGATTTGTCAATTTAGGATTTGTCATTTTAGGACTATAGCCATTTGAAAAAAATTGGTAAAAAAAGTTTGGCCCTTTTCAAAAAACAGTCTAGATCATTTTTGGAAAAACAAAGTATGCAAAGTGGCTTTTTGTGCGAAAGCTCTCATGTACAGAAAGTTTCACTAAAATCTGAGAGGGTGCTGACAACATTTGTTCGAGTTGGCGCGAAATTCGTCTGTTGCGATACCACAAAAAAGTTGCGATGATCATCCAAAATATTACATTCAAATTCACCTGGAGGCTGAGTTTCGAGGTCTATTTACAGAATACATCTTATAAACCGGTTGCAATACAAGATAGCGAGTTGACGTTTTCAGAAATCAATTCAATTCAATTAAATTATTGCTTTCTAGAAGATACCTATGATCTATCTCCTGCCATTAAGGCTCAAGTTACATCAAGGCTTGGTAGTGTGCGTAAGAAAAATTATGTTCAGCTTTGCCACCAGATTATCCATTTAAACCTTTTCAAAACTCTAAAAGAAGAATATCAGTCGATTTATTAAATCATCACGATTCAATTCATTCAAAATACCTGCTGGAAAAACCATCGGCTTAGCTAAATGGTGCTTTTGAAAAAGTAGCTGTGGTTTTTTCATTGCGCAGTTGCGTTGCGTACCCCAGCACGGTGTGGTAGTGTGACAAAAAATCACAGCCACTTTTTCAAAAGCACCATTTAGCGAAACCGATAGTTTGTATGATTTGAATCGTTGTGATCTAATAAATCGGCTGATATTCTTCTTTTAGAGTTTTGAAAAGGACTTGGTCGTCTCCCCATGTTCCCCTAATCTGAATGAGCTTGAACACAGTGGACAGAAGTCAACAATACCCAACTACCTTCGAATCCAGCGCATCACCCAACGCAAACATCAAAGATTCTTTTCAGAACCAACATAATAATTTAAAAACCTGTTTTAATCCACCTAGCGGTGCAATTGTGCCTTACTCATTTCTCTAAACTATGGCACGGAGGCTTTTTATGTTCAACATAATCGTGGAACTGTCCATTACATTCTTAGTACACTTTGCACTTATACACAATGGCATGCCAGCCACGAACTTGATGAGCTACGTGTCGACGGTGAAACACTTGAAACAAAAAAATACTCCATTAGCCTAATCAGCATTAGATCAATGTTATCTGCTTGCTAACTTATTTTGTCATGCGGGGGTGGGTATGTGAAGAGGGCGAAAGTCCCATGAACGAACGACTCCCCAGCTTAAATTGCTATGCTTTGTGATATAGTGGTGGTTTAAAAATGATGGGGTTGAAAGGGAGGGGTATGAGGGCTGGATGGGGTGGTGGTCTGAGGGGTGATTTAAGGAGATTTTTAAAGGAGGGGCGCGAACAGTAGAGGGTTGATGTAACCCCTCTCCGTAAACCATCAACTACGCCCCTGTTAAAATCCAGAAACCCTATGCGAGTCGAAAAAAAAAATTTGGCCCTCCGGGATTAGGTTGACGTTTTTCAGAGTGATTGCATAACCTTTCTATATGAGAAAGGCAAAAATGTGCCAAAATCCAAAAAAGTGAATCGTAGTCAAATTTTTTTTTCGAGTTTGCATCAAATCTCGACGTTTCATGCACCTTGAACACATTTAGTATCAAAAATAAAAATTCTATTTTTAATTTTTCCTATAGTTTATATGAGAAATTTCTGTGTGGCCGCACTCTGAAACCCGTAATTCCGGAACCAGAATTCCGATCGATCCAAAATTCAATAGCAGACGATGGGAAGGTTGCACCTTTCATTTGAAACTAAGTTTGGGCAAATCGGTCCAACCATCTCTGAGAAAAATGAGTGACATTATTTGACACATACGCACATACATACACACACATACATACATACACACACACACATTCAGACTTTTTCCGATCTCGACGAACTGAGTCGAATGGGATATGACACTCGGCCCTCCGGGCCGGGATTAGGTTGACGTTTTTCAGAGTGATTGCATAACCTTTCTATATGAGAAAGGCAAAAATGTGCCAAAATCCAAAAAAGTGAATCGTAGTCAAATTTTTTTTTCGAGTTTGCATCAAATCTCGACGTTTCATGCACCTTGAACACATTTAGTATCAAAAATAAAAATTCTATTTTTAATTTTTCCTATAGTTTATATGAGAAATTTCTGTGTGGCCGCACTCTGAAACCCGTAATTCCGGAACCAGAATTCCGATCGATCCAAAATTCAATAGCAGCCGATGGGAAGGTTGCACCTTTCATTTGAGACTAAGTTTGGGCAAATCGGTCCAACCATCTCTGAGAAAAATGAGTGACATTATTTGACACATACGCACATACACACATACACACACACATACATACATACACACATACACATACAGACTTTTTCCGATCTCGACGAACTGAGTCGAATGGGATATGACACTCGGCCCTCCGGGCCGGGATTAGGTTGACGTTTTTCAGAGTGATTGCATAACCTTTCTATATGAGAAAGGCAAAAAAATGATTTCTCATTCAAATGACACTCGGAAGTTTAGCCACGACACTGCGATTATGTCCCAGACACTACTAAATAGGATTTGCTAAAAGTTCAGTTTGGCAGTTTCTGTTTCGCTTCAGAGTAATGCCAAAATATTTTGCCGAAAGTAAGCCTATTTATAGAATACGATTGCTGAAACAATCAGAGGAAGATGGTTTCAGCAAATGCAACCAACATTTTGACAGTTTTGAATTCCTGAAATTTCAGTGAAATATATTTCGCTGATTTTTTTTTTGTAAGCTTGGCGGATCGATTACTGCTTATGCGAAGTTGTCACAAAAATTATTTATGTCAAATACGGGAAAATCGACTATAACACCACTGTCTTCCGAATCTTACTCCGAAATAAATTTTCGGACTACAGAGGTGGAATATCATGCTCCACCACTTCAAAAGAAGAGACTGTGAAATCTTACTTTAAATCGATTTAATAACGATTAAGTTAACTGACGCTATTTGATTAAGCTCGCTATCAGTCTCACATGTTTTGTCAAATACTGTATGGTGGCAACAGGCACAATACCTTATACTGTGATCATACAACGTCCTCTCCGACTCTCCAATAGTTAACGCTCTCAATCAAGTCAATATTACCGAATATCGTCGTCGTTCATCTAGCTAGAAATATGCAATTCTTCGAAGCAAATACCCACTCTCTCACTCACTGACGTCAATCGATATTGAAGTAATTCGTCATTTAGTCATATCAGAGAAAATGAATTTTGATATCAATAAATGACAAATCAGTACCATGTGGTATTTAACTTTTGTCCTAACAAAAACGTGTTTTAGTGCAAAACATTTTAAATTGTCACTTAACTGATGTAAAAAATAAGGCGCCCTCATTTTTAAACGAGTTTAATTAACTAAAAGGGTTTACAATAGTAGATTGTATCGAAATATTTATACCTACTTGTTCTTTGAAGAATGTACTGCTTTGAAATTAACAGTTGCCACTTTAATGTTTATTGATATTTTTTTTAAAATATATCAAATCACAATTAAAATAAACCAATATAAGCATCATCTTCTTCTGGAATTTCAACGCCACCATTTCCTTTACAGTTGAGAGCGTGTACCCTCTTTTCAGAAAACTACACTATTCATGCACGCAACCATTAAATCGATCGATGCGGATCATGTCTCGGTGAAAAAGCGTGTATTTCCGTCCGGAAATTGTCTTCGGTTCGAGCACTTGTTTATGTTCCTTTCACACCTGTGCGGATTAACAATATTTTCTGAAATGCCCGGATTTATTAGATGGCTATAACTCAAACAAGAACAAAAGATGTTTAGTAAACAATATTTCAAATTTTATACTACGGATTGAAGCAAGACGCCTTAATGGCGTTGCTGTTAGTGAAAAACTAAATTTTCCTATAGTTCGCTGCAGTCGTGTTTTCTCAATTGAATGGTTCTATCTGGACTATTAAGCTGTAAGGAACCTAGCATTCCTCTCCAAAAATTGACTGTTATCTCTTTCATATATATTTATATCCTATCAGAGCGCGTGCGCTCTCCTGTCTGGTACATAAGAAAAAATACGTTTTTATCTAGATAATAAGAATCAAGATTTACCTCGTAGGTGCGTCAACGAATCCTTTCATTTGTGTTGCGACCGAGCACAGTATGTGAACATTACGTCGCTGTTGTGCTATCTTATGACGAACGCCATTTTGGGGTAATCTGAGTTAGATATGCTACATTACTTGTCTAATAAATCTCTACAAAGTAGCGTTTTCAGAATTTTAACATTCTGCTTGGTTACTGAGATAATATAGCGAAAAACTTGCTGAGAAATTTTTAATTTTTTGCTTCAAATGACTGTTTCGTAGGATTGGCTCAAGTTATCTTCATGTATAAGATGTTTTTATGTGTAAAACCAACTTAGAAACACAATGGCATAATCATTTTCCAAACAAAAATACACGAATTGTAAGAAAAATGCAGTTTGAGTTTAACTGGAAATATAGCATATTTGGCAACACTGTAACGAACAATTTTTTCTAGATTCCTTCAAAATGCATCTCACCGATTGTTTATGGACCAAATGAAGCCAAAGATATGAATAAAAGTTAATAATTACTGATTTTTTTCTATGGAAAATTTTCCATGCACTATTATGACACGCCATACAAATTTTGTCATCGACACGTGTGAGTGCGTTGTTTGTTTACATTTTTAGGAAAAACTCGCAACATAGTCAACCGTTCTTCATAATATTTGAGAGATTAATACCGAATTGATAGAAGCATCAATTGTCTTCTTTGAATTGTTTATAGCATTTACAAGTTTCAAGATATTCAACCTCAATCTTTAAAAATCGTTTTTCTCGAAATGTGCTAAATGGCGCTTGTTATAAGATAGCACAACAGCGACGATTATATTATCAATGATAAAGTACGTCAAATATACATTCGAATACAATTCAACCACTGCACAGTGGTTCAAAACTGCGTTTAAAGGTACTTAATTAATTGTAGTCAAAACGGTCCATGTGATTTTACTTATTCTACAATGTTTGTATGTGTGTGTAAAAAGCACCATCTTTTTGCATAATTATTTTTTGAAAAAATTGGCTATGGTAAAACTTTTGGATCAAAAGAGATAGTTGTAGAGGAGATTACTTTTATAAATTCTGCAGAAGACATGTTGTTCCTGTCATTCACAGTAATCGATTTATGAAGCAATTTTTATGATGAACTCCTCAAATGCTTATTTTTTCTTATATTTTTTTTGTTTCTGATTTTTACCGTTAATAATGTTCGAAGGTATTTTTTATTATATGTGGTATATGTGATATGGTACTGGTGGTGGACAGCTATTTTCGTCCGCGTTCCTTATGAACTATTTTATAAGTACTATCTTTAACTTATTCAACGTATTTTTTCGATATTATTTTATTGCAAATAATTAAGTAGTCTTAATTTAATTATATTCAGAATTGCACATATTTTCTCGATTCTCGTTCTTTGATTTAATGACATTGTAAGGGTACACGTATCCAACGGTTGATACCAATCGAGCTGACATTTCTTTGGACTGAGCAAACTAATTTCTTTGTTTGTTTAGTATTTATTTGACCAACTAGGAAACTAGCATTAATTATGCGTGGGGAATACACCTGGTCTTGTCTGAGTGAAATGATGTCTGTCGAATCAAGTATGAGGGTTGAGAATTAACAGTTCGCGAGAAGAATCGAAAGCCAGCTACCAATTTGCGGCAGTCATATCAAAACGAATAAACTAATCAACTAAAACAATTGTTCTCATTTCATTAAATACTTTCATATGCTTTGAAGTAGTACATGCACTGTATTATTGATTGTCATGCTGGCTATTTTTCTTCATGAGTATAAAAATATTATAGCTTGCTTATTAACGTTAAAGGCAAGAAGTTAGTTTCTTTTCATTCCAATTGTCTCCAATCTTGTTCTAGTAACTAACGTAAAAATTAGCGTCATCGGTTGTATATTCGATTTGCAAAGCTACTCGTTTAAGGTATTCCGGTAGTACTTTTTTATAGCGTATAAAATGAGCTTCAATTAGCTTAACAACGCGCACGAATAATGATAACTTAAGAATTTGCACCTTATTCAATTGCTCGCCGGGAAATAAACCAACATATAATTGTCATTTCTTTTGCTATATAAATACCAAATGTTATACACGATAAATAATACTTGTACAACGAAATCTTCACTGTCTCGAGACACTAAAGGTAGTCGCTTTTCATTTTATTGTATTGTTTTTAGAATGTCGTGTTTTGCCCTAAGCAAGGAATAATAAAATCGTTCACATACCGTTAGATTCAATTAAACATAAGCAACACTCCCGACTATCGGTAGTCCGGAAGTGAAGTGGCTTTTCAAGAAATATTTCATTTCTAAATTAATTCAACAAACGATAAATCTATCATAAATTCTCGGCAGCCGGCTGCCCAGAGCAATACACATGATAACACTTCTGAGGTTGCATAGGTCGTATCACTTATCAAGGTGAATCCAGATTTGTGTAATTCTTTACCCCATCCTACTAACAAACACTGCTTCCCGTGGCAAACGTATAAATGCAGAGGTATACATGATCTCTATAACAACGTTTGTTACACTAACATGGCTTTCCTTCCCCAATGACTGTAAGGACGCGGCCGGCACCGTTATTGGTATTTCAATGTATAGAACTCTCTAAACGTGCACATTGAGAAAGGATAGCTATTCCCAGGCCCCATTCCCCATTCGTGGATTCTCTGGGCAATTTCGCTTGATCTGGTCAATCACGGAGTGGCAGCTACAAATTGTACGGTCATCATGCCCATGCTCATATTTTTTTTGTTTCTGGTTTTTCCTGTTAATAATGACTTCTCAGATAGAGCTGCCAATAGGAAGCACCTACGTGGCTCAATCGAACACGAAAAGTCATAAATAGAGGCGACGCATGACCGTTTAGATCAGTTGTTGCTCTTATCCCATACGAGCAATATCATCTCCGGACAATACAATAAGCGCTATCGGAAAACTTATGTCAAAATTGAATTCGTCACCAATAATCACATTAAATGAATAGATAAGGATTACTCCAGAAAATCCCCCCCCCCTTTCGTGATCCACCCAATATTTATATTTATATATTTATAATAGAATTAATAGAAATAATAGAATAGAATAGGAAATATAAATTGATAGATAATAAAAATACCTTCAAACATCGCACACAGTTAAAGTTCAAGTTACCGTTTTTAAGCATGTGTTAGAATTGAACGCTTGGTAGTGTGCGTAGGAAAATTTGTGTTCAGCTTTGCCACCGGATTATCCATATAAACATTTTTAAAACTCTAAAAGAAGAGTATCAGTCGATTTATTAGATCATCACGATTCAATTCATGCAAAATACCATCGGCTTAGCTGGATGGTGCTTTTGAAAAAGTGGCTGTGGTTTTTTCATTGCGCAGATGTGTTGCGTACCCCCGCTCGGTGTGGTAGTGTGAAAAAAAATCACAGCCACTTTTTCAAAAGCACCATCCAGCTAAGCCAATGGTTTTTCCAGCAGGTATTTTGCATGAATTGAATCCTGATGATCTAATAAATCGACTGATATTCTTCTTTTAGAGTTTTGAAAAGGTTTAAATGGATAATCTGGTGGCAAAGCTGAACACAATTTTTCTTACGCATACTACCAAGCCTTGAGGTAACTTGAGCCTTAAACCGTGTACGGATTTTTCGGGTACCAGCACGCTGTTACAGAATGATTTGCAAACTGGGTGGGTGTGGTGGTTTGGATTGGATTGAGGTTGGTACCATAGACACCGAATTACAAAACTTAATCAAACACTCGCAGCGACAACAATGGTCTATGATTTACATCAACAACCTGCAGCACAAGTCGGTACTTCTTCTTTTTGTATTTGCACAACAGTTTCACTTGTCCAAGCACTGTAATTGAGCTTCCGCCAAAAGCCTGCAGCTTATAAGGTGACGGCAAAAGCTGCGGATTCGGATCATCAATCAGTTTACACAGCCACTCGCGCCCGATTAAACTCGTATTAGCTCCCGTATCTAGTTCACTCTTAACTTTCTTCCAAGTTTTCCCAACTTTTAATCGTATGTCTGCCATCACGTTGCCTCCGTTTTGGGAATTGTCATAAATTTTCCCAATTTTCCCATCGACATGAGACTCATCCGAATCGTCAGTATCACTGCACTGTGAATCGCCATCTTCAGAACTGCTGTTGCTTCCATCATTCACATGTTTTACTTTCCGTGACTTCTTCTTCGATCCATTTTTCGCACGACAAACTTTTTTGTAGTGGATTTTACCACCGCACTTTTGGCACTTTTTTCCATACGCTGGACAGGAACCTTTGGCAAAGACATGCCATTTTCCGCAAAACTTACACTTGCGGCCTTCTGTCGATTTCAATTTTTGCACATCTCTCTTTCCGTCCAATAAAAGCACTTGGGCGTGTTTTGCCGTAATTTCTTCAATGCGGTACAAATTAACTGCCTTGTCAGCCATTGTGAGCATTTTCGATTTCAAATTCCGCAATTTATTTGAGGTTACGATTTTGTACGTCAACATTTCACTTTCCAACTGTCCGAAATGACAAACTCTTGCCATAACTTTCAACCGCGACACGTAATCGTCAACATACTCGGACGATAGTTGAGTAGCCGTGAAAAAATCCAACCGGTCTACTGTCACATTCCCCGCACTGACCACTTTTTTCTAATTGCCGCTAGAACACTATCAGACGTACGTTTGTCCTCTTCCGTCAGCTCGAAATTGAAGTATTTTTTCAATGCATGTACACCCACGATCGATAGCAAAAAGCTTTCTTACCATTTTCTTCCTCTGGCCAGGCATCGATGCCGACTGCTGTAGCATAGTTCTTCCAGATACCCTCAAAGAAGCTGAAATCCTCCTCCATGTCACCATCAATTGCTAAGGGAGGAGGAAGCGGAACACTTGGTAACACCGAAAGAGCAGCCGCTGCTGCCTGCTGCTGACCATTCTGAACTTGACGCATAAACTTCTCGAAAAGTTTATTTTGATTTTTAAGCAATTCCCTAAATTCCTCCAGTTCACTCTAGCTCTTCAATACCGGTCAGATGGAAATATTCGGCACATACACACGCGCTCGATTCCTATAATACACCGATTCCTGTTCTTTTTTTATCGTCGCGATTCGATACGCACTTTCTCGATAACCGCGAAAACTTCTGACACCATGTTATGATGATGGGAAAGAGTCACAAAGAATCACGTTTTAACTCGTCAGAAGTCTTTATTGGAACGAATCATCTAAGAAAGTGGAAGTACACGGAAAGAATGTAGTACCCAAACTGTGAGTAAATAATCCATAGCGAGAAGTTCTAATAGTATGAACCTAAAATTGGGTATTTTTTTCGCCATGGTGATTACCCATTGAATGGGTAATATGCAGGGAACGTACTTTTGGGTATTTTCAATGACAATTGACAATTTTCCAGCGAATTCCGCTGTTATTTTTAGTGTTGCGTGACTGTACCTCAGTTAGTTAAAGTTAAGGAAGGAACTTTCTAAGAAAAACGGAGGAAGAAATCGGTCAAATATTTGGTAAGTTCGCATATTTTAAAAAATTATTGGGTTCGGCTACTGTCAAACTAGGTTCGCTTCAATGTTGACTAAATATATATATAAAAAAAACGATTGTTTTGAGCGAATTTACCGTGACCCGGATCCTAAACGAATTCCGACAATTTGGAATCTGATTTAATGGTCTAACTTGCCGGAACATTGCTGATACAGTTCCGTTATATTTGGATCTTTTGTGAGAACGCTAATTTAGTACATTCTTTATCCAGGAAAAAGATCGGCGTTGTCGCATCGGCATAGGAGGATTATTTACCACACGGGAATCTGTTAGCGACGCGGGTCAAGGCTATACACCAGCTGTACCCGAATTAAAAGGTGGTTTAATAGGAACAAGATCGAAGTTAAACGATTGAAAATTTGGTAAGTTCCAAAATCTTTATATACTTTGGGTAACTTCGAATATTTTGAACAATTGGGTTTTTCATTGAAAAACCCTGGGGTAGTGAATTGCACTGCTGTTTCATTTTCTGGCGGAAGAGCAGGCCGCTAGACGTGTTTCATTCCCACTTCTGTTAGAGAGTGCAAAACCACTGTTCCGGTGTTTTTCATTGGAAAACCGACAAATCATTCTGTGTTCATTTGGATTATGTTTTTCGAAACGAATCACAGTAAGTTTGCTTCAAGGATTACAATGGTAAATCTATACAAAAAGACTGCATAAAGGGAATCAACCGCGACTCGTATCCAAAAACGAAATCAGCATGAATCCTGGCAATTTAGACAGCCTCTTGGTTGATGGTCTAACTTGCCGGGACATTGCTGATACGGATCCGTTGTTAGGTTCTTTAGATGAAACATTAATTAAGTTTATTCGTTATCTAGGAAACAATCAGCGTTGCCGCATCCGTGTAGGAAGAGGAAAGAGGTATTGGTCGTATATCTACGGGAAGCAAAGCGTGTCGAAAGCAAATCTGGTAAGTTTTGCACGTTGTTACATTTGCGTTCACTTAATCCAGTCGTCGCGCTCCAATCATGAACTGTTATAAGGCCCATACATTCCTTAACTGATGTGGTGTTGGAGCTCCCATACAAAACAGATGCATCCGAATTATTTTCTGTTTCGGATGTTGTTGCGATATTAATTAGATTGCAGCTGAAGCTAATGACAGCGTTCTCTACTAGTCAGCAGTTAAAACAGATTATAACTATTGGGGGGCAATGGGATAGTGTATCCATGCATTCACTAATCGAACCATGATGTCTTGCTCTAACATATTGTAACTTATTACTTTGACATCTATGTACCTGGGGCAATAAATGTCTAACTGTTAAACCTATGAGAGACTATCCTACCAGTATAGACTTTACGTACACGTGACATGACACAAATACTACATCACTAGCTGATGGAAAATAATAAACAAAGGCGGCAAAAGCAAATGGGATTGTTTTCAACCAAGAACCTGCATTAGTGTTCGTGAGACCAGCCGACAAGAACGCAATTAACAGATTTAAGATCCCTTACTCTATCTAGAGTAAGGCGTTAATCATACCTTTCATATCTTCCAGTCACTCACTGATTGAATGCCGTTAGTACTTCGAAAAAATATTAACAGACATATGCTATCTAGTAGTTATAATCTTTTTTTGACAGTTCATGCAATTATCCTTTACAGTGAAAATGAAATAAAACGTGTTATATTTCTAAACTTGTTTCAACATTTTTCTTTTAGGGTTCAATACTATACAATGGACAGTGAAGCTACAAGCAGTAACGGTAAGTTTGTAACATTAAGCAATGTTTTCTTTATTATCTACTGATTTCTCGAACTGTTGTGGTCCATCATTTTGTATAGGCCAACGTGAATATCTAATATTATATATTGTGGTGACTTCACTTTTTGTTCACAGTGCACCATTCCTTACAGAAGTCACTAGGCTAATATAACAAAATTACTAAATTCAACGGAATGATTCGAAATCGCTAGGTATTGTTTATTATGTTACAAGCGACCATGAAACATATATATTTCAGATAATATTTAATTCGCTAGCGTCTCAGTCTTTTCGTATGTGTTATTTCCCTAATTTTTACTCAAAATTATATCCAAATTAGGGTAGTATGTACATTAACCGCATTTTTTAAGTAGAATACTTCTAACGTTTCAATATGGGGGTTCCTTTTCAAAAATTTCTGCTGAGATATTTTCACCAGTTTTCAAATGCGAGTAACTTCCGTTGTACTGATCGAAATCGCTATATTTTTGCATCGGAAATATGTGCACGTATATTGTATTTGATCCCGTAAAATGTACTTCTATTATAGATAACGAAAATAATGTATTTTGTAAAGGTGGTAATTATTTGCGCTGATTGGTCCGCACAACTCAACCCAGCAGCGAACGTTGCTAGGACTGCCTCTTTGTTATCCTATGAACTTCGCCAGGTATAAAAACGGCACATAAGAGAAAATTCGGTTTGCTTTCTGACCTCGTAGTAGCTGTTACGTTTTGTGTCAGCTCAAACTCTTTGGTTGGATTATATTCAATGACTGCTGCCAGGCATCATTCCATCAATGATGCACAGGCGTGGCGTGCACACATCGCAGAAAAAGTAGAACACCGCTCTTTTTTCGGAGCTCAATACGCGGATTGCAAGTGTGCACGTGCGAAGGGGTGGTTGAGTGCTCTTTAAATAATGCGTGGCGGGCACAGATAAATTCATCATAAATTATGTTGGCTAATTTTTTTGGCAAGCGGTAGTGCGATTGACGATGACGATTTTAATAGCATTGGTTGTTGTGTTGTGTAAAGGAGATGATTGTTGGATACTGATATAATATGTTTCTGCCGTTGATTTGAAACTCGGGGCAAACTGAGATAATTTTTTAAATATCTATGTATATACTGCTATAATCACAGTTTAAGTGTATAACTGCTGCATGTATGACAGGATTTGTACATCCACATTAAGACCGGTTTACTTTATGTTCAGCTAAACGATTTTGCTTATTTCGAAGCTCAAATAGTGAAATGCTCCATTAAAAGTAATGTCCTGGCCAGCGATATCAGATTTACAGACATGTCTGAATTTTACAGACTTTTGATAGCCTCCTACAGACGTAGTTAGAAATCTACAGACTTTTAAAAGAGTAAGTGTTTAGCAAAATTGTACTAGAATAACTGTATTCGACTACGAGTGATTCCTTCATTAATAGTATTTTAATTTCAATCTATTTTAAGATTAATATTCTAGCACAGAGAACAGACGTCCATCTGCAGCATTCAACTTGTGTAAAATCTCTAACGGTTTCGAAAGTAGTTTGGATATCTAAACCAGGTGCGCTACTGTCGTCATGTTTTTTGTGGCTGAGTTCGACAGAATTGACAGCGGTTATTCCTCTACCCAGTCAAACTAGTCCGGAACCGATTCGGACTTCCACCATGAATTCCAGCTCAAATGCGTCAACCGATATAGTCGGAATCGGTTGTTTTCTTTGAGCTAGATTTCATGCTGAATCCATCCAGGATTTCGAACCGGTTCCGGAATGGATTTGACGGATAGTTGGGATAGGTTGGTGTGGCGGCGCTAGTGTTTTTCGTTTATTAATTCAAATGTTTACACACGTTTTTTAAATATTTTTGTTCGATCATGGATGTCTGTTCTCTGTGATTCTAGTGTAACTAGGTTTTACTCAACCATTTAGAGACATTTACAGACATTTTAATTATTCTTCTACAGACATTTCATAAAAACATGTGGCATCGCTGCCTGGCACTACATGCGTTGTTGGTTATTACCATACGTGGCAATTACAGGGTTATTGCGAAAACTCCACGCTAAGAAACCTGCTTGGTGAAGGTTTGCACATATTATCACAGAGAGCAGACGTACATCTTCAGCATTCAACTTGTGTAAAATCTCTAACGGTTTCGAAGGTAGTTGGGATATCCAAACCAGGTGCGCTGCTGTCGTCATGTTTTTTTTGTGGCTGAGTTCGACAGAATTGACAGCGATTATTCCTTTACCCAGTCAAACTAGTCCGGAACCGGTTCGGACTTCCAGCATGAATTCCAGCTCTAATGCATCAACCGATGGAGTCGGAATCGGTTGTTTTCTTTGAGCAAGATTCCATACTGAATCCATTCAGGATTTCGAACCGATTCCGGAATGGATTTGACGGATAGTTGGGATAGGTTGGTGTGGCGGTGCTAGTGTTTATCGCATATTAATTCAAATGTTTACACACGTTTTTTAAATATTTTTGTTCGATCATGGATGTATGTTCTCTGTGATATTAGTTATAGGGAATTTGTCTTAAGTCTCTAATGCAGACATTCCACGCGCAAATGCCCTTCTGCTGGCTCTTAACTGTAGAATAAGTACAATTTACAGTAAGTCCAAAAACTATTTGTTATCCGATTTGACCCTTAATTTACTTTATTTGTACATGCCATGCTTTAAAGTGGCCTATTTCTAAAAACATTCAGCAAGACGAATGCATTTTGATCCCACTATACACTGAGCCAAAAAATCATATAAATTTCATGTGAAAAAACACGTAAATATTAAAAATCTCCAATCTCATTAGATTCATGTGCAGCAATTAACATTCATACCTAAATTAATGAATATCAAATACGCTACCAATGACTTTAAAGTATACCATGCATACATTCTATGTGATTGTCACATACTTAAGTGTTATGTGTAAAGAACATGAATTTTACGTGAATTAAGATGTGAAAAAAGTTTCAATATAGTTTACGGTACTTACAGCACAAGGCAAAATACGCCTAGAGATACTCGAACACTTTTCTGAAGGTATGTAAATGTAAATTCAATCAATTAAGTACAAAAGGAAAATACCAGTAAAATTAAATTATATTTCAGATTGCAGAAAATAAAAATAAATTAAGCATTATAGGAACCAACGAAAACTACGACGAAGTTTGCTGATTTTCTCAACATAAAGGATGCATGGTAAGGGAAACTGTTCTAGTTGAGGATAGTTATGCTATTAATTATAAACCAATCATATAAGATGCATTACGAATAAAATTCAATGCCTATGTATTTATTTACCGTCGACTTTTTTATACACTAAAAAAATCATTTGAATGTAATTTTAAATGCAACTATTAATCACATGAAAATCACATTAAAATATATGGAATAATTCTAGAAAGTATATGAAATTCCTATGGAAGGGAAATGAACTTCACTTAGAATATACATGTAGTCAACACTGGTTTTAATTACACGCAGAAGAATCAGGCCTTTTTGAATCAACAAAACGTTTAGTAGAATCTAAAACGTGACGAATGACTATTTCAAACTGAAATGGGCGCTTTTCGGGAGCATGTATTTGATTTAGTTCAACAAATACTTCTGTTTACATTTTAAATAGAAACATTGTTGAATCAAAATAAAATTTGTTGTTTCAAACGAAATATTTGTTTAAACTACTGAAAATCCAACAAAAGAATTTGTTGGTAATTTCAACCAACAGAATTGATTGAATCAAACCTGAATCTTGTTTGTCATTATATCAAACGGGAAAATTGTTATTTAAAACCAAAATTTGTTTATTTTTACTAATTTTTTCCCCTTTTCTATAGATTGACAACAAAGTTTTCTATGTGGGAAATATGTAATATTTACGTGAAAAGTATTATGGAAAATATTTATATGTTTTTGCATGTGATTGGTAAGTGATAATTTTGTTTGAGTGTATTAAAGGTAGTACTATCCACTTGAAAATAATCGAGTTGGTATTTACCCACTCGAAACTTTGGAACAAATCTAACATTTGAATTTTGCCAGGCATGTGCCTCTGGTGCACGTTTGAATTTTTCGAGATATGACCAAGATTCCATTTGCACAAACGCGTCGCAAGTGATTTATGTGAATGTAATGCAAGCGTATGTGGAGGTAGATGGGGTAAAATACACCACTAAGAAAATATAATCATAACTTAGCTATTGACCATCAATTGGGATAATTTCAGTCTACTTTCTACTTCTGCCGCAGTCAGACGTACAATCGAGCGAAGTGAACAACAGGCTAGGGGCAGATCACTCTAGAAATGTATAACAAATTTGCAGCAAATTAGAAAAAATGCATTTAATTTCCATTTTTGCAATAACTTTGCACTCCCTCATAGAAAAGTTTGCTGAACAAACGTCCTACGCTGATTCACTTTGTTCGACGTTTTGCTGAATGTAGGACTAGTTTCTTTTTTGTAGGGTTTTGACGTCTTACACACAACGCAAAATACATTGCACGCAACGCAAAATACATTATGAATGTCTACTTTCATGGAAAGAAATGCATTTAATTTAGCTGATTTTTAAAAATGCATCACAAGTGATCTGCCCCTAGAAAACGGGCCTCTCGATCTAGTGTGCATTGTCTCGAGAACAAAGGAAACATCGGATTATTCTTGTCATGATGAGTAAAGTTGACGAAAAAGCTCTACTCCGACCCAACGCTGCGGTCGTTGACTTTAAATTTTGTTCAAAACGACCGAGTTTTAGTGAAGTGGAATACCTTCTGAAGGTAAAAATGCAACTTAGGCTTGCGGAAGTCGTGTATCTTCAGTATCATCAGTGCAGTGTTAATATCATTCAACACGTTAGCACAAGCTGAGCGTTTGTTTTGCAGAACAACTTAAAACACGTGGTTGAAAGTGACAACGTTGGAATTGAGATTCCCGTTTATATTGAAAATGATTATATAGATGTAAAGCTATATGACCTATCACCTCGTACCCCTCCTGAGCCAATTGCAAAATACTGTCGCAATACCGAGAAGTAGAATCCATTACGTCTGATACTTGGAGAAACTTCTTCCTGGGTACTCCTAACGGCGTTTTTGTAGTGATGATGGGGGTCGAAAGACCCATACCTAGGGGCAGATCACTTGTGATGCATTTTTAAAAATCAGCTAAATTAAATGCATTTCTTTCCATCAAAATAGAAATTCGTAATGTATTTTGCGTTGCGTGCAATGTATTTTGCGTTGCGTGTAAGACGTCAAAAGCCTACAAAAAATCAGCCCTACATTCAACAAAACGTCGAACAAAGTGAATCAGCGTAGGACGTTTGTTAAACAAAATTTTATGGGAGGGAGTGCAAAGTTGATGCAAAAATGGAAATTAAATGCATTTTTTCTAATTTGATGCAAATTTGTTATACATTTCTAGAGTGATCTGTCCCTAGGCCCATACCCTCCTACTTGACAATAAAACTCAAAACTCACGGAACTACAATTAAACAAACTACGCTATGCACCCATGAGGGGCAAACTCCTACATGCAAGTATTGTAATCAGACAGCACATCATGGACAACCTTGCGCAGAAGATGCAGAGGAAGACGCATCTCAACCGATTGCCAACTCATCTACGACGATTGCCAACTCGCGCGATCATGAGTTATAGAATTCATATACGCGAAGTTACATATACGTTAGCACACGCGACATGCAAACGCACGCGCGATTGAACACGTTAACGTACAAATGCTCGAGCCCTTCGCGATGATACACGCGATCGTGAAGTCTCATATCTAAACCGTACAATAAATATCACATTCAGAATCATGGCCCGCCGCAATTGGCCTTATGCAGTGATTTAGTGGGCAACGTCCCTGTTTCGTCTGCAATTGCAACGGCCTGTTTCGTCTGCAATTGCCCAGTCACCAAATTTTCTGGCAGAAACTGTTCTGCTAGATTTCTGTAAGTCTTGGTTTGGCAGCCCTGTCAGATTTCTGAGCGCATCCTGTCGAATTAGTTGAACTAGGGCGAACTCGGTTTCGCTCGCGTTTCTGGCAAATTTTGGCAATTTTTGTAACAGGGTTACAAGTCCTACTAGTTTTCTTGTGTCTAATGCTCGCGCCAATGAGTCTGGTTGCTAGCAGTTGTACACAATAGCGCACATCGAATATTCAAAAACAAAAAGCAGAGCGAATAATCCATGAATAATAGTCTTGAGTTTCTTTTAATTGTTTACGTAAGTATATTAAGATTATGTGGCAAATTAATTACTTCATTATATATATCATGAACAGTTTCACGAGCTCGAATGATGAATCGTTTCTAGCATATTAGGAATCATAAATCGGTTAAAAAATCGATGAATAGTACACTGCGTTCCAGTGAAATTGATTACGTGCAAAGATTAAGATCAGGCTCATAATCGTAAATTTCATTAACTATATCTTGAAAGTGGAAGTGTTTTTTTTTAACTTGTGGACCATTCCACGCGCACGAATGGTGAATTGTAACTTATATGCTCGCAATCATAACCATTTGACGAATCCAGAATGGATCCATGAATTATATTCCAAGTGTCGTGTAACGATTTTCGAGAAAATATGACTTTGTTAATTTTGTTTAACAACCACTAATACCAAATAAAGATCAATATGTGATAAATCATGAATCAGTTAACGTCGTATATTCGGACCATAGACAATGTTCCTAGATTTGTGGATAAAATTATGAGTAAACTAGAAAAACTCTAGAAAGAGAACTGCGGAGAGAAAAACTGCAGTTTTAGCAACGTATGCCCTCGGCATTGTATGGCAACACGTCCAATGCTATAAGGATAGGCTGATGTTCTATTGGATTCGTTTTTGATAGCAAATCCCGAATCAAAAAGATCCAAAATGGATGATACATGATTTAAATATAAGTAAGAATATTTTTACACATAGAATTAGTAATAATTAAGGAACTGTATACGAGTACTTCGAAGACCAGTACAAGTAAATAAATAAAATAACGAAACGTCATACAATACATACTACATATGGTTCATTTTTTTCTTTATGTGAATTGTAAGGTATTCGATGTCACATGCCGAACTGCGAAACAACATGCAGCTCATTAGATCTATTAAAAACACATTTCTACAAACAACACGGCTTGAAATCAAAATCAGGAAATCAAATGCCATATAAATGTACTATATGTACTACACATCCAGTTCTTTTTACTAACTTCGACGCACTGAAAAAACATTATCAACATTACCATCAGCATGGTCCAGTCGAGGAAAATATTTTGTCGAACGATGGAATTGTCTGCGATGTAAATGATGAAGTTATCGAAACTTCGAACAGTTCTGAGAAAATGGATATAATGGATACGTCGAAGATCACAAATCCATTTTTTTTAAACATTGAAGTATTGTTGCTGGAACAAATTACTGCTGACTGTGCGTCAGTCATTACTACTATGCGAAGTGACGTCAAAGTTCCAGAATCAAAAATAAGATGTTTTATTGACGCGGCCACGAAAATGTGTGAAAATATTCAAAAATATACAATGCGCACCGTGAGCATTTTTTTGGCAAAGAAAAAAATTCCAGTTTCTGATGATGATGCAACTGAGTTCATAAACAATTTGTTCATACCTAATCCTTTTGTGGATGTCAAAACACATAAAAGTAATTTAGCACTTCTGGAATACAAAGCAAAATGCCCTCTACCGGTTCCGAGAGAAATACAGTTAGGTCAAACTAAAATGATGGAAATATGTCCGTTTGCCGAAAAGCGAGGAACAGTGATTTTGAAAAGGTTACAATCGAGACCACCGGTGAAAAAAATATGGTTCGTGAAAGATCGTGCACACTACATCCCGATTACAGACACTCTTCGTCTAATAATGAGCAATCCTGATGCAAGAAGAATGGTAACTCTGGAGGAACCAAGAAACGATGGTACAATACGTACCTTTAAAGATGGATCTCAGTTTCGGTCGCATCCTTATTTGAAGAAGTATCCTCATGCAGTAAGATTGTCGCTTCATCTTGATGACATCGAAATTTTGAATCCACTGGGTTCAAGAAAAGGGAAACAGAAAGTTACCGTATTTTCGTTTAAGGTTCAAAACTTTCACCCGATACTGAACGCATCACTGAGTAGAATATATACCACTCTGATCGTGCAAGCTAAATGTTTGAAAAAATACGGATTTAAAACGACGCTGCAGCCACTAATCGATGATCTACTCACATTAGAATCTGACGAAGGAATCACGATCAGTACACCACAAGGACAGTTGCAAATGCGAGCGGTGTTAGTGGACATACTCGGTGATACTTTGGCGTTACATGAAGTATTGGGATTGCTTAGTCCTTCAGCAAAAATGTTTTGTCGCACTTGTTATATCAACCGTGACACGTTCAAAACCGGTGAGTTTGGTGATACATATCCACTGCGGACGGTAGAGAGTTATGAGAATGATCTAACAGCACTTCAGCGAGGACAAATTACGCCAAATCAATGCGGGATTATACAGGATTGCCCATTTCACGAACTGCGATATTTCAAGATGGCAAATAATCTAACATTTGATCCAATGCACGACCTACTCGAGGGAGTAGTGAGCATGGTTTTAAAAATTATGTTAAGGACTTCAGTACAGAAAAAAGTAATAACAGTACAAGAAATCAACGAAAGAATTACACAATTCAACTACGGCGACGCAAAAAAACGAGATAAACCGTCAGCAAATTTTTCCATGGATATATTAAAATCTAAAAGTCACACTATCAGCCAATCCGCTGCACAAACATGGACATTGTTACGTACATTCCCTTTCTTGTTCAGCAGCTTTCTTGACGAAGACATTAACTACACAAAAATTCTTTGTGCTTTGCTAAAGATTACGTATTATTCTTTTTCAAACATTATGAATGAAGACATGATTAAAGATCTACGAATGGCTATAAGCATATTTTATCTTGAATTCGCAGCAAGGCATCCTGGAAATGCCATAAACAAACTTCATCACTTGAGTCATTACCCTCAAAAAATCTTGGAAAAAGGACCATCTGTGAATGATAGCTGCATGCTTTTTGAAAGCAAATTTAAGCAAATAAAGGGTCAAACAAAAAATTGCAATAATTTTAAAAATGTCACGCTTAGTTTGACGAAACGCTTAAATTTAAGTCAAATTAAACGTATTGTTGAGCACCAATACGACATTGGAAAGAAACAAATACTTCGTACTGCCAATGTCAAAAAAGATGAGCTAGAATATAAAGCTCTGCTCTTCGAATTGCCGCCTGAAATCACTCTGATTATGCACTATTCATACAACGAAACGAATTTCACCGCAGGACTTACAGTTAAATATAAAAAATGTGACGTCACTTGCTACGGAGTTGTCCTTGCAATTATTGATACGGTATTAGAATATGCATTTATTATTCAGGAACTGGACATGATAGAATTTTGCGAAAAAACACATGCCTATAAAACGACAATATCACAGCGCATTGTTCGAGTAGCGGAATCAAAAATATTCAAACGAAAAACATACAGTTTATGGAAAACCTACGATGCGAATAATGAATTCTTATACATCAGTTTGCAATACATGGATGAGCTGTAATAGGAACAAATGAAACACTCCAATTCGTTAACAGTAGAAAGGTACGTTTTCATTGGTAGCGTTAACGTTAGTATTGAACAGGTTGGGCAATGGTTATTATAATGATAATAATTTTATTATATAAAATAGCGCCATTTTATAGAATAAAATTATGATTATTATAATAACCATTGCCTAACTGCTCAATACTAACGTTCATACTACTGGTGTTAGAGAGAGCTACCCATCTAAATACTATCCAGCTCTTGGCGTGCCATGATGGCGGCCTAACTCGTATTGTTCGTAATATGTTTAATAGCCCTTATTTTGATAATCCACCCAGAAAATTCATTAACCTACATATCCTTAAAGATCCACTAGGTCCATTGAAATAATTTGTCAACAGAAATATGAATATAAGTTCTTGAAATATTTTAACGTCATAACACTAACTCATTTTAAAACTTTTTCTTTATCAACAGGAACTAAAGACAGCTTATACAATAAATTCATATTAACATTAGACGAAGATACGCGTGATAAGTTGAATGGTAAGTTTTTGTTTATCTTCTTAAATTAGTAAGTAATAAGTAATAGAAATCAAAATTAAAATCAATGAATTTGTCTGAACATTCAACACAAAAAAATGTCCCCTGCTGCTATGAGAAAATCGAAAAACATTGCTTGGTCACAAATTTACAATTTTTCATTAAGGGGGGAGGGGGCGTAGGGTTTAAGGTATTTTCGGAGAAAAAAATCTTTTTAAAAAAGTTTGATCATTTGTATTTCAAATTCTAAGTTCATTGAAACTAGAGAACTGTAACTAGCTGGGCCTCTGAGACACCTTGCCTTGTTGAGGGTTAATATGGTGTAACTCGAGCACTCGAAGTCACGAACACGCTAGCATACGCGATCAAATACGTTAACACACAAATGCTCGAACCCTTCGCAATATCATGAACCGCCGCGGTGATTAACACATCGAACTTACAAATGCTCGCTCAAGCGCGAACACACAAGCGCTCGCTCCCACGCGATCATGAAGTGTCTACGCGCGGTCCTAGCAGCTTAACTCCATGCCTTTGCGCAACGAATTCACACAAGTGACACATAAACGTACGAATACAAACGCGGACATACAATCACGAACATACAAATAACGTAGCAATTACCTACCCCCTCCCCCTCGTCCCACGCACAGCGCCCGGGAAATGAAAAAAAAATACATGTTTTTTAATTATTTTAAATACACGCCCTGTCAAAATGTTTGACGACTTTTATCAACATTTTCATTATAACAGCGAATTGCGTGCAAAATAAGCCCATTTCATGACAAATATAGTGTTGATAGTTTTGTTTTGAATTTTATATGTCAAGGAGAGCATGAAGACAAGTTCTCTCAGTTCACAATCGTGCAGCTGCCAATGATTCTAAGAACCATACGTTCATCTAAATTACTAAATTTTGTTTGGTTGAATCCGAAGTGAAAATTATATTCAGCTTCCAAACTAAGTCTACTAGTTAGCAACATTAGCTAACTAATGCAGCAAATTAAATCAGCATACAAAATCTTTTCGTATTATTGTAATTCCGCCAATCGTAAAATTTACCTCATGAAAAACCGCATCAAAAGTAACTTGTTTGAATTTAAATTCATATCTCTTGGGAATGGAGGATCATTAAATTGTTTTCTCTAAACAATGGGTTTTAAACTTAATGCTACGTTGCAAAACTTCTGACCCTACCCTCTCCCTCGTCACACTTCGTCACAAATTTGGTATACCCTCCCTGACCCCTAAAATGCTACGTCATTTATGCATGGCCCCTTAGCTCTCTTTATAGTTTGTAAATCAGATTTTCGGATTAGTTTAGGTCTTTGCTCCAATTGACAAGTACTTTCCTACAACGAAAATCACTTAACTGCGAAAGCATATTATATCCTAATAGTAAACAACAGAATCATGTATACAACAATACTCAAACTCTTTCTGGTGAACAGCAGGTTTCGGCTGGTATCTACACTACTTTTACAAGCCACATCAAAAAAATGACGCAGCATTATTAGTGCGATTCTTAGCACCCCTCTCCCCTATCGTAGCATTTCGACCCAATCCCCCTGGTAATGACATAGGTTGAAGGAAACCTTTCCCCCCACCTCCCCCTAAAGCTGAGTATATATTGTTCGAGAATTAACAAAGAAAAAACTTCGTTTTTAACTGCGCACATGTTCAAGAATTTTCCATTATCATTAGAAAACTTGAAAGTTTGGAAACATTAAAAATCATTCACTACAGGAACCAATTAATTTGCTCACACTTCGATTTTGGAATCATATATACGGAAACGCTTACGATTTGAAAATTGGCCTCTCTCAACTCAACTCCTATACCCCCTTAAAAAGCTACGTAGCATGATGTGACCCCCTACTCCATGTCGTCACACATTACAAAATACAAAACTTCCCCCTCCCTCATATAATGCTACGTCATTTATGGATGGACTGTAAACAGCAATTTACGGCAGATAGCCTAGAGCAGTTTCAAAGGCCTACCGATCATCAACCGGAAATAAACCGGAATTCCGGCTGGTTCCAGCTAGTATTACGGCTCCAGCGACACAACCGATTCTAGTTAGAATCGGTTGCTTCACTGGAGCCGGAATACTAACTGGAACCAGCTGGAATTCTGGTTCATTTCCGGCAGAACTTTACTGGGTTGTGGCTAAGACCCAATATATTAAATTAGAAATATAATGTGCACTATAAAAATATATCCAGCAAAAGATTTAAAAAAAAAACAAAGAGATTGCAATTCATTGATTTTACTCAGATTATTTCAATGTACTGTATATAATACTTTTTCTAGATCTTAATTTAGTGACACCAGTGATGACGATCTGAATCAAACTGTATTGCATTCAGTGATCTTGTTTTTAAAGCATATTATCCAACGGAAACAGGTTTGTTAAGCAGACCCTAGGCGAGCAAAAATATTGACAATAAATCATATATTGATCAATATATTGATGGTGTAAGGTCATCTTGAAAATATTGATTCTGTAGTATTTAAATGGGATTGATGGATTAAAGCAGTCTTGTCAATATATTTATTGACAATATTTCTGTCTCGTGTAGGGTCCGCTTTAAAACTATAGCACTTACCGCATGAGCATACATTAAACGAAATATAGTTCAGCCCCAGGGGCAGATCACTTATGATGCATTTTTAAAAATCAGCGAAATTAAATGCATTTCTTTCCATCAAAATAGAAATTCGTAATGCATTTGGCGTTGCGTACAATGTATTTTGCGTTGCGTGAAAGACGGCAAAACCATACAAAAAACAGCCCCACATTCAACAAAACATCGAACAAAGTGGATCAGCGTAGGACGATTGTTAAGTAATCTTTTCTGCGAGGGAGTGCAAAGTTGATGCAAAAATGGAAATTAAATGCATTTTTTCTAAGTTGATGCAAATTTGTTATACATTCCTAGAGTGATCTGCCCCTAGGTTTAGCCCCGGATAGAATTTTGCTTCAGCATTTACCCTACAAACAATCATAAAACAATATATATTATAGTTATTACTGTTTCAACATTGTTCGACGCAAAGTTCTCGCAGTAGATTTACAATAAAATTTCATGTAACAATTAATTTTACTATTCAGTAAAAACTGATATAGTAAATTCACAATAAATTTTACCGTTTTTGAGAAAAAATGTGCGGAGAAAATCGATTTTTTTAAATGTTAAGATGCATAACCACCCCCTTTTTTGCTGTAAAAGTTAATTTTACATTGAAATTTACTGTAGAAATGTTAAAGTTTATTGTTTTTGTGTTGTAGCATAACACTAGTACATACTGTAAATTATTGTAAAATTATTGTACTGCCACAGTGAAAATCGTGATTTTGTTACTGTACATTTCTATTCGGGGCATAATAAGATTGTTTTGGATTATTTCCTTTGGACAACATAATAAATCAACATTCTTATTAACTAAACTATTTTAAGTGTGATGCAAACTTATCGTCTAAATCATATAGCAACTCACCAGATAAAGTTTCAACTGTTTAAAACTACATTTATCACTCATAATACATTGGCTCCATGGTATTAAAATCAAATAAGTTCTATATGTAAATGCATGCCAGGCAGAATTAATTAAATTAACACATTCATTTGTATCTGTGTGCAATTCTTAAAATTCAGAGAGAAATTGAGAGATCTTCAAAATCGCACATCTTCGACTGAAAAAAATGTTACCTGCTGTTGGCAAGGTTTTCCAAAACAAGGATCCATCGCTTCGAAATTCGAAAATTCGTCCTGAATACGTTGATCAATTTTGATGCCAACGATAAGAGAGAGAAACCTGTTTAATGGTGGATTTTGAAGATTTCCCAATTTTGCCTTACAGTCGCTCCAATAAAATTATGATGCCAATGCACATATAATATTATTTGATTTGATATGTGTGCTTGATACTAATATAATCATAAATTTCTTGAGCGCGTTAGTTCACCATACTTAACCTGTACATCAAATACAATATCACAATCTAATGGTTTACTTCTGTAATTTTGGAAAGAAAACGGCGTAACGTTCGAGAGTATAGCTGTTATGAAAGAGCAAGACTTGAGAGAGATGGAAATAACAAAAAAAGGACCGCTTGTTCTCATTCTGGACTTCATTGAAAAGGCCAAGCGAACTATTACTTCACATGACGACTGGATCGAGTCATCAGCACCGGTGAATTCAGCATTTCCAGTAAGTTAGAAAGTCATTTTCACTTACATGTACTAACCATTTATATTATGCAGATTCATGAAATTAAGGCTGCATTGGAACAAAACCCACAATTTCGAAACATTTACACCAGTAAGCTATTAATGCACGTGGTTCTGGAACACAATGAACTGCTCCGTATGACGCGGGTCATATGCGACCATTTTTTTGGGAAACGTGTTTGGACAGAACAGAAGTAAGTTTTTGTAGTTAATGATATTGAATACATCATTTTTTGTTCTCTCGTTTTTCTTCACAATTTTCTTATTTCAGTTATCCTACCAGACAGGAAAAAATGCTTCTTGCGCAACGGATTGTACAAGCGTTCCCACAATTAATCAAAAAGGTGACGGAAGATGCACCCATCGAGGTATTTATATATAAGATAAACCTGTCCAACATAACTTTTAACATAATCTCTTACAGTCGGCGTTTTTTTTCAAACATAATGGTCAATTAACAGGCCCGCACAGTGGCTACATTGAACAGCGAGTGGCGAACATGCGCAAAGAAATACCACGTGGTATGCGAAAGTTTAAGCGCACAAATGGCAACGAAAGTCTAGAGGATGTTTCTGATGAGATGGTGGCGGTGGCGGAAATGTGCACTGCTATGGAGGCTACCCCTCAAAACTCACGCGAGATTTCAATAGCTCTAAAGAACTCGTTTGTCATCCATAAAAACATGATAACCCAGAAAAAAAATGTCCATCAAATTCTGAGCCAATTTCCGCATTTAAAATCATACAATGGTCTAATGGTAAGGATCCCTCATTTATCTATCATAAATATCTATTTGTTCTCTCGTATTCCATTCTATTGGGAACTGCTCCTAGTACCAACAATACCCTAGAAACATCCTATTCGAAAGGGGTGAGCATAGCATAGTTGTAAAATCGATTGCCTTGTACGCGGCTCACTTTGGTTTGATTCTCATACCCGTATATAGAATTAGAAAATTTGTCTACCCCGAAAAATTAGGCAATTGACCATAAGGTTAAAGCTACTAAAATTGAAACAAAACGCCATTTTATTTAAACCATTATTCGAAATAAATATTTTTGAGCCACCCTTTTTAGGATTGTTAAAGTCTAAAATGAGCTTCAGGTCGATTTCTTGACCCTCGCTTCACTTTTAAACCCGTTTTACCGGTGCGATAAAACCTGGCTTACGCGTTTGGCTTTTCATTTGCATTTAAACAAGGTTAACATACTCGCAAACCTGGTTTAAAAGTTAAGCGAGGGTGAAGAAATTATCTAATACCGTCTTATATTATCTGTAACAACAAAGTTTTTAATTGAGCCATCATTCATTGTAAATCGGGCCAATGCGCTCTATTTTAAACTTGAAGTAGAAACTTTTCAATATGGCGGATGTGGTTTCAGTTTCTAGAATTTAACGTAAACGCTGAAGAAGTTGAAAAGAATGATTCGAAACGTTCTCATTGGCTAAAGGCTATGAAATGAAACAAAAGTAGCCTGAAAAAGATTGATTGAATCAATAGATTTTTAAGCAGTCTCATCTAATACTACAAGTTATGTTAATTCCTGCTAATGACATTATGCGTCCTTTTCTTATATAAACCAGGTGCAGCAGGCGTTCGACAGGTTGATGAATGCTCCAGATTCGGAGGCAAGCCTTAAGCGAGTGTTAGCTCAATCATTGTTACTTCGCCGTGGAGCTTTTCCGAACATAGCTGACGGTATGTACAACATTATATGCCATTACTTATTTTGAAATATTATTTCTATAATATTTGCAGTGTACATTCGAGGAACTCTAATCTTGATGAAAGAAATGGCCGTACGAGGAGTAAAAAGACCACACACACCAGGAAACTTAACACCAGATGAGTTGTTTGCTGCGCCGCTAATAAGATGGATAAATGTAATTATTTTATTTCTTGTTATAAGCAATATCTTACGTATTTATATATTGCAGCCTGCAGATGCCATAGACCATTTCAGCTCTGATCACAACATTCATCTAGTGTGCATCGGAACACCTGCACAAAATGGCAATTATTTTGTCGTGTTAGGTGGAGATGCTCAAATCTCAATCGGCTCGAGTGCGCTCCAGGCTCTTGATGTCCTGTTTAAATGTTTCGTAGTGTTCAACTTACGCATTCCACCGCTATTAGGACCAATATCTGATTTGTTTCGCATGAAAGTACAGAAAGTTCTATTATGTAGCTCGCGCAGGTCGGTAAACGATCTGGTAACAGCACTTGATAACACAGATGCAGCTGAGATGAACGGTTAACATCATGCTTCCAATTTTACTACCCCGTATCAAAAGTGCCTGTTCCATTGAATTTACGGTCGATAGACCATTGCTCTTATTTCTCTTTTTGTAGTAAAACTCTTGATTCCCTGAAAACATCCACACAAAGGCTGTATTTATGAATTCATAAACAAAATTATCGCAGTCAGTAAATCAAGGTAAACGGCCTTGAAAAAAAGCTGTTATAATAAATAAAATCTTGCAGAAAACAAATAAGCAACCAAAAGAGATTGTATCCTCCAGAGGGCTAGGTCAAATATTGTTTCGTTGTTACATAATATTATGATAGGTCAATAAGTAAACATCCAATGACCTGCGTGTATACATTGTGAAAGCAATGGGTAACGATGTGCTTTAGAGGTTATAATCTATTTTGTTAATTTTTTTCTTCCGAATTCCTAAGCATAAAAACGAGCTCAATTTTGGTTTAAATTTACCTAATTATAAGAATGACTCCCCCACCATAATTTTGGTTAAAAAGTACACAATTTGAAGTAATGTCTCACCAACTTAATTTATGGTAAAAATTACTTACTTTTGAGAATCATTCATGGATCTAACATTGGGTAAAAATTACCCATTTTTGAGAATGTTCAATGTTACTCAGTCTTTGGGTAATATGCCTTTTACCCAATTTTGATGGGATGAAGTTTAGTCCGAGATGGGTATTTTTTCCTCAAAAAAAAGTTTTTTAATCTTAGCGTGTACAAAAGGTGACAATTAGGCAATCCATGAGACGTTTCTGATCAGCTGATTATTTCTTGTTTCCTTCGTCTGACGTTACTCCGAGGGGTGCGACGTCCAACAATATCGTTGATTCGATCCAACATCAAACGAATCGGACGGACGAAAGATGTTTGTCGGACGAGTTTTTCTGTTCGCAGAAGTAGACTTGTTGACAGAACCCACCGCTGAATTGTCAAACAAACGTCTAATGGATTGCCTAATGTTGCCAGTAAGAATAATATCAAGGTTAACATGTAAATGGTACGCTAAATAATATAACACAAAGTGAATTGCTTAAAACCAGGTAACTGGCATCCCTATCTCTACATACAGAGTTTGACAATAGGCAACATCGCTTTTCCACCGATCGATGGGGGTCAGTTTGATAACGTCAAAATCGCTTAAAATGTCATCAACAAACAATAGTAGCAGTAAACAAAAGAAAACAATGAACACTTTAACTGAGTTGATGTAAACTAAAGTGCTCCTCGTTCGTATTTAAAATTATTTTCGTTCATTTTGTTACAAGCAAAGTTCTTATGTTTCTACGAAAATATGACGTCACGTCACCCTCTGCTTAAAACAGGGTTTTCGGAGATTGAGTCTACAGGTCTAATGCAAACTATCCTAGCAAGTGCAGAGTCGGAAACAGAAATTCAATGCGAACATATATAATATACTATATAGAAACATAACGTATTAATCTGTTTGAAATTAGTGTTTAGTACAACAATTTTAAACAGATTCACATTACCGCCAATAAATAAATTATATTTAAACTGACATTTTATCTGATTTTCACTTAATGCATTTTTATATATATTCTATCGTCGTAATCTTTATTGATTTAACTAACGAATTTTATTAGTGCGGTCATATATAATCTGTTCTGTGTATTACAAGTTTAACATTTACAAGTTTTCACACCCATATCCGATCAAAATGAAAGAACGGAATTTTATTGCAATGCTGCGTTCGTAACAAGTTGGGTTATACATCTAGCAAACTTATTGAAAAGAACGATGTGAAAATGAGAACGATATAGTATCCAGTCGTTCTATTAGAAAGGCTTAGGTGGACCTGCGTTAATTCCGACCTGGTAAGGGTTTATGAGCCATTGATCTGAAATGTGTTCACCGACTAACTGGACCTATTTTTTCCTGGAAAGCCTGATCAATTGCGCACATTTTGGCTAATACGGCCCGATCTCTTTCTTTTATTTTGTATAAACGTATCCGCGCAAAAGTACATCAGATGTTAGAATTAACCCAACCATGAGCCGCTTATGCAAAACATATCAGATCATCAGACCTTTTATCAGATTGTTTCTGACTACGAGATATTTTCTTTCTTATTGATATGTTAAACATGCATTATAACTGATTAGCCCTCAAACTTAAACTTTAGCTGTCTGCGCTAACGATGTATGTTAAGTAATGTACATATATGAGTAAGGGATCATCCATAAATGACGTAGCATTTTTTGAGTGATTTTTAACACCCCCCTCCCCCATCGTAGCATTTCGTCACAAATCTCTAAATGCCCCTCCTAGTAATTACGTAGCTTGATTTTACGTTCATTATTATTTTTAATACAATTCACGCATATAAAATAAGTTGACGAGCATTCAGATGTTCTATGTGCTCCATTACATCTGGAGCATGTTTCTTTATTCACGCATCCCGTGCTCTTATGATCATATTCTCCACAGTTGAAGCAGCGCAGCACGTTAGAGGCCTCTAAAACAGAACACCTATCCCAACCAATGTTTACCGCACGGGCTGACATCAGGCCGCTATAAGTGTCCTTATCAACTTCAATTATAACATTGTATTTGTTATATTTGAAGCGTGAATTTTGGAAATTGGCAACAACTTTAACATATTCAAACGGAATACCCTCATTCTGACTCTTCAAGAAGTCAATGAAGACTTCTTCAGAGTATCGATCACTCATCCCCATTATTTTCAACTTCGGTTTACCGGGTATCGGTATAACAGCATTATACTTTTCACCCAGATTGCTTATAATGTTTTCTTTCACCGATTCAATAGTATCCCGAGTTGCACACTCCACAATGATCGAGCCATCTTTACCGTTTTTAAAGTTGATAATTTTTGTACATTTGGATCTAATTTATTTTTTAACTCCTTCCTCGTGTCGTCACTCGATTGCAACGGCTCGACTGGTTTAATCACAATGACCGGGCGAGTCTTTGTCGTTTCGTTTGACTTCTAGTTCTAATTTTATTCGTCCCAGTAGCTCCCGACAAAACATTCGTGTAAGTAATTCTACTATTTTTATCAAAAACCTCGTCATTATTTCCATCATCGTCTATTTCAATTAACATCGGTTCATCTTCTTTATTCGTCAAAATTTTTCGTTTTGATTCAGATTCAGAATGAACCTTCCTATTACTAAAATTCTTCATTCTGTTCATTCCAACTAATTCAATTTCACGCTTACATTTTCATTAAAACAACTTTTCAAATCTTCCAACTTTTTGGCGACACTGACATGCTAGCCCATTTACTCTCGAGAGAGTGGTTGAAAGACCTGATCAGTTTTTCTATTCCGTTTTCTACTGCGATGTTTATCGTAGCTTGACGGTAACCCTACCCCCCCCCCCCCCCCTTAAAAAACGATGGTAGTTAGATGAAACGGGTAAGGTTGTCGTGACATCAGGTCAACTCCTATTCCCTTTAAAAAAGCTACGTAGCATGACATGACCTCCTACCCCCTGTCGTCACACATCATCACAAAATACAAAACTCCCCCTCCCCCATATTATGCTACGTCATTTATGGATGGTCCCTACCCACAGACATTTTCTGATCATTAATGAGGTATTATTTTTATTTCATTTATTTTATGGCTTTACGTGTAAAAGGTGTTGTCTGCAATAATTTGCAGATTGGATTGTGAGTATAAAATTATCAAATACACAAAAAATGAGCGATAGAAAAAATCCGGCGGCGGGTTTGAAGTATGTCAGTTATGGAAATAACTGTCAAATTCATTCGCAAAGGTGGCCGCGTCACTTATGAGGAGGGAAAGAGCTTTAGACCGATCAGTCTGACCTCCTTCCTTCTCAAATCAGTGGAACGTTTAATCGACCACTACATTCGGGATGGTAGCTTGGGCGAGCACCCGCTGCATACAATGCAACATGCATATCAGCGGGGGAAGTCTACTACCACCCTGTTACACAATGTTGTCTACAACATTGAAAAAGCTTTTTCACAAAAGCAATCAAGTTTAGGAGTTTTTCTCGATATTGAAGGTGCTTTTGACAACGTGTCTTTCGAATTCATTTTGGAAGCAGCACGAGATCATGGAGTACCTTCATATATCACGAACTGGATACACGCAATGCTTAGCAACCGACATCTGTGCTCATCGTTAAGACAAGTAGAGATGAGGAAACTGAGTGTCTGCGGATGTCCTCAAGGTGGTTTGCTGTCACCACTTCTATGGAACCTTGTCGCCGATAGCTTGTTGAGAAAACTAAATGAGCTTGGGTTTCCGACGTATGGTTTCGCCGATGATTATCATATAATGATCACCGGTATTTGCATTAACACACTTTTTGATTTGATGCAACAAGCCTTATGTGTTGTTGAGCGGTGGTGTCTTCATGTTGGACTATCAGTTAATCCAAATAAAACCTCAATGGTGCTTTTCACGCAACGAAGGATTACAACCGGAGCTCGTCCATTGCAGTTTCTGACTCTGAAATTATTGTCGAAGATCAAGTTAAGTACGTTGGGGTAATTCTCGACTCAAAACTTAATTGGACAGCTCACATCGATTTCAGGATCAAGAAAGCTTACATGGCCTTTGGCCAATGTAGACGGGCTTTCGGCAAATCTTGGGGATTCAAACCCAAGTACATTCAGTGGATCTACACAACAATTGTTAGACCAATACTGGCATACGGGTGCCTTGTTTGGTGGCAGAAGGGAGAAGTCATGACAATCCAATCAAAGTTAAACCATCTTCAGAGGATGGTCTTGATGGCGATGACTGGTGCGTTCTCGACAACACCTACTGCTGCTCTCCAGGCACTCTTGAACATAAAACCACTACATGTGTTTCTGAAACAAGAAGCACTTTCTTGTGCATACCGTCTTAAGGTTACTGGGCTCTGGAACAGTAACCCAATAGATCGTGTAACTAGCCACACAAGACTGTGGCCCCAAATGGTTACTTGGGATGAATATACACTTGCTCCCAGTAACCTTACACTCACATGTAGTTTTCCTTCTAAAACTTTCAATGTGAGAATTCCTCTTCGTGAGGAATGGCAGTCTGGCTGGATGGAGCGACAACTTGAAGAATACGTAGTTTGTTATACGGACGGTTCTTTGTTGGAGGGCCGAGCCGGTACTGGTGTCTATTGTCATGAGATGAGATTAAACCAATCTCATTCGCTTGGTAGATACTGTACCGTATTCCAAGCAGAAATCTTTGCGATTCTGTGTGGCGTACAATCCGCACTTCAACAGGGAATTTGCGGTAAAAGAATCTATTTTTGCTCTGACAGTCAGGCTGCCCTGAAAGCACTTAGTTCGGCAGATTCGAGATCGAAATTAGTAATCGCATGTCGAACTCAAATCGAAGAACTTAGCATTTCAAGTGCTATCTACCTTCTATGGGTACCCGGTCATTCCGGTATTACTGGAAATGAATGGGCGGACGAATTGGCTAGAGCTGGCGCTGCGACTGATTTCGTTGGTTCAGAACCAGTTCTACCACTGTCAAAAATTTGGATAAATCACAAGATTCGCTCTTGGGCTGCATTCGAACATACCAACCATTGGCGTAGCTTGCAAACTTGCGTTCAAACAAAGGCTTTTCTGCCGGATGTGAGTCCGAAAATGTCAAGAAATTTGTTGCATTTTTCCAAGCACAACTGCAGTATTCTGGTCAGGGCACTGACTGGACATTGCAAACTCAATTATCACATGGCTACTATTCAGCGCGCTGAGTATTATTCATGTGATCTTTGTGAATTCGATTACCGAACATCATATCATTTGATATGCAATTGCCCTGTATTAATGCAATTGCGCATCCGGTTTTTTGGTTCTCCATACATAGATGAACCTATGTACAGAGAGCTGAAATTTAAGGATATACCTTTGTTCCTAACCCAGTGTGGTAAAGAGCTATAGTTTTTAGCCGTATTTGAATGACAATATCTCTTCGGGGGTGTTGTCGTTCTGTTATCTCAATATCCCCTCGGGGGTATTGATATATCCGCTCACTGTTTGAGGTTCTAAATCCCTCCGGGGGTTGGAAGTTTTATTCCTGCTGTTGTAGCACCTGCAGATCGTTCAGCATCACTCCGGAGGTGCAGAATGATCTGTTTTAATTGTTCTGTGTCGTTGTTTACCTTACCCCTAACCTTACCACTTCCCCAATCCTTCCCATCAGGAAAATGATGAAAAGACGATGCTTGGCAAGGCACAAATCTCCGATCAACATGGGGAACGTGCCATTTGAGCCAGACGCTACTGATTCGAGAGAGTGGTTGAAAGACCTGATCAGTTTTTCTATTCCGTTTTCTACTGCGATGTTTATCGTAGCTTGACGGTAACCCTACCCCCCCCCCCTTAAAAAACGATGGTAGTTAGATGAAACGGGTAAGGTTGTCGTGACATCAGGTCAACTCCTATTCCCTTTAAAAAAGCTACGTAGCATGACATGACCTCCTACCCCCCTGTCGTCACACATCATCACAAAATACAAAACTCCCCCTCCCCCATATTATGCTACGTCATTTATGGATGGTCCCTACCCACAGACATTTTCTGATCATTAATGAGGTATTATTTTTATTACATTTATTTTATGGCTTTACGTGTAAAAGGTGTTGTGTGCATTAATTTGCAGATTGGATTGTGAGTATAAAATTATCAAATACACAAAAAATGAGCGATAGAAAAAAACTTAAATTTTAAATTATAAACAAACAAAGAAATGCACCTGAATAAGTTATTTGAAATGACCGGGGGAGGGTCTTTATCTTAGGGAAGAAAAAAAGAGAACTTAGTTTTTTTGTGGATTAGTTAAAAATTTCTAAGAACTTTTGGTTTTGATGATTAAATATTATTCAAGACCTCGTAAAAATCAGTACCTGGGTGAAATTCAGATTGGCGGCTTCAATATGGCGAATTCTGTCTGCCACTGCGCGCAAAACATGGTTAGAAAGTTCGAGCCTGCAGCCTCTTGTAGTAAACGAAATTTAAAATCATTGTAATTTCTTAAAGTTGATGAAATTTTGTGCGACTTACACCTAACTGGAATGAATTTTGACGATGAATTGAGTGTATAATAAACATTTGAATTATAAAATAAAGTTTTTTGTCACCTTTCTTCATTTGATTCATGTTGAAAAATTATAAATAAACATTTTTATATTTTAACGACATTTGATTAGGTAGAGATTACTACGTAGGGAAAGTTATCAAAATTTAAAGCCATAGTACTCAAGTGAAAACAAGGATGTGAAGTATACAGATCGGAAAACTAGAAGTGCCAGGGTCATTAGAACAGGTTTAATACCTTACGGGCTTTACTTTTGTCTTCTGCTGATGAGTGTCGAGCTTAGGCAGCCTAACTACGAATCACTCAAGTTCACCAGCATGTCTTTTGGCAATGACAAACTTGCCCCTCTTTATCGTGAGAACCGACTGGCTCTAAATTTTCATAACTTTCCCTACCCAGTAATCTCTAGCTAATTCAATGTCGTTAAAATGTAAATGTAAAGAATTTCATTACCTTTAAGGTTTGACAGAGAATGGGCAAAAATCGAAAACGAAAAAAGCAGTTTTTTTCCACACCGTGTGCTAGATCTTCATAAAAATCAATCAGCTTATGTAAAATGTTGTTACAGTACTGTTGATTGATTTTTATGAAGATGTGGAAAAAACTGCTTTTTTCGTTTTCGATTTTTGCCCATTCTTTGTTCAACCTTAAGAAATTATATACTTTTAAAAAATTGTAGGGATCTTTGTTTTCAGTTTATTTCAGGCTCGTTGTTTTCGGATCATGGTTTGTGCGGATGGGCAGACGGAAATCGCCATTTTGGATTTCATTCAGATACTGTGTTGCGACAGAGGGTATTTCATGGGCGTCCCCAAGCTCACAATATCAAAATGACGGAGATAGTAACGATCTGTGATATATTCATACAGTTTTAATTGCATGCCAGCTGTACACGAAATAAAATCAAATCTAGAGAAAATTTTCAATAGGACGTAAGTAACAATGAGAGATTCTCTTTGAGGTCTTTCTCTTCTGTTCATTACTCGGCCATTTCAACATTTACTACTCTACTCTTTGTATAATATTGTAGTAAAAATCGTCGCCTTTCGATATGTACTGGAAAATTAGTACAAAGTGTTGTAATGACGTCGTAATAAACGAAAGAGAAAGTAAACAAAGAGAGGCTCTCAATGTTACTTACGTCCTATTGAAAATTTTCTCTAGAAATAATCAGTCCCATCTTACCCACCGCCGGCGGCGGATGGTTCACAGTAACTTTTTCTTTGTTTCTCGATATCACCGTCCTTGGTGCGTCGCTCGTCGAAGTTAATTTAATTGGGTCCTATCGCCAGACGCATCATACTGATTTCTACGAAACCTTGTATAATAAATGTATTTAACCATCAAAACCGAAAGTTCTTACGCCTTTTAATTATTTCACAAAAAGTTTACAAACTTTACCTTATTTACGTCCAAAAAAATAACCTCTCCTTAAAAAGTTTATTCTTCATAACTCTAAATATATACAATTTTTTTCAGAGAACGACTTGGCAAAAAAAATACATACTACAGCAGAAAAGTTTTTGCGACAAACAAAATTTAGATTCCTAATTGTTGTCGCTTTTGCTACTTTGTGCTTTATAAGAGACAATTTTCTTAGACATTGTCGATGGAAATTATGTATACTTTGTATGAGAAAATTCAATCGGGATCCAATCTTTTTTTGTTATTTATTACACCACTGTAGATTGTTTTAAAAATTTAATTTTATTCATTGCCTAAAATGTGCTATTGTATGTTTTGTATGCGATGATATCCAAAAAAATGTAAAACGAAAGCAATACATAAATGTTTTCTCGAAACCCCTTTTGTGAGCTGATCGGAAATGTAACTCGAGCCTCGAGCAAATGAATTTTGATCATTTTCCAATTTTCACAGTATATTCGAATTCTTGTGATGCAATTACTCGATTTTTTTGTTATTCATTTCTTATGTCATAAATTTCATTTAACAAGTGATCACAATTCATCTATTTATTGCGCCAAGAAAAATTCCCGAAATATGCCTCTTTTTTCGCGCTCTACAGTGGTGTAACACCTTAATTTACAAGCTATGGATTCCCATGCGATGTTTTTTCGACCAAATCAATTTAAGATTTGTATTATTGGTATGCCTTGAACACAGCGCTCCATTTCATGATAGACGTGCGCGCTTTTATTTAGTATATCGGGTAATATTGCCCGCAGTATTTTAATTCCCGGAGACGGCAGCAGCCCGTCAAAATAAGTTCCTTCCTACTCAGGAAAGCGAGGCAGAACACATATGGGGGTTTCGATTGATTGATACCGGTGTGGTGGAGTGCGCTGTTTTTGCACTTTCTAGCAGAAGTGCAGAAAACTGGGTATGTTCCATTGGCACTTCTGCTAGAAAGTGCAAAACCAGTGCAATCCACTACACCGGTGTCAATCAATCGAAAATCCCAATAGTCACCAGCCACTAGCAGTATTCCGCTGTTCGTTTTCCACGAGAATCAATTAGGTAGATACAACTACAACCAACGCGCTCAGCAGCGACACCGCCATCGAAATGGCGTTCACAAACGGCATTCACGCGAATACGCTTCATTCAACTATTGCGAATTTCTTTGTCATGATTCTAGAGTCCGAAAATTCGTGTGAGTGTGGACTCACAGCCTAAATGTGTTGAGGAGAATGGCATATGAATGAATTTATGCTGTGAGTTTGTTTATAGTCTCTCTCCCGACGCTCTCGCTCCCTCGAGCTTGATTTCGGCTTCGTTTTCAGTCTGTGCTATGGTTCTTTCAAGTATTGCCTTCCGATAAATCAAGCACCCGAAACCATTCGGCAGATGAGTTGCATTCGCATTCAGGCGAATAAAAATCATACAACCTTGCCCTGAATTGTTTCTACTATTTATAAGTTTCAAGATATTCAATCTCAAACTTTAAAAATCGTTTTTCTCGAAATGCGCTAAATGGCGCTTGTCATAAGATAGCACAACAGCGACGAGCTATGATCAGAAAATCAGAGGAAATCGTACGAAATAAAATCCCAGAAAAATACTTCTCACTGAATCTTTTTATTCGATCTTCTGTAACTTGGTCAAATCCCACTAATTTTGGATTTGAAAGCTTGTGGTTGAAATCACGAGCCAATTCAAGAATCCATAGGTTACTTCAATTTTGTGTCATTATGATAAATCTTTAAAACGTTGATATAAAAGATCATAATGACATTCTGTGGTTGAAATGTGAACAATTTTCATTAGGTCCTTCAGCATAGCAGTCTTAGGCATTGAAAAATTTGCTTAGCACCTATTTTTATGAAACTACTCAAATTTATTTAAAGTCCACGTGGACATCTTAAGGAAGGCGGTAGGGGTACAGGAATCGTCCACGCTTGTCCACGGAGGGGGAGGAGGGCAGTATCCCAGCAGTATCTTTGATTTAAATTAATATTGCTAATCCTAATGCAAAAGAATAAATGAAAAACTCTCGGAAATCATTAGGGAAAATCATCATCATTACTAGCTATTTCATTAGGTACGTCGGTAGCTGTTCACGTTAAAAAAATCGGATAATATTTCGCCCGGAAATTTTGAAACGATTCAATAGTCTACTTCAACAATTACAAATTACGAATATCACGTGATTATGTTTACAATACCGTTAAGCCCATCAACCTAAGAGAGAGAGAGAAATTAGTGATATTGAAGCATAACACTTGTATGTTTTTGAATACTATTTTATTGACTTGGTAATCACGTTACAGAGATTTGTTATGTAAACTAGATCCCATAGTATCACTTGTCTGTTTTAGTTTTACAGATCGGGCCTCCATCCATACTTTCCATTGTTCTTATCTTTTCCTTTGTCCTTATCCTTGTAACCTTTATCGTTATACTTATCGGATTTATCATAAGCCTTATCGGATCTTTCATACGCTTTATCGAAACTTTTGTCCGATTTCTCGTAGACTTTTTCCGTCTTTGCCGGAGGACAGTAGCATGATCGTACCTGAGAATCCAAATAAGACTTACAGCCGAGCGTGATGGTACCCGTGAATAGCATTTTGGCTGCCGCTTTGCAACCTAAAACATTAGATAATAAGAAATGTACACAGGACAAATTCTAGCAGATGCTGAAATTAATTATACAAATGTATATGAGGAGAAGAATATCAAGTATTTTGAAATCTTGTATGGATGCATATGCTTTTACTTTGCTTTGATATTGTTTTGACGTAGGACTCAGAGATGCCAGGTACTTTTTTCAAATGTCTGCAATGATAATTTTAGAAGTCTGGGAAGAATAAAAATGTCAGGAAAGCTAATGTAATCAAAAGCCTTTTCATTCAAAAATCTGTAAATATCTGCAACCAAACTAAAAAATCTGCAAATATCTGCAACCAAACTAAAAAATCTGCAAATATCTGCGTCATCTAAGAAATCTGCAGCTTAAATTAAAAGTCTGCGAATTTGCAGACTCGTCTGCAAATCTGGTATCTCTGGTAGGAATTTCAATATCACGGTGCACATTTCAAATTCAACAAAAATCAGAGGTAACGAAATGAGATTAAGTTTTAAACGTCTTTTACCATAAATTTTCGAAATTTGGCGCCTATCGCTCAGAAATGCTTCTATGAATAGATTTCAATAGATGAAACTTCAGTTTTATAATTCATGATTTTTTGCAGAATTGTTAATTTACTTTTTCAAACGTTATACAAGTTTTTCTATGCACGGTTTTGAAATATCAGAACAAAAAAAGATCGGTTGGTAATGCCAGAGACATAGCCGAAGTTAGGCTAGTATGCTGATTTTTTTTAAGTATATATATATATATATATATATATATATATATATATATATATATATATATATATATATATATATATATATATATATATATATATATATATATATATATATATATATATATATATATATATATATATATATATATATATATATATATATATATATATATATATATATATATATATATATATATATATATATATATATATATATATATATATATATATATATATATATATATATATATATATATATATATATATATATATATATATATATATATATATATATATATATATATATATATATATATATATATATATATATATATATATATATATATATATATATATATATATATATATATATATATATATATATATATATATATATATATATATACCTTAACCAACCAGGTTTCTACGCCATAACCCTGGAATCATCACCTATGAATGATAATAACCAACAACCAGGACATTACTTTTAACGGAGCATTACATTTGTTGACCAGTGAAATTCGCAAACAAATTAATTAAAATGTAAATCCCGTTATGCACATGTTATACAATTAATCTGGCTCTAGGGATCGTTATAAAACTGTGTTTATAGCAGCATATACGATGATATGTGAAACGTCTACCCAGTTTGCCCCGAGTACCAAAACATCAGCAGAAACTTAAACTTCAATAAACCAACATAATCTCCTTTTCACAACGCTACAATCAGTACTAATCAAATCGTCAATCGCACCCGCACTATAGTGGTATACCGCTTCCCTGAAGAAAACTAACCAAAGAGCACATTCCACTGTACACTCCAGTTACTGGTCTTTCAATTCTGTGTGGCGTAAATTCACACTGCGGTGGGTGTATTGTATATACTAGAGCAGTGGTTTTCAACCGGGGGTGAATTCACGACGAATGGACGATTGTTGGGGGTGAATTATGCGGGACAAATTTTAACTTGTTATCCAAACATTTCCTTCGGGTATTTGTCTTTATATATTGTTTCAGTATGTCAAGAATTGAGATGCTTACTGAGAGTGCCCTGGAACAGGTTTCTTACTGTAAAATTGTGGCATTCATCCAATTGAAAATCTTTTTTTACAGGGTAATTTTTACTGACCTGGGATAGGTTGTTATAGAATCACTTTGAACCTATCTGACCTATCTTCTGAGTTTAAATTAGACAAGTATAAACTCCTTCATTCTTTTTGTAACTCGTCGAAGTATCAACCACCAAACATAACTAACATTGACCATTTGTTGTTTTGTTTTGGCAAAGCATGATGCACACCACTACTTTGAGCTTTTCTTATTAGCTCTAAATTTATCACGTTTGTAAACCGTATTGTCCACTTAGATAAGAATTTCACTTCCCTGACTAACGACAAAAATCTAAAAGCACCGGCCACTCAAGCTGTGGAGGCGCAGCCGAACAACCATTGCTCTCTGCCGTAGCTAAGTACCGTGAAGCAGGCAGGAAAGCGGTAGCATCTGTGAAACACACTGCGGTGTCTTCCAAAATTTTTGCTGGGCACAAAACATTCGGTTATTCGTCATCACAGTCGCTAGGAAGGTACCAACAAAGTAACAATTTTTTTCTACCTGACCAACAGTTAAGGTCCGACACCGAAGGAACTCATTTGAACATATTGAGTTAAAATTATTCATCGTATCACTATACTCGGAGAAATAGATGCAAAAACCGGAGGCAATCCTCTCCAAAAACGCTTTTAATTCACCTAACAGTGTGATGAGACATTTCTTATAACTCTTATCACTCTCTTCGGATATTATATCGTTTGAGAACATTTACAACTTGATGCTTCGCGATGTTTTTGATAACACATACTACATGGGATAGTGGCAGGACTCAGAGAATCGCTCAAAACAGCATAGGACAATATCAGTGCTAGAAATCTCAAACCAAATCAATGGGAAAGCGAAAAAATGGACATACAAACGATTTGTTGCTAATGCTCTGCTAATAAAATATTCAAATTCCTAAATCAATGCATTGTGGTGAGAAATCTGAATTTTCCTTAAGGGGTTATATATTGTGCTGAGCTAAAAAAATCGAATTTTTTTTAATCGATTTGAAGTTTATACTTTACTCAAATTTTCAACGCGACTGAGAACTAAGAAGTGAAATCGCAGCTCCTGAAGTCCTGATATCTCGCTACCTCTGAAGTGCATGCGTGCATAGTTCAAACTTTACTTACGACTTTTTCTAAAAGTGACTTCCCCTTAATTTGAATTATTATCGCTAATCCTAATGCCAAAGAACAAATAAAAACCTATCGAAACCGAACCGTTTGGAAAAATCATCATAATTACTGGAATTTTCATTTTCACGAAACTTTTCGATACCCTTCCGTCACTTGCTCTAACGAACTGGGTGCACAATGCTCTGCAAATCTAGCGAAATACAAGGCGCCACACAGTGGGGCGAAACTGAAAAAAGACGGTCAAAAGTCTTTCCTGAGTTTCACAGATGTTTTCATGCTTTTATGTCTTCAGGAAAGTTTCCTAGGACTACATCCCACATCTTTTAGGATAAGCACCTTAATTTTTCTTAAGGTGCAAGTGTCACTTAAAAAAAAATTTTTTTTTAGCTCGACATCCAAAAAATTTTTTTTGTGCGGAATCTTGTAGAGCAATTTATTTTGAACAACTTTGAAGAACATATCTGCCATCTATATATTTTTCCTTAAGTGATATGTTCGTTGCACCTTAAAATCAATTTTTCAACTTTCTCTTCTACAACTTAATTTTTTCTACATTTGTATATTCTAGAAAGTTTTAGATACCGTCAAAACACACAACTTTTCTGAAGACTCCAATGATGTATAACATGTGTATCGGGATTTAAATCGATTTTTCTTTAAAAAATACTCTTTTTCATTACAAAATTTCTCAAAATTGTGAAACTTTGTGAACCAAAACTCAGCATGATTAGATTCGTCATGTTATGTAGTATTTGTAAGCGAAGTATAACAATCCGGACTTTTCGGGTTTTTTAGTACTCCTACATTTTTATACTGTATAATGCATGGATATTTCGCAGTATCTATAGAGCGGGCGTTAGTAAATCAACACGTCATAATACAGAATACTACACTCAATGCAAAATATATCTTCTATTATCAACAATCAACATGTAAAAACAATGAAAGTGTATGAAGCACTTATTATACAATAGAAGTATTTTATATTGAATTAGCCAATACCCGCCGCGTGTTGCTGCGACTTTCAACTAAATAGGATTAAACACAATTTGTTCCGAAGCGCCATGGCAACACAATTTGTTCCGAAGCCTCAATCAATAGCACACAAACACGCTCCATGACAAATGTCTACTACGTATAAATTTTTAGGGCAATCGGCCCTTTGGGAGTCCATAAATCACATACATACAAACATTGACTTTTATATATATAGAAGAAGATGACTAAAACGATTAATCTTGGAAAGATTACATAATTTTGGTATTATCCCTCTCATTCTTCGTTCCAGTTACTCAAAAATCCACAAAACGCAAGCTCTGAGAGTGATTCAGAATGATATTTGCTTTGATGTGTGTTTTCTTTTATTTTCAATAATTCACAATAAAATATTACTAATGCTATAAATAATTAGATTACTGTTAAGCGTGTAATGTACCCGCGTAAAAAGCAATTTAGGCGTCCTTCTAATGTATAATTGGTGCTTCATACACTTCAAAGTTTTTACATGTTGATTGTTGATAATAGAAGAAATATTTTGCATTGAATTTAGTATTCTGTATTATGACGTGTTGATTTACTAACGCCCGCTCTATAGATACTGTGAAATATCCATGCATTATACAGTATAAAAATGTAGGAAAACTAAAAAACCCGAAATGCCCGAAATGTTATACTTCGCTTATATTTACTACCTAACATGGCGAATTTAATCATGCTGAGTTTTGGTTCACAAAGTTCCACAATTTTGAGAAATTTTATAATAAATAAAGAGCATTTTTTAAAGAAAAATCGATTTATATCCCGATACACATGTCATACATCATTGGAGTCTTCAGAAAAGTTGTGTGTTTCGACGGTATCTAAAACTTTCTAGAATATATGAATGTAGAAAAAATTAAGTTGTAGAAGAGAAAGTTGAAAAATTGATTTTAAGGTGCAACGTACATATCACTTAAGGAAAAATATATAGATGGCAGATATGTTCTTCAAAGTTGTTCGAAATAAATTGCTCTACAAGATTCCGCGCAAAAAAAATTTTTTGGTTGCCGAGCTAAAAAAAATATTTTTTAAGTGACACTTGCACCTTAAGAAAAATTAAGGTGCTTATCCTAAAAGATGTGGGATGTAGTCCTAGGAAACTTTCCTGAAGACATCAAATCATGAAAACATCTGTGAAACTCAGGAAAGACTTTTGACCGTCTTTTTTCAGTTTCGCCCCACTGTGCGCCAGCGGTTCTCATTCAGAGCCATTTGCCCGGCGAATAAAGAATACTAAAAATTAACTTCTATTCCATAATTTTCAGTTCAGCAATTCGAGAGACCGTCTCACCGCAAGCCATGAAAAATAAACCGCGTTGTGAAGCGACGGTACCTATTTATTAAAAAATCACGGTTTAATAAAAAATAAAGCTATTAAAAATTTCAAATAGTTTATAATTTTCACAAATTTATGAGGGTTAAATGTTCAAAAAGCTTTTGTAATATTGTGTAAAATATGAAAATTTCAGTATTTTCTCTATCTGCAACATATAAACCCTTGAATATACCAATTAATTGGAATAGGTTCGCAAATTTTGGAAGAAGTCGATAAAATAACCCCTTGAAAACTACCTAAAAATTGTTGTAGTTCGATGCAATAAAAAAAATCCCGAAAAATAAATTGTACCTATTAATGTGGAAGAGAGGAGAATAATACATACAATAAAGACCCGTTTTTATCAGTATCATGGTGTATTTTAGGCTGATAACATGGGGACATTGACTAAATCAGGTAATTTTATTTTTCTTTATAATAAACTGAAGCTGTTAAAATATTCTTCACGTCCCTTGATGTAGTCTGATAACTATTTCTGATTATTTAATATAAATTTACTTTAAAGGGGTTTTCTAGCGTAATATTTAAAAAGATGAACTTTTTATTTTTGCATATTTCCATCTTCATGATAAGGAAAACATGCTCAAGAAAGGATTTACTCGAATTCAGTCTTGTTCGTCTGCTAGAGCCCATCAAACATATGTTCATATTTGGCTGATAAAATCGGGTTTTCAATGTATTACAATAGATATTCAGTATTCGAAGAAGTTTCTTGTGAACGACTGTTGAACGACTTTGTTTCTACTTACTTTAAGTGAGCGGCGTAGCCAGAAATTCGGTTTGGTGGGGATTTGTCAAAAAAATTTTTTTGTTCGAGTTTACATCAAATCTCAATGTTTCATGCATTTTAAAGTCAGTTGGATTAAAAAAAATTTCCCTTACTCTCCCCTTTGAGAATTTTTCATTTCAGTTTATATGGGAATTTACTGTATGATCGCACTCTTCAACCCGTAACTCCGGAACCGGAAGTCCAATCAATAAAAAATTCAATAACAGCCGATGGGAAGGTTGTATCTTTCGTTTAGACTAAGTTTGTGCAATCGGTCCAACCATCTCTGAGAAACAGAGGTGACATTGCAGTCACAAGGTTCGCGCAAATGAACATTTTTGCACTGATAAGTCATCAAGTTCCTTCCAGACAACTTGGAATTGTTCGGTGATTATTTCTAGCGGTTGTAGATAGAAAAATTAAATACAAAATTCGTTTTATCGAAATAATATTTGGTTTATTTAAATCGATTATTACTATATTGAACAACAAATAGGCGACAAAAGGTAATCCACAAACAACAAGTCATAACTTTTAAAGTATTCAAAATAGATATTTGATGTCTTCAGTAAAGTTATTCGCAAAAGTAAGAGCTACAAATTTGCTGAAGGCATTATTTCAATACAACCACTTCCAAGAAAATTTATGAAAATATCTCACTCGTAGGTGGGATAACCAGCAAAAGAAAGCGCATATTGCCTCTATTAAATTCTCCGAAGATACTATTGACCTAAAATTAGCCGTTTTGGCGTTAATAATAGATTACGTGTTTTTGGTCATATTTCTGGCAATCGGAAATGATAAAAATCTTTCGTCCGTATTCGATGTTAAATATCTTTTTTGATATTAGTCCGATTTCAACAATCTATAGCTTGTTCGAGAGGTATTCGTATAAGCTGTCTAAAAATATATAATATATAAAGTAATAATATATTGCTAATCTTTGTTGTCAATTTTGGCAGATAAAAAAACTGTAAAAACGCCATTTTTGCACATTCAAACATTCATATCTTGGAAACTAAACATCAGAATCAAAAACATATTAATAGCGTTCTGTCTGACTGATAGGTCTTTCATTTAAAATTGGTTTGGAAAAGATCGGTTCAGCCATTGCTGAGAAACACGAATGAGAGTTTGTCCGTTACATACACACACACATACATAAATTGTCCCAAATCGTCGAGCTCAGTCGATTGGTATATGGAGTCTCCGGTTCAAACCCGGAGGGGTAGCAACCTAACAGGGTAATGATGGTAAACAATTTTCAGAAAGGGGTACATCATGGGGATCAATATTCGGAAAGGGGTACACGGAACAAAAAAGGTTGAAAACCACTGTACTAGAGTCTTAAAAGTGACGCACGCTTCGTAGTAAGCTATCCGGTTCGTGTTGTGATTTTTCGGAACACTGTTGATCAATAATCTGGCGGTCAATGAAAATTTTTCATGAATATCATTTCAAAATCTCATATTAGATTATACTTTTCGTTTCTGTTTGTAATAATTGTAATGTTTGAATCACGTTCTATTTAATTCTTAATTTTTTTGATCGGATTTTAAACAATACTGATAAATAAATGCAAAAAACATAGTTTCCGTGTATTTCAATTATTAACATGACGTAATTATAGTATAATTGAACACAACAAATATACCCAGTCGTTTGTATCGATTCAAAAACGAACCCAATCTACTAAACACCGTGTCGGTCTTTCCCCACCTAAAAACTGTCGGTCTTACCCCAACAGCGCACATTTTTGTTAAATGCTTAATTTACAGTATTGAAATACTCAAACTTATCTTCAATTCACACAATTAACGATATGGAGAGTAGAATAGAATGTGTGACACAAAAACTGGTCATTTTCAAAGCTTTTCCGTTATTCAATCCATAAAATGTATCAACTAAAAATAACATCCAAAAGCACATCAACTTTGCTTTCGCTTGTTTTTTTTTATTTTGTTGACGTTTAATGAATCCATATGGCATCGATGTGTATCGAAATGCCTAAAATAATCGTACTAGTAATATCCTGTCATTATTGTATGACTTAAAATTTGATATCTGGGAAAAGTCGAGGGGTGTCGGGCTTACCCCCAGTTCCCCTATATAGCCAGGATATTACGATACTACCCAGACACTATCCATTCAAAGAAAATGAAATTCGTCAAGAAAGGTCCGGTTCGCAATGACAGGCCATTGCCGGTTCGTGGTGACAGTTACTTTTATTCACTTTGCATGTCCCGTCCCAGGTCTGTACTAGCAACCTACTCTTTCCATCCATATTGCTAATCATTGCGTGTACACGACCCGTCAGTCATATTAGCGCATTTCCCCAAAATTCCACGCGGTCCTTCTTGATCGAAAGGAACGGTCGCACTTCATGAAACACCGTGCTTATCAAATCTGTCGTAATGTTGCAAATTTGCATAACGAAGAACTGAATGAGTAAACAAGTTGTTCCAAAAATCAGCCCTACGTTATGCAACGTTTTGTGCAAGTTGAGTATACCAGATGCCAGTGGTGCCAAATTAATCACGTTCAGTAAAATTCAAAAATTCTTTTTAGATTACAGGATAAAACGGGTTTAATGAGCTGTACTTATCAATCAAATTCTGTTTTAAAAATTATCCTTGCGATTAAACCAAAATGGAAGCAATCTATACGCGAACGGAGGTCTTAGCGGAAAGAATGTACTTTATATATGTTTTCTACCATTTAATTCCACCATATTTGTTTATAGTTAAATGCACTTCACTATTTAACAGATACCTGGTATTTCGATTACTACTTGTAATCTTCTTCAGTGTTTGTATCAGTCTACAGCAAATTACGGGATTGCTAAGCCTTTCATCTAGGAAAAAAATTAAAGGGTTGTGTACAAGACACGACCGCGATGACATGAAAAATCCGACCATTTTGTGAGCGTGGATACATCCTGTAATGCCATCGACTTATTTAGGACTACACACAAAAGGTAACAAATCGTATCCTCTACGGAATCTACTACACAATTGTTTTGATTATTTCCCAACAAATCGCGCAAAAATCTGTTTGCTCTGTACAGCACCGTGCAAATAATTGACGTTGGTATACAAATCGGCAACTTCAGGCAACGATCGAAGCATTTTTCTGTCAATGTCACTTTTATGATTCAAATTTTTGTAGGTATTTTCTTGCTTCCGTCCAATTGGTCAGTTTATTTGTTTTATCGCACAATTTTCGGATATTATTATAGAAAATAACTAATCCGATAAGAGGGAAGTTATTTTCCAAAGCATGAAATGGAAATTTTATTTGTAATTCTTATGAGAACGAGTTTGTGGTCCTAATAAGGACCGTTTGTTGTGATTATATCGCCGATTCCTTGCAAAAATAATGCGACTTCTGTACACGTCTAGTGATGGAGACAATTTTGAGAGCGCCTTTGTTTGCTGCTGCTAACGGGGAGTATTCCTTCCAGGAACTAACGAAGCGGGTCGCCGACGACAAACGAACTGATTTCAACGATGATCAAATGCAAACTGAAAACATTTTCCTATAGACAATTCGTTTTACCTACCTATCTCAGATGTGCACACTAACCCAGCCCAAACTTGCTCAGTAATTTCTTTTGACGACTTGCTCAGTAAAGTGATATTTTTAAGGAGCCTCAGCAAACTGTTTAAAAATTTGCGGAATAGTTTTCATTTTTTAACGATTTTCAGGATTTTTTCGAATAATTTACTGAAACCCGCAATATTTTTCACTGAATTTATCAGCTCTTCTGTTTTTTTCGGTACATAAACATTATCCAGTAAAATACTGACTTATTGTTCGGCAAAATTGTACCAACGTTACCGTACCTTGTCAAAAACTTACAAAACAGGTACAGCAAATCATCTGTCAAGTCGCCATACCTTATTGTTTTACTGAATTGATTACCGAACGGTTTGCTGTTCAAAACCCCAGCAAAATTTTACTGTACCCAGTAATTTAAAATAAGGGGCTATACACTAATTACGTAAGGGAATATGGGGGAAGGGGGAGTTTCAAAATATCTTACGAATTCTTATCTAAGGGGGAGGGAGGGTTTGTCCTTTCTTACGTAATATCATAAAACAAGTATGAAAAATGAAATCAATATGGAAAATATTATTTTCATAAGAAAAGGGTCCTATTTCTTATTTCTGCCATGAACATGTATATTACACAAAACGAGCATATATTGTACATCATGGTCAAGGAAGGGCGGACCTCGAATTAAAGTATTTTCCGGCAGGATATGATTCCCAAATTAGTTATGGAATATTATTGATCGCTGGCAGCGTGAGGAGCGACTTAATTATCGATGGTGTTGGAGCAGTTACAACAATTTCTTGACTCTTGTTGGTACATTGTTCTGTTCAGGAACTCGAGTCACCATATACCTTACAAGTTAGGAAATGTTGATACCGTGTTATTAGGCTAACATCCTTTTTTCAAATTTTCGCTTCCGCAAGGTAGCCGGAAAATGTTCTGTCATGCGATTGTCAAAGATCTTATAAACCGAATATTTGCAGAGTGTGAACTGTATTTGACTTCAAGAAAATTCGTAGATAGCCATCTACGAATTTTCTTCGGAGCTACGCGTACGATAAGCGTCACAGTTGGAACTCAGAATTAATTTCCACCAGAAGAGATTTTACATCACAAGGAACTATTTCCGAATATAGCGAAGGACCAAATCGAAGTTTCTGAATATATCCCAGCAATTATTCTGAAATTTTTACTGGGCAAAATCAAGATGCTGATAAACTTACTGCTGATGATTACAATTGAATTTTGTCATTAATTTTCTTGTAATAATTCTTTAAGTACCGTTTTCGCTATCTTTCTATTTAATGAATTATATGTTTTTCTAATTACGAAAATCATGATAAGCTCTTACGTAGAGGGGAGGGGGAATTCACCAAAATCTTACGAACTCTTATCAGGGGGAGAGGGGGAGGTTGAAAAGTCTAAAAAAGCCTTACGTAATTAGTGCATGGCTCCTAAGTGTGTGGTTCATCGTCAAAAAGGCGCCGCTAACAAGGAAACCACCAATCAAAGCACGGCTAATTAATGCGTTTTCAAAATCATTTCTATGAAAATTTACGGTAATCGTATCCTCTACAGAATCTACTACACAATAGTTTTGGTTATTTTCCAACAAATCGCGCAAAAATCTATTTATTCTGTACAGCACAGCGCAAATAATTGACGTTGGAAAACAACGGCAACTTCGGGTGCCAAACACTTAGAAACGATCGAAGCATTTTTCCGTCAATGTCACTTTTCTGACTCAAATTTTTGTAGGTATTTTCTTGCTTCCGTCCAATTGGTCAGTTTATTTATTTTATCGTACATTTTTCGGGTATTATTATAGAAAATAACTAATCCGATAAGAGGGAAGTTATTTTCCAAAGCGCGAAATGGAAATTTCAATTGTAATTTTTCTGAGAACGATTTTGTGGTCCTAATAAGGACCGTTTGTTGCGAATATTATTTCGCCGTTTCCTTGCCAATAATAATGCGACTTCTGTACACGTCTAGTGATGGAGGCAATTTTGAGAGCTCCTTTGTTTGATGCTGCTAATGGGGAGTGGTCCTTCCAGGAACTAACGAAGCGGGTCGCCGGCGACAAGCGAACTGATTTCAATGATGATCAAATGCAAACTGAAAACATTTTCCTATAGACAATTCGTTTTACCTATCTCAGATGTGGTTCATCGTCAAAAAGGCGGCGCTAACAAGTAAACCACCAATCAAAGCACGGCTAATTATTGCTTTTACAAAATCATTTCTAACAAAATTTACGGTCATCGTATTCTCTACGGAATCTGCTACACAATTGTTACGATTTTTTTCCCAAACCACGCAAGAATCTGTTTGTTCCGTACAGTACAGCGGCAATTATTGGTCGTTTGTTTATGAGAATCGTCCGTACACTACTCGTCGACCATCAAGTATCGAATGATAAGGCAAAAAGGAAATTCAGCATATATATTTATAACTTTTCCTTGTTTGATTGGCCTCTCAAATGCTCTGTATTGACGGCTCTGCTCGGAATAGCCGCCTCGTGTATGTACATTTCCCCCTTCTTCGTGAAATTTTTCAATTTCAATTCAAGCGATTTTCAATAGAATACTTATATAGTACATCAAACTTATTAGCAACTATATTCAAGTCAGGTGTTTCTGAATCGATTGGTGTATAAATTATTGAAATCCATCAACTAATTGCGATGTTATAACCGTACAAACCTTACACAGTTTCGTTACATAGGAGATTTTTAAAATTTGGAATGGCACCCTGCCCCAGATAGTGGAGTAAGACATTTTTAATGTCAACATGGGTAAGCTGTGGTTAGTAGGTACCTAGGCACGTGAGGCTGACCGTTTTTTGCACGTGGGTAATATTTCGAAGAGCCATGAATAAAAGTTACCTTGGTCTCGATTTAGCAAGGAAGGAGAGGAATGTTTGAAAATTTCTAGGCTTTCAAATTTATTAGCCCCAGGAAAAAAATCGCGGGATTGCATAAGGATATTTCTTTTCTTAGAAAATGTAAAAAGTTTAAATTAACCCCAACTTAGACTTAGCAATCCCGTAATTTCCTATAGACTGATACAAACACTGAAGAAGATTACAAGTAGTAATCGAAATACCAGGTATCTGTAAAATAGTGCAAGTGCATTTAACTATAAACAAACATAGTGGAATTAAATGGTAGAAAACATATAAAGTACAAAATGGAAGGCTTATTACTATTGCAAATAGCAAATACAAGTACTAGTTACACAAAAAACTTGTTGCAACCTTACAGCGGCGTTTAGCAAACACTTGGTGCGGCGTGTACGTTTCGGCGAATGTTTCAATAATGTTGCTCGTTTGGAATGCAAGCATCACAAACATACACGTAACCCGGGACAACTTGACAGCTCCCATATATTGGACTCATAAGCAAATTTTGTGGTGATTTGATGATGTCATGACGGCTAAAATGGAACAAAATTTGAAAAAGGCTCATCCCATTTACTATTTTCCATATTTAAAAAATAAACAATTTAAGCATTTCTAACATCAAATTTATTTCGCTGTTCACATTAGAAACTGTCCTCATTCCCCATATCTAAACAGAAACATCGATGCCATTTGGAATTTGAAAAATCAGAAAGAAAATCGAAAGACAAGAAGATTACTTTCAAAATCGAGCCACTACCACTTATATTGGAATTTCCGAAAATCTTCCGAAACTAATCAACATCTCCTAAAGCTTAAAATTCTCCGGTAGAGCCGAGTAAAATGCCAGAATAATTCTGAAACCATCGCAACATCTACCGGACAGAATTATTACAAAAGTCGAACAAAACTCTGGCCGGAGTCGAACAAAATTGTACATTCCTGGCAGCATTCTTGCTGAAACCGAGCACTACCGGTTTGCTGCTAGAATTCTGATAAAAGCACACACATTTTATTCAAAACCAATTTTGCTAAATGTGTAGAAAATCCTACATATATTGTTTATTCTCCCGATCAAAATACTAGAATTCTTGACGTTCTTAATGAACTAGAAACAAGATATCGCAGGTTCACGAATTGTTAAGCTTGCCCTGTCAAAAAAAATACGGACGAACATGGTCAGGCGATTTAAAAAGTTTGACGTTTGACTCAACTCGCCTGTGCTAATTGCCCCTCGGAACAAATGCAATTTTCGAATGCGATTTAAAGGCAATTTCAATACTTAGGCAAATTTTCTGGCGGCTGAAATGGACTTGGTTGTTTTTCGCGTTTTTCAAACATGGCGGTTCATGTTTGGCTTAAGCTTAAAATAGTTTTTTACACAATTGGCGTATTCTCGCTTGTATTTTGTTTGTCTAGTGCACTTCATTTAGCCAACGAATGTGGGAAATTGTGGAATCGTGTCTAAATATAGTGGAACAAGATCTCTGACCTAAACTCTTAATAAAAGTCAGATTGTGGTAAGTTTTGGTGTGCAATGCCAATTTCACCATTGATTCTTCCTATAGTTTGGTGGTGATTACCTAGTGTAGTGATAAGTTTATGTGAGTAGATAATGAATCCGAAAATAAGTATTATTTGTGATTTTCATATTAATTAGTCAATTAAGGGCGATTAAATGGCGCGTTTCCTGGGCGATTTAGAGGCGACTTAAGGCGGGTAGAGCGGCTAAAAATGACGGCGGCAAATCGCCCAAATGTTGCATCTGAAATAGCCCCCTAGTTACCAGCAATTTGCTGGCAAATAGAAGGGCAATTAGCGCATCCGAGTTGGCAAATAGCCCACCGTTAGCCAGCAACTTGCCCTTTTTGACATGGTGATTTACTTTCATTGGCCAAAATGTTTTCATTTATGTTTCATTTATATTGGCGTTATATTTATATGGTTTTATATTTACCGATTACAAACTTCACACAACAAGAAAACCAAAACATTTTTAGGAAGGAAGAGAGCCGGTTGGTAAAAACAACGACTTCCAGCTGAATTTATAATAATATTTATGTAAATTTGCTGACGGTTTCCAATCAGGGATAAATTTATTCTCTAATAATAGTTTTCTTTATCCACATTTTGGAATACGCTTTTTCTAAATGTTGTTCTAGCCGCATTGACGGCGTTCATAACACATGTAACGAAACACGCTTTTCTCTTGAAACTTTTTCGTGTCGTTATTCGTGGTACTCGCACAGAGAATGCATACCAGCGCCACCATCAAATCGGTGGTACATATATGAAACAAGCACTACACTGAAAATAATACACACGTTCTTTCCAAGTGCTAACTACACTTTAATTTCAATGTATCGCAACACGCTCATTTTAAGTGGTTTCCTATTGAATTTCGTTAATGAAGCACGTTATTTTCATATGTATTGACTTATGGACGAAATTCAAGGAACATTTTATTGATTTTGATATGCAACACACGTCTCTTTCAAGTGTTCCTCCTATGATTTCGCCATCTTGATATGCAGATGCTTACGAAAACAAGATGGCGGATACACCAAAAGCGTAATCACACGTTCCTCGGATGAAGAAAAATTTAAAGCGTTCGGTTTTCCTGATCATATTTGCAGGATACTTTCAGGTACGTATAGAAAATAATGAAATATTAGAGAAATGTATTTTTTTTTGTGTTATAGAGCAAAACATAGATCCGGACAACGGAACGAAAGTTCTACGTTTGCTTGCCGAACATCGACTGGGCCGTATTGTCACTGACGAAAGTGACAACACCACGATTATTTTCGAGGTAAATATAATCAAAATATAATGCAATATGACACATTAATCATTGCCAAATGTTTCTTTTAATTTATAGCAGGATTCTTAAGTACCGGTTTGGATATCCCAACTACCTTCGAAACCGTTAAAGATTTTACGCAAGTTGAATGCTGAAGATGGACGTCTGTTCTCTGTGGTTCAATATTGAAAGGCGGTCTTAATTGCGCTTATTGATTTATAAATGCTTTGTAACACAAAACTCATAAGAAAATAATATAAATTTCATGATGACTACATTGAAGTCTTTAAAGAAAGTGATTGATTATCAAGTGAAGGATCCAGCACGTTCCGAGTGCAAAACACGTTAAAATCAAGTGTTTGGCTATTGAAATGATTGTTCGCCATAATAGATGAATCTCAAGTGTTTGGCATATGGATTTCTTATGATTTATATTATAGCACAGATTCAAGTGCGAAACACTTGACAATAACGTGTGTATTATTTTCAGTGTGTCTGTCAAGTTGTCCCTACACTGAACAAAAATTGTTGCAATATAGCGAATGATTTGTAATACGAACTATCTGAAAACTCGATGTTGATGATTTCGAATGGCAATCATCCGAAAAAAGAATGAGTTCAAAATCGAATGACTTCATGTCTGTATTGCAATGAGCTGGTTTATGATTTTCACATGATGAGCACAACACCAAATGAATCACTTGCACTCGAATAAAGTAAGCGATGGCATATATGATTATCATCACAATTTACACTGTTCCATCATTCGTGTTTCATCTGTTTTCAGTGTTAGGACTGAATCAAATGACAATCGTTTGAAGCGCTTCATGCGATCATGAGAGAAGCTTTACTATATTTTGTTTTCTTTTCTATGGTAACAGTGCAGTCGCAAAAACCGCATGCGTTTGCGAAAAAGTTTTGCAAATATCGTTGCTTGTTCCACTGTAGCGTTCCCAAAAAAAATCTAAACCGGTGCTATGGAAGGATACAAGCGTCTTGATTCAAAGATCCAGTTGGGCATGTACGATATCATCAGCAGCTTCCTTGGAACTACAAAAGAGCAAACAGCTGACCGAAGCTCAAATGTAACAAGGTAAAGGAAATACTGTCTAAGTAGTCAAATGTACAAGAGATAAAACTTCGGCAACAGTTGGAGTACGACAGTTTACGATCAGATGAATTATTTTAGAATATGTGGAAGGGCACCGAACACTAACTATCTGTTAATTGGACATTAGTCGGAATTATTGCTCGGTCGAACTAATGACGCTATTACCGATCATAAAGGCTCTGAATCGTAAGAGGATCGCAGTCCTGCTAGTTAGAAATTTAGTTAACCTTCCGCCTGTCGCGCTAGTGCACGCAGTGGTGCAAATTTTCATTTTCAAATGCCAACTTTCAGTTCAATCAAACCCAACCATTATTCAAATTCAAAGCCTCCCTCAATCATTCACTTTCAAGTTGGCGGGATTTTCATAACTGAATCGTACGTCTTCATTTCAAATTGATGCTTTTTCGTTCACCAACCAAAGCTGTCATCTGCTCTGTAGAGGCCAGTTTAGGTTAAATGTCGTCATGTTTTGCGTTTTCAAGCTTACATAGACAGTAAGAACTATGTTCAGAGTAGTTTTGCTTGAAAAACCTAGTCAATACCTAGTAAAGAGATATTCACAGGGTCAATGAAATTGAAAATGAATGGAAAATGATTGAGCAGGTCGGCTGTTTGAATGAATAATGGAAACGAACAACTGCGAATTGAACATAGTAGGGCATGTTTTGAGAATTTTTCCTCCTTCAAGTTCAGAACAAACTGTTGAAAATTTGCAGCTCTGAGTGCACGCAGCTCTGAAAATCTAGCGATATCGTCTTAGTGCACCAGCGGCTGCTCGTTCAGTGGGCCTTAAGCGCGACTTCCGGAGGGTTAAAAGGTATGCCAAATCTGGAAATTTTTCACGGGCATGCTAGACTGTCTTCCGCTTACGGCTCTGGATAATGGCCAATCCTGTGTGCATATTGGTCTGATTTCCTTATTGGATACACTAGATCACGAAAGAGAATTAAATAAATTTCAGGATGTTGTGACACATGCGAACGATGTCCCGAGCAAACGAAAAGTCAATAATACCCCAAGCTCATGGTGTTTGAAATGAGTTGAACCGGTTGAACCCATAAAAACATCATCACCATAGTCCGGTATTCTGGTATTAATTACTGTGCAATATGACACGAACTATATTTATAGTCTTTCTGAAGGGCTGTGTGGAGTTTGAACCCATGAGGGATTGCCATGATCTGCACTGCATACAAAAAATAATATTGTACCAAATACAAACATATTTGTATTTGATTGTACCTTCAAAAGTTTTTAACTTTTCTTTTGAAAGGATATACAAAATCATTAATGTGATTCGAAAAAGAAAAATATCTTTAACATGAAAAGCTTCCATTTGTTTCAGTATCAATTGCATTTACAATTACAATACGAACTTTGAAAATCAAAGCAACGAAACAATTAAATCCGCAACACTGGAAGCACAGAGAACAGACATCCATGATCGAACAAAAATATTTAAAAAACGTGTGTAAACATTTGAATTAATATACTAAACACACTAGCGCCGCCACACCAACCTATCCCAATTATCCGTCAAATCGATTCCGGAACCGGTTCGAAATCCTGGATGGATTCTGCATGGAATATAGCTCAAAGAAAACAACCGATTCCGACTCTATCGGTTGACGCATTTGAGCTGGAATTCATGCTGGAAGTCCGAATCGGTTCCGGACTAGTTTGACTGGGTAGAGGAATAACCGCTGTCAATTCTGTCGCACTCAGCCCCAAAAAAACATGACGACAGCAGCGCACCTGGTTTGGATATCCAAACTACCTTCGAAACCGTTAGAGATTTTACACAAGTTGAATGCTGAAGATGGACGTCTGTTCTCTGTGTCCAAACTACCTTCGAAACCGTTAGAGATTTTACACAAGTTGAATGCTGAAGATGGACGTCTGTTCTCTGTGCTGGAAGTGTAATGTAAACACTATTTTCGTTCGTTGGTGCGTCGGGTAACTTCAGCAAAATATTGTTTATATTAGGTTTGTTCCAGTACCTGGAGAAACTGGAAGTACTCCAGAGAAAATCGTTCCTGTAATAAAATTAATTAAACTCAGCATTTCTATGCATTTTGTGTTAGTTATGAGGCATATCAGATGATGGAAAGTGAAATTGGTTGAGGTTTGTATTTTCCGTATTTGCAGGTCGTCGAAGTCTCTCAGATTGCTACCCACAAGCTCCATGTTGCGATTCAAAATCGGAATCACAATCCTGAACTAAGCACCGTAGGCTGATTTGTTGGAACCGGATTTTTTTTAGTATTTGTGACGGTATCTTTCGTGTGCATGAAATGAAGAAAACCCAAGAAAATGGAGCAATTCTCTTCCGGTATCAAAGTTGGCTTTAAAAAAGAGATATTTGCTCATGCCATCGTCGATGTTCTGATCGGTAACAAGTTTCTAGACCATGCCATTGATGCGCTGGGTAACGCTGTTACGGAAAGAGCAAAATCGCCACCGCTCAGATTCTGCGAGTCGGTATCCATACAGGCTGGGTGTGTAGTATTAAAAATAGCTTTATTCATTAACTAATTTTAATAACACTTCACAGAAAACTCGCATTGAAGATATATGATATCATAGGCGTTTCAATGACCATCAACCTCGTCGAATATGTACTATCATAAATCGCCATCGCTCAAGTGTTCGATTGTGGCCAAAGAGATGCTTGGCCGATGCCTTTCAAGAAGTATACTGTCATTGTTCTGGTTATCTGGTGCAACTTTGCGAGACCTTGGTAGAACGTACTTTAAAGGCGAAAGAAGGCGACAACGGAAAAAGAAAACTACGAGTACGACGAAATAAAAGCATCTGTGAAATGATAACTGAATCCGGTGGAGATCACATTAATCGGAGAGGTTTATTTGAAGAAAACGCTTCCTCGACGGAAAATATTTCCTGCTGTCAGAAATCAAATGCACTTGCCTTTTTTCTAATCGCAGCATAGAGTTATTGTTATTGGAATTTAAATTGAAAGAACTGTACAAAGCTGCAGTAAAATCTGATAAAATACCGTCAACCGACATCGATGTGACCTTGATAATTAGGAAGAAATTGATGGGTAAAACAGCAAAGGACAAAATCTTCAATACGTCTTCAATATCGTTAAACTTTTAGAAAAATGTAATGCTAACGGAATATTGATAATCCTATCGCTTGTTAGTCCAATTGTGTGGCACAAGCAATTTTCCTCAGGCGAAAAAAATTCCCAGCTTTCCAACTATATGTGATTCAAAATCATCTATAGTGAGAATATTTTCTAGCTAACGCTCACCACCGGATTCTTTGTTTGTGAGCCTAACTACTAAAATGACCACAACCCGGTAATGCAGTTTAATTGTACATTTCGATCAGCCTTAAACAACTCCGCTACAAGTTCTGCTGGTGGAAGTACTAATGTGCCTAGCATATGTGAGAGCGAGATGATAAATTTTCAGTGTTAGCAGCGACATGCGACCTCTACCCAAATAAACCCATTCCGGAAACGGTTCGGAATTCTGAATGGAGTCAGTATGGATTATGCAACAACCGATTCCGACTCAATCGGTTTCAGAATCTGGTAGCAGTGACATGCGTCCTCTAGTAGTTATAAGCTCTTTTCTCTACAAATGTGTTTAAATGTGTATACCATGTATCTTTTTATTAATAATTTTATCACTTGTATACGTTTCTCCTTAAAGTACGATTTACACGATTCGTCAGTTTCCATCAACGGAACACAACATCAAAGTCACGTCACCGTTTCGCCAGGATAAGTTGAATGCATGTCTTATGCGCACATTCACACGTTCCGTACGTTAAAACGTTTCGTGCCGTTGTGTCATTGTGTGTGAACGTTTCCATTGAGTATCGCATGAAACTTTAACCTTATTTTTTGATAGTTTAGAGAGCTTTTTTACGTCAACATGGGGATTTTTGATTATAGCACACTTCAAAAATTTGAAACTTTTACTTTCCAACACCTAGTAAACAAGCTTGTTTATGATGTCATCATGAGCTCGCGTGTTTTTGTAAACGGCCTATAAGCATACTGTCAAAATTTACTTTAAGAGACAATTGCGAATAAACCGTAGCTCATCGAGAACGGATGTCCACAATTTATGAAAGAGAAAAATTTTCTCTTTCGTCTACTGCTGTTGCTAATGATCGGCAAGTAATGGTTTGTGTGGAATTTCCCCCTCAGAGTGAGATTTGACAGCATGCTTATTAGCCCTTTTAAAAAAAAGTTCTATAGGTAATTAATTTATACCTTTCGTTGACGTGCAGTACGAAGAAAGACTGACAAATCGTGTAAATGGCACTTAACTCTTTATATAATGCACTACATAACCAACATATTGTATTTCACCATGCATTCAAAAATATTGACATCTATAAAAAAAATCATAAAAAGTGACTCCTATAGACAGTTAGGTTATATTAAAAATTTAGGTTAGAATTTGTGTGATATTAAAGGTTTAGATATAGATAGGACTAAGTACATAGATCGTGGTAATAATATTTCAATGTGCCGCATGACAGGCTAAATTAAACATAGATTTAAATTCCGTGAATAAAATAAAAGCGAACTGTTTTATATATGAACTAAATATAGATAACACATTCCTTGATTTGAACTGACGGTCCACTCAAAAACCAATAAAATATCATCTTGTTCTTCGAGCATCTTTCATTCAATTTTGTGATGACTCGCATAATAAGAAATAATGGAAGTAATTTGATTCCCCTATTTGATATATACAGTAAATAAGAGAATATCTGTTAAAATTCGACATCTTAGATGTTGAAAAATTAATTATCGCATTTCAATCCTGTACAGTAGCTATTTTGAAATTCAAAACTTTTGCATATAACTTCTGTATGACTATTATTTGATACTTGCATACATGAACGAAATGTAGTTTGCAACCAAAATCAAATGGCAGCCATCCAAAACACAACTGTCAAATGTTAAAGGGCTGGGTCATAAACAATATCATATGAATTTGCTCTTCGTTTTTGGTACAGTGTAGGTTGCCTGTAAACTAGTTTACAAGTTGTCCCTGGGTTGCTTGGTTGCTAGTTTAATTGTTTTCACTGAATTAAGATGGCGTCCCGAATAGAAATGTACAGTAACAAAACCATGATTCTCACTGTGACAGTACAGTAATTTTACAATAATTTACAGTAAGTTTTAGTGTTATGCTACAATACAAAAACAATAAACTTTAACGTTTTTACAGTAAATTTCAATGTAAAATAGACTTTTACAGTGAAAAAGGGGGGTGGTTATGTATCTTAACATTAAAAAAATCAATTTTTCTTCATCCATTTTTTCTCAAAACAGTAAAATTTAATGTGAATGCACTGTATCAGTTTTTTGCTGAACAGTGAAATTTATTGTTACATGAAATTTCATTGTAAATCTACTCTGAGAACTTGGCATCAAACAATGTTGAAACAGTAATAACTATAATATTTATTGTTTTATGATTGTTTGTAGGGTAAATGCTATTGTAAAATTCTATCCGGGGTCTCTTTGTTATTCTAGTCTCTTTAGTTACAGCGGCTCCGTATAAATGAAGGTAGGAAGCTCTACGTAAAAATAAATGTGTGCGTGCATCACTATGGAAAGTACTACCTTAACCCGGAAGAGGTGCTGGTGTTCCTGTCTCCAGATTCTAGACAGAGTTGCCAGTCTACTAGATATGTAGTCTTCGATGATACCCAACCTCAAATAGTGCAGTAACGTTTTCAATCTCAAAAAAACAGATTTGCCCAAATGTTTGTTTGACTGGATGTTCAAATGTTGGCATCGCTGAATACGAGACGTTTTCAAAATATAAATGGAGTCTTAGGCTGTGAACCACTTGGCGATTTTTTTTAACTTCTAGTTAAAATTTGACAGTTCAAAAGTTATTTTCTCTCGAATGGTAAAATTTAACCGAGAGAGCGAACCATTTCAAGATTAGACATTTGGATAGTTATTTAGAATTGACAGCTGCGATGAACACAAGTTGGTAGAGGTGTGAACGTTTGTCGATATTTCAAAATTAGTTTTTTCTTTTTAAATTAAATATGAAAGTCATAGCCTCAAAACGTAAACATCCACATAATGAAATAACCCAAACAAATCTTGATACAACACATTATCGTTTCCATCTTTAGGGCATGTTCAGGAGTGTTTCAGTTTTAGATTCAAAATTTTGACAGTTCTATAATATAAAACTGAAAATTTTAAAAACTAGATCTTGCTGTCCCCAGCAGCAGTTTAGCGGATGTTCTATTCAGTTTAAAATTCATGTCTCGCCATGCCTTCAGCGTTACTGCATTCAAATTTATTTTTCTCCAGCCTGTCGGGTCTAAGTGTCTGTGCTAAATACTCTTCATGTATTTAAAACACAGTTCTAACCGTGTTTTATAATCAGCAACAAATAGACCCAGTTAAGCTCAGCCGGAAATGAACTGGAATTCTGGCTGGTTCCAGTTCGTACACGGGCTCCAGTGACACAACCGATTCTAACTAGAATCGGTTGTGTCACTGGAGCCGGAATACGAACTGGAACCAGCCAGAATTCCAGTTACTTGAACTTTACTGGGGAACGGCGTCGCATAACAGTTATAAATTTTAAAACAAACTGTTCGAAATTATAAAACAAAACGCTCTGCTGGGGATGTGAATGTTTCAGTTTCAGTTCTACTTTAAAACTCCCATACAAAATAAAACGCTCCTGAGAGAATGTTCAGGAATGTTTCAGCTCTAGATACATAATTTTGACAGTTCTATAATATAAAACTGGAACTTGCTGTTCCCAGCAGCAGTTTTATCGGATGTTCTATTCAGTTTAAAATTCATGTCTCGCCATACCTTCAGCGTTACTGCATTCAAATTTATTGTTTCCCAGTCTATGTGGTCTAAGTGTCTGTGCTGATAACTTTGCATGTATTTAAAACACAGTTTTAAACGTGTTTTAAAAACAGCAACAAATAGAACGGCGTCGTATAACAGTTTTAAATTTTAAAACAAAGCTGTTCGAAATTATGAAGCAAAACGCTCTGCTGGGGATGTGAATGTTTCAGTTCCAGTTCTACGTTGAAACTCCTATACAAAATGAAACGCTCCTGAACATGCCCTTAGAGTGTTTCAGTTTTAGATTCATAATTTTGACAGTTCTATAATATGAAACAGAAAATTTTAAAACTGGAACTTGTTGTCCCCAGCAGTAGTTTTAGCGGGTGTTCTATTCAGTTTAAAATTTATGTCTAGCCATGCCTTAAGCACAGAGAACAGACGTCCATCTTCAGCATTCAACTTGTGTAAAATCTCTAACGGTTTCGAAGGTAGTTTGGATATCCAAACCAGGTGCGCTACTGTCGTCATGTTTTTTTGGGGCTGAGTGCGACAGAATTGACAGCGGTTATTCCTCTACCCAGTCAAACTAGTCCGGAACCGATTCGGACTTCCAGCATGAATTCCAGCTCAAATGCGTCAACCGATAGAGTCGGAATCGGTTGTTTTCTTTGAGCTATATTCCATGCAGAATTCATCCAGGATTTCGAACCGGTTCCGGAATCGATTTGACGGATAATTGGGATATGTTATTGTCTAAATTTAAAAACTAAATATTCTAGGACACTTTAATTGGTGAATGATTAGCCTTGGATGAGAGTATGAGGAGATGAATTTAATTAAATTTTGACAGATGCTGTTTTTAGAAAATGATAGATAAGTTCCATGTATAGAGGATCGCGATACGCCAGGATGTCTCTAACAGGAACATGGATTGGTCTTCCTCGGACTTGTAAAGAATCTACTAATTGTGATCTGGCTTCACGATATTCAGTGCAGGACCAAACAACATGCTCAATGTCATGGTAACCTTCTCCACAAGCACAATGATTACCCTCAGCGAGCCCAATACGACGGAGATGCGCATCTAAAGTATAATGATTGGACATGAGCCTAGACATCACACGGATGAAGTCCCGACTTACATCCAATCCTTTGAACCATGCCTTCGTTGATACTTTAGGGATAATTGAGTGTAGCCATCGTCCCATATCTCCATTGTCCCAAGATGTTTGCCAACTAACAAGTGTCCTCTGTCGAGAAGCGCTATAAAATTCATTGTAAGCGATGGGTCTTTCATATATTTCACCATCTAGTGCACCAATCTTGGCTAAATTATCAGCTTTCTCATTTCCCGCAATAGAGCAATGGGCGGGGAGCCACACTAGGGTAAATTTATAACAGTTTCTTGTCAGGTTACTCAGAGATTCTCGTATCTTCCCCAAAAAGAATGGATCATGGTTATCAATCCTCTTTGAGCGTAGAGCTGCAATTGTGCTGAGACTATCAGTGAGGATAAAGTAATGGTTCGGGGGTAAAGTATTAATTATTTGAAAACTATAGTGAACTGCTGCTAGTTCCGCTATATAAACAGAGGCGGGTTCTGCAAGTTTGAGAGAAATTGAAAAATTATTGTTGAAAATACCGAAACCAGTGGCCTCACTGATTCGTGACCCATCAGTGTAAAACATTTTAAGGCAGTCTATGTGTTGATATTTACTTGTGAATATTTTAGGGATCTCCCGCGAGCGTAGATGATCCGGAATTCCACGAATCTCTGCTTGCATGGACGTGTCGAAGAATAAAGTGGATTCAGGAGTATCTAGTATATTGACGTATGTGGGAACATACCTAGCAGGCGTTATTTCTTGTGACATGTGATTGAAATACACTGTCATGAATCTGGTTTGGGGTTGGAGCTCAACAAGTCTTTCAAAATTTTCAATTACCAGTGGGTTCATAACCTCACAACGAATAAGTAAACGAGAGGAGAGATCCCAGAATCGGTCTTTTAAAGGAAGAACTCCCGCTAGTACTTCAAGACTCATCGTATGGGTCGACTGCATGCAACCTAGGGCAATTCGTAAACAACGATACTGTATCCGTTCCAGTTTAATAATGTGAGTGTTCGCAGCTGAACGGAAACAGAAGCACCCATATTCCATTACTGAAAGTATTGTTGTTTGATACAATCTTATCATGTCACTTGGATGAGAACCCCACCATGATCCAGTTATTGTTCGCAGAAAATTTATCCTTTGTTGGCACTTCTTTATCAGATACCTAATGTGGCCTCCCCATGTACCTTTAGAATCGAACCAAATTCCGAGATATTTAAAGGTCATGACTTGGGCTATCGTTCTACCAACCAACTGAAGCTGAAGCTGAGCTGGATCACGCTTCCTTGAAAAAACGACCAACTCTGTTTTCTCCGTAGAGAAATCGATGCCCAGCTTTAAAGCCCAAATTGATAAATTATCCAAGCTATCTTGCAATGGTTGTTGTAAATTTATAGCTTTTGGTCCTGTAACAGAAACCACGCCATCATCTGCAAGTTGTCTTAAAGTGCATGGGCTGACAATACAATTATCAATGTCATTCACGTAAAAATTATAGAGAAGGGGGCTTAGACAAGAGCCTTGTGGGAGGCCCATGTAACTTATTCTGAGTGTCGCCAAATCGCCATATGAAAAATGCATGTGCTTTTCTGACAATAAATTGTATAAATAATTATTTAATATCGGTGAAAGACCACATTGATGTAGCTTCTCCGAGAGAACATCAATGGAGACTGAGTCGAATGCTCCTTTTATGTCTAAGAACACAGACGCCATTTGTTCTTTTTTTGCGTAAGCGAGTTGGATTTCTGACGAAAGTAGCGCCAGACAATCATTCGTTCCCTTTCCCCTCCGAAAACCAAACTGGGTATCTGATAGCAAGCCGTTCGCCTCAACCCAATTGTCGAGACGTCGTAGGATAATTTTTTCCAACAATTTCCTGATGCAGGATAGCATTGCAATCGGTCGATACGAGTTATGATCGGAGGCTGGTTTTCCCGGTTTTGGAATTGCGATAACTCTCACTTGTCTCCAGTCGTGCGGGACAATGTTCTGCTCAAGAAGCTTATTGAATAAATTCAACAAGCGTCTTTTTGCTAGGTCAGGCAGATTCTTCACCAAGTTGAATTTAATTCTGTCTAGTCCCGGAGCATTATTGTTGCATGAGAGGAGTGCAATTGAGAATTCCATCATTGTCAAAGGCGAATCTATGAAATCGTTACTTGTGGGAGCATCGCGAGTGATTTTCTGCGCAGGAGCAGAATCGGGACAAATTTTCTTGGCAAAATTAAATATCCAACGATTCGAAAAATCTTCGCTTTCATTAGTCACGTTTCGATTCCTCATTCTTCTGGCTGTGTTCCAAAGAGTACTCATTGATGTTTCTCTTGACAAGCCATTAACGAAGTGTCTCCAATAACTAGATTTTTTGGCACGACGTATACTGTCAAATTTGTTTTGCAAAATGAAATAATTTTCAAAGTTCTCACGTATACCCCCTTTCTGTTTCATAATTTCTTTGTAGGCAATTTGTTTAGCTTCATATGCATCAGAGCACTCTTTGTCCCACCAAGGATTAGGGGGCCGTCTATTTATTGTCATTCCAGGATTGCATTTCGTTTGGGCTTGTTCTGCTGCTTCAATAATTAAACCCGCTAAGAATTCATATTCTTCGGTAGGGGGTAGCTCTTCTGTCGAAGCAAGAGAAGTGGAAATTAATGTTTCGTATGTTTTCCAATCAATATTTCGTGTTAAGTCATAAGGAACATTGATTGAATTCGTAAGGCCTAATTCACTGTTAATTGAAACAACGATTGGCAAATGATCGCTACCGTGAGGATCAGGTACAACCTTCCACGTGCAATCTAACCGAAGTGATGTCGAGCACAGAGATAGATCTAATGCACTTGGACGTGCAGGAGGTCTAGGGATGCGTGTTGTTTCGCCAGTATTTAAAACTGTCATATTAAATTCGTCACAAACATTGTATATCAAAGAGGATCGATTATCATTGTAGAGGGAACCCCACAATACTCCGTGCGAGTTAAAGTCTCCCAGTATCAGACGCGGAGCAGCCATGGATTCCACTACCTCAAAAATTTGACGTTGTCCAATTTGAACTTTGGGAGGTATATATATAGAAGCGATAGACATGTCTTTGCCTTTAATGTTCGTTTGGACAGCTACAGCCTCAATGCCCGCAAACAAGGGGATGTTAATTCTATAGAAAGAATAGCACTTTTTAATTCCTAGAAGCACTCCTCCATACGGGGTGTCTCGGTCTAGGCGAATAATGTTGAAATCATTTAAGTTGAAATTAATGTTTGAGGTAAGCCATGTTTCACATAGAGCAAAAGCATCGCATTTTAAATTATGCAGTAAAATTTTTAAGGAATCAATTTTAGGTATGATACTTCTGCAATTCCACTGTAAAACTGTGATGGAATCTTTCATTGGAGGAGGTGAATTACCCATTGAAAGATACAATCGCTGCAAGGATGGGCCATTGAGCAATCAGCTGCTCTAAAAATGTTCTAATTGTTGGGAGGAAAGCTGAAAGTATACTCTTTAGTGGTTCAGAAATATTGAATGCTTTAAAAATCCAATCAACAATTTCAGAAAATTTCAATAATCCTACCCCTGGCTGAGGCTCAGAGGAAGTCGAAATTTTATTATTACCAGTAATGGTGTTCTGTTTGTATTGTACGTTCCCAAAACCGGGCGGAATTGATTTCGGTTTTGAATCGGAATATTTCGGTTTTGGGCGCAGTTTATCTATTGGTGGAGAAATTTTAAGGCCTTTTCTTGGCAGCTTGGGAAAAGAAGACTGTTTTCTTTTTCTGGGATTTCCGGGTAAAACAAATGATGTACCTTCGCACGCTCCGTCAGAGTCAGACTGTTCCGAAAATAGAGATGCGTAAGTGTTTTCTAAGAAGATGGGTTTAGGGGTAGCATTTTTCAACATTTCTGCATAGGAGCGCTTAGACCTCTCCTTCAAGGATCGTTTAATTTTATCCTCACGCAATTTATAAATGGGGCATGCAGGGAGCTCATGTGAGTTTTCTCCGCACATTAAACATTTTTCTGAATTTTCATTGCATGTATCCTCTTGATGTGAACCCCCACATTTGCCACACCGTGCCTTATTGGAACAGTAAGTGGCTGTGTGGCCAAGCTGTTTGCAATTAAGGCAATTCATTACACGAGGGATAAAAAGGCGAACAGGGAGACGAATCTTATCGATAATGACATAGTTGGGCAGCGCAGACCCAGCGAAAGTCACTCGAAATGAGTCAGACAGTCGATAAACTTTTTTATCTCCTTCGTGTGATACTGAATGCAATTGCTTGCATTCAAGTATTTTTACGTCTTTAAGTATGGTGTCTTTGAAACGACCAACCCCATGCTTAACTAAGTCATCAACAGTCAAACTCGATTCTGTGATGACCCCATCAATTTCAATTTCCTTTGAAGGAATATACGCTCTATATTCACGCGTAAAAAGCTCGCAAGAAGCAATTGCATTGGCTTGTTTGAGACTACCAACGACAATGCGTATTTTATCTTTATTAACTTTTACGATCTCTTTTACATCCGAGAATCGCGAAGTCAAATCTTTAGAAATTTGAATGATATTTAGCGCCTTTGCTTTACGCCTAATAAATACAATCCATGGTCCCGTTGACGACTCTGGGTAAATTTTAATTCTAGTCGGATTTACATTTTCAGCATAAGGTTTAGGGGGAGGGTCTGTTACTCGTTCTCCCATCTCTTCATCCATTTTACCTAGTAAGAAAAACTATCACAAAAAGGAATGAAAAATATACCTGTTATCTACTATCTATTAGGTGACGAAGACACCGGTAGAACACACCTCATGTGTTACGTTGTAAACTCGGTGCCCGTTGTTTGACAATGTGACACTTGCTGTCCTTCTTCGTCGTGTTGCTTCTTCAGTAGAGAAATAGTCCTACCTGCAACACTTCAAAACTCTCTCCGATTAAGCTGCTCGTCGGTATCACCACCACAAGCGCGCTCTCTCCGTTTCCACCACCTCGGTAGACAAATGGCTACCTGTGGCTTGCTGCGAAAATCCCACTGTCGATGCGGCACTTTTCGGTGCCACTTGTTTTCCTTATTCGTCGTACCACTTCTGCGGTAGACAAATAGAGCAAATGGGTCTACCTGTGACGCTTCCCTCTCGTCGATTAGAATTGCCCGACGACACCAATACACTATATTTTTTTTCTGTGTGTACAGGCACGATCACTGTCGATTTCTGCCACCGCGGTAGGCAAATTCGTCTACCCGCGGTTTGCTGTCAAAACACCACTTGTCGAGGATGCCGTTGACCACGCCTCCGACGTATCAACTGTCGACTCACACTTAACAAATTCGTCTCTCTCTCCCACAATAACGCATACAGCGTCTCGCACTCCGTCACTCTCTCGAGAACAAAACCTTCCACCTGGAGGCACAACCGTCTCGGTCGGTTGCAAAAACTGTTATGATAATTGGGATAGGTTGGTGTTTTTTTTTTTTTTTTTTTTTTTTTTTTTTTTACAATGGAGAAGACCTTTATGTCCTAGCCCAGTACACGTGCTAACGGTAGGGTCCAATCTACCACACGGGGTGCACTGGGGGCGTGTCGGACTCAAATGGTGACCAGCCATTAATACCGACTAAACTCCATTGGGCTCCGCCATCATTCCTCCCAGGAACTACCTCTCGGTATTACTTCTGGGGGGATGGCTGTACTGAATGTACTCATTCACTCTCACTCGCGCGATCATACATCCTGTATGAGGCTTACTTGGGTGCTCTCTCAATCACACTTTGATTCACTCTCAAACACTCCCACATGAGGCTGACTTTTGTGCTCACCTTTTACGTTCCATGCGAGGCTGACTTGTGTGCTCACCTTACTCATTCCTTGCTAGGCTTACTTTTGTGCTCGCCCTACCCATCCATGTGAGGCTGACTTGGGTGCTCACCCTATCACCTGATTCACTCTCAATCGTGCCACTCTATTGTACCTTTGTCACTCCCTCTGGTATCCCATGTGGGACATTTTTCTTAGGCCCCACTTCTGACATACCATGCGAGGCTGACTTTTGTGCTCACCTTTTTCATTCCTTGCTAGGCTGACTTTTGTGCTAGCCTCTACCAACCTGTGAGGCTGACTTTTATGCTCACCCTTAACATGCAGTGTGAGACTGACTTGGATGCTCACCCTTTCACTCCTCTGCCACGCCATGAGGCATCGATAGCTTAGTTCCAACATACTACGCTACGACCCTCCCGTCTTGGCATGAGGCAGTCCACTTATACGCCTATACACTCACTCTTCTGTCTTGCTTCGGGGTGGCTGGGTTTACCCCTTACGCGGTTGCCATTCGCTGCGCCAACCTACCTCGGCATGAACAGACCATTCACTCTCTTATTTTGCGCTTGGCCTTTTTCGCTCCAACTAACCAATCACTAGTTAGCCGTGCCCGCCGTCTGTTGCTCGGTTCGCCAGATTACCTGTAGCCTACTGGCAATCTGGATGGTAGCAGCCGAGACTGCGTTCCACTTCTCCACCGTTTGACACATCCGCTGAATAAGGGTATCAGGGGTTGTGTCCCAGCCACAGACGTCAAGCATTGCTCTTCTTTCGACGTCGAACCGATGACATACGAACAGTATGTGCTCGGCAGTTTCATCTACACCTGGGCAGTCCGGGCAGACTGGGACCTCCGCGTGTCCGAACCTGTGGAGGTACTGACGGAAACAGCCATGGCCTGACAGGAATTGTGTCAGGTGGAAGTGAACTTCCCCATGGGGTCTTCCCACCCAGCTCGATATGCTAGGTATCAGCCGGTGGGTCCACCTACCTTTCGAGGAGTTGTCCCACTCACGCTGCCATCTGGCGACCGAGGTCACCCTGGTGCGCTCGCGGGCTCCCCTATTTCCACGTAGCTCAAAGCACTCCTCATCTTCCCGAATGACCAGCCCGACTGGCATCATGCTCGCTATCACGCAGGATGCATCGTGTGATACCGTGCGGTAGGCAGATATCACTCTGAGGCACATCACGCGATAGGTGCTCTCCAGTTTCTGTAGGTAACTGGTTACCCTCAGTGCTCTTGACCATGACGGGCCGCCGTACCTGAGGATAGATACGGCAACGCCTGCCAGTAACCTACGTCTACTGGCGCACACCTTTGAGCTGTTGGACATCATTCTCGATAGTGCCGCAACAGCAGTCGACGCTCTCTTGCACGTATAGTCGACATGGCTGCCGAAGGTCAGCTTGTCGTCTATAATGACTCCGAGAGACTTCAGACTTCGCTGTGAAGTGATCGCGACTTCTCCCACATGGATAACTGCATGTTGTGCCGACTTGCGGTTGTTGACGATAACTACCTCCGTCTTATGATGAGCGAGCTCCAGGCCTCTCGCGCTCATCCATTCCTCCACCGTGCTAATCGCGTGTTCTGCGGTTAGTTCTACCTCAGGAATTGACTCCCCGTAGACCTCCAAGGTTACGTCGTCGGCAAAGCCGACGATCTTGACCCCAGGAGGGAACTTCAGTCTCAGAACCCCGTCATACATGAGGTTCCATAGCACCGGGCCTAGGATCGAGCCCTGCGGGACTCCGGCGGTAATCGGAACCCTTTTCTGACCGGCATCGGTCTCGTATAGCAGTACGCGGTTTTGGAAGTAACTTTCCAGGATCCGGTACAGACCCACCGGTAGGCTAAGCCGGTGTAACGAGAGCGCGATGGCATCCCAGCTTGCGCTGTTGAATGCATTCTTCACGTCAAGTGTCACTAACGCACAGTATCGAATACCTCGCCTTTTTCGTTGGATCGCTATCTCGGCAGTATTTATCACTGAGTTGAGAGCGTCCACTGTGGACTTACCCTTCCGAAAGCCAAACTGGTTGCTTGACAGACCGTCCGTACCTTCCGCGTACGGGGTGAGCCTGTTGAGGATGATCCTCTCAAGCAGTTTGCCAGTCGTGTCTATCAGACAGATTGGTCTGTACGCCGATGGGTCGCCTGGCGGCTTCCCGGGCTTCGGCAACAGCACCAGTTTCTGCCTTTTCCATCTATCGGGGAAACGGCACTCGTCAAGGCATCTCTGCATAGCTAGCCTGAACATGTTCGGGTTCGCTATGATCGCTGCCTTGAGAGCGTTGTTCGGGACTCCATCCGGCCCTGGAGCTTTGTTCATTGCTAGGGATTTAGCCACTGCGAGTAGTTCTTCGTTCGTCACTGGAGCCACCATTTCGACCGTGCCCGCACTGTCTCGTAGTGCAGGTGGCCAGGGGCTTGTGGCTCGAGACGGGAAGAGTACTTCGATAATCGTTGCCAGCCGGTCCGGAGACCGTTCTGGGGGTGAGGAGCCCCCTTTGGTCTTGGCCATCACAATCCGGTAGGCGTCACCCCACGGATTCGCGTTGGCACTCTCACACAGGTTGTCGAAACACGCTCTCTTGCTGCTTTTAATAGCCTTGTTAAGGGCTAATTTCGCAGCTCGAAACACTTCACGGCGGTTCTCTCTTGCATCCTCGGTGCGAGCTCTTTGCATCCTACGTCTAGCTCTGAGGCAGGCTGACCGTAGAGCTGCAATCTCGGCACTCCACCAGTATACCGGGCATCTACCGTTTCTTGGCAGTGTTTTTCTCGGCATAGTGGCGTCGCACGCGCGTGATAGAACAGCTACCAGCGCATCCCCGCTTAGACTGTCGGTGTTGGCCTCCAGTCCCAGGGCCGCGGTGAAAGCTTCGCTGTCGAAGTGATTGGACTTCCACCCGCGTACCTGACAGGGATCTCCCGCCCTCGGATGCTGCACACCATAGTTGATCTTAAAGCGGATTGCTAAATGATCACTATGGGTGTAGCCTTCGTCTACCCTCCATTCCATGCCTGGAGCCAGACTCGGGCTGGCAAAGGTCAAATCAATCCACGCCTCCACTCCGTTTCTACGGAATGTACTAGCGGAGCCATCATTAGCTAGCACAGTATCGAGTTTCGCAAACGCTTCCATTAGCGCTTGACCCCTGCTATTTGTACAGCGGCTGCCCCACTCCACTGCCCAAGCGTTGAAGTCTCCCGCTAGGGATAGGTTGGTGTGGCGGCGCTAGTGTGTTTAGTATATTAATTCAAATGTTTACACACGTTTTTTAAATATTTTTGTTCGATCATGGATGTGTTCTCTGTGCCTTAAGCGTTACTACATTCAAATTTTTCCCCAGTCCATCAGGTCTAAGTGTCTGAGCTGAAAACTTTGCATGTATTTAAAACACAGTTCTAAGCGTGTTTTAAAATCATCAACAAATAGAACAGCGTCGTATAACAGTTTTAAATTTTGAAACAAAACTGTTCGAAATTATAAAACAAAACGCTCTGCTGGGGATGTGGATGTTTCAGTTCCAGTTCTACTTTGAAACTCCTATATAAAATAAAATGCTCCTGAACATGCCCTTAACCCTTCATTTTGTTTTGAAAAATTCGACGCTTTTTCTTCAAAAGGGCGATACTAGCAGTGACACCATTCAAAGAAAATCAACAGTGAATATTTCCAGACTTGATTTTATTTCCTATTTAAGAACTATTGTGTTTTTTACATCCTTGATTGCATGATTAAGTAATCGAAACCCAAAGCTTCATAAAGTATTTGAAATTATTAAATTAAAATTTGTTTTTGCTATTGAAATTGACAAAATGATAGTATCGCCCCTTTGGCGATTGTTTACTTTTTCGGTCCCACCTATCAGCATTGAAGTATAGTCCTTACGTTTTTTTACAATAACTACCGTTTTACACCACCGATTTCGTCCGGGTTTTTTCAATAGCGATCATTGTTACTATTTACAGCTGGTATCAGCTTGATAATCCTAAAAAAAACGAAAAAAAAAACAGTTTCGCCTCTAAACTGCTAGCAAAAAAAGTATCGCCGTGTTTGTTTGCATGGAGCGTGGAGGGCGAAACTTTAAATAAACAAACAAAAATACAGTTTTGCCCGTTGTATTTTTTGTTGTAGTTTAAGAAAGTAATGTCGTAGAATCAAAATTTTTAGGTTATTTAGGTTGCGTTTCAAAACCCTCATTCGCATGTATGAAAAAGCGTTATGTTTACATTTGTAAGCAGGGTTACCATATTCACAGATTTTTTTTCACAATTTTGTATCACAGATTCTTTTTTACAGATGACAGATTTTTGGCGTTTTGATGAAAATTTCACAGATTTTCACAGATTTTTGGAAATATTGTGATTTTTCACAGATTTTTTGGAAATTTATCACAGATTTTCACAGATTTTTTTCCTGTTTTAGCCATCACAGAAGGTAAAAAGATTTTTTGACTGAAACGCAGATTTTAATGTAGCATCCCTGTTTGTAACTATCGCCCTTTTCACGAAAGAGCGTTGAATTTTGTCAACCTCATTTTTTAGGTAGCCCCCTGGCAACCCTTTACCATATGGAGTTTGACAGCGACCTACACGCTACCCAGTCAAAAAGGGCAAGTTGCTTGCTAACGGGGGGCTATTTGCCAACTCGAATGCGTTAATTGCCCTTCAATTTGCCAGAAAATTGCTGGCAGGGGGCTATTTCAATTGCAACATTTGGGCGATTTGCCGCCGTCATTTTTTTGCCGCTCTACCCGCCCTTAAATCACCCCGGCAACGCGCCATTCAATCGCCCTTAATTGCCTAATATGAAAATTACAAATAATACTTATTTTCGGATTCATTATCAACTCACATAAACTTATCACTACACTAGGTAATCACCACCAAACTATAGGAAGAAAGAATAGTGAAATTGGTATTACATACCAAAACTTACTACAATCTGACTTTCATTAAGACTTTAGGCCAGAGATCTTGTTCCACTATACTTACACACGATTCTACAATTTCCCACATTCGTTGGCTAAATGAAGTGCACTAGATAAACAAAATACAAGCGAGAACACGCGAATTGTTTAAAAAACAATTTTAAGCTTAAGCCAAACATGCTTGAAAAGTGCAAAACAACCAAGTCCATTTCAGCTGCCAGAAAATTTGTTTGTGTTGAAATTGCCTTTAAATCGCATTCGCAAATTGCATTAGTTCCTAGGAGCAATTAGCACAGGCGAGTGGAGTCAAACGTCAAACTGTTTAAATATCCTGACCATGCTCGTCCGCCTTTTTTGACCAGGAACCATAAAATAACCTAGGGACCGTTCATAAACCACGTAGACCGAAATTTGAGAATTTTTAACCCCCCCCCCCCCCCTTGTAGACCTTACTAGACTTTTACCAAACCCCCCCCCCCCCCAACCCAAAAGTCTACGTAGACTTAATTTTTTTTAATTCGCTGGAAATGTGAAATTACCAAGATGCACATTATAATGTTCAATTAAATTTCAAGCTTTTTAAATATTAAAGAAAGGTTGTTTTTTGTCTATGATTGATCAAATCAATTAATACCAATTCAAGGTGCTTTCCAACGTTTGTGTAGCGGAATACTTCTTTTCAAGGTTAGTCACTCATATATTGCTATAACTAGTTCAAATTTTGGCCGTAGTGCGACCTACACCAACAATGCAGAATTGCTAAACACTTTTTGAGCCTTACTGGTGCATTTAAAATTGTTAAATTATAAGAAACAATTATAAAATAATACTGTCGATGTGTAATGTCATCTACACTAAAATAATAAACCAAACATGCACACAAAATTCACTTTTAAAGCTATTTAAATATTCCCTAAAATATTTGTTTTTCTTGTGTAATTAATAGTCATATCACCTGAGAATATTATCGCAAAGTATCAAAGTTTAACTCCGAATATTTTCAAAGATAAATATAGTAGAACCGGTTTACACGAAGTTGAGTTGGTCAACACGTAAAATTTAACGGGTGTTTAAAGATTTTGAAATCAGTGTAAATGATTGTAAGCGAAACTGATTAACTCGAGTAGACACTTTGTTGTAGAAGTTTAACTACACTACTGCTTTAACCACCGAAATCAAAAAAATAAAAAATTAAAAAATTAATACACTTATTGTTAAAAATCGGGAGTTTTGTTTTTACAATGGTGGTTTTAATGTTTAACTTTGACCATTTTTTTACTTTTTATGGTTCATGCATTTAATGGTCCATGAATGTCTGCTAACTAGTGGTGTCTCAGATGATTTCACAGTCAAAATCTTCCGTCGAGAGGCATTTTAGGCGATCGTCTTTGAAACTGTCATTTTGTATTATTTCTAGATCAAAACTATATCAAAATATACGCAAGAAACAACAACGCATGAGGTTGTCCAAAAAAAATCGTGGGTTCTGGGTTGAATGGTCGCTTAACGAGTAGTTACCTCAATAGTGTACTAGCTTTGAAGTGTCTGCATAAATACACCTAGCTGAATAGACCGATATTTTGAATACAACTCTATTTAAATCCTATTTTTAATTAGAAAAACGAGAATAACAAAAAATAAAAGTCTACGTAGACTTTTTCAAAGACCCCCATACCCCCTCCCACCTCGTAGACAAACGTAGACTTTTTCCAGACCCCTCCCTCCGTCCCCCTATGAGTCTACATGGTTTATGAACGGCCCAACGGCTACAGAATAAGTTCTTTCGACGTAAATTTAGGTACTTTTGAGCTGAGCGTCGCTTTCACACTCATTAGTGTTGTCGAAAACAAAACGAGAGATTCGACTTAGTCGATGTCTTCCGTGCAGTAAGGTACTTTTGAGTTGTTTGGGGTATACTCAAAATTAGGTAAATTAAACTTAAATTTAAGTAAATTAAACTTAAGGTTGAGTTATAATTTTTGCCGTAGTTAAATGGAAACTACCTTAAACACGGTTTACCTAATTTTACCTTCCTGCACGATGCCACGAGATTGAGTCAAAAGTACTCAATTTTAGGTAGTTTTTAGGTTGGGCCGTTATAGCTATAAAGCCCCAAACAAAGAATTATGTTCGGAATTATACGCGATATTCAAGTATTCCACACGACGTTTTGCATCTTGTGGGATGATTTAACACCATACTATTCAGAAAAAACAACACTTAGTAACTAATTACAGCTTTTAATCATTCGATTGGCGATTAGCGGCAAAGCCAAAATTAGTCATACGACACCTATAATTCAGCTCATGAACTGGCAAAGTGATACAGTTTGCTTTTTTCACCCGTAAGTGAGTCGTAGCTTACAACAAAATCTTCATTATCTTCTCGGAAAAAGCTTACCACTGCCAAAATATGAATGAAACGAGTAAGAAATTTAGTTTTATTTGCAATTATTCTGAAATTACAGCCATTTGCAACTATTTCACTCATATATTTCTTCGAAATGTAATCGGGGTGTTATTGTGGTTATAAAAAATCGTTCCATAAATAAAGTTCCAACTCGAAACCGAGACCCAATCAGTACCAATGTCAAACTCCTGCATATTTTGAACTACGTAGGAGATTCAGTGAAGACTATCGGAGAGAAGGATCGGCTGTGCATGATACAAAGCTGACACTTTCCTATTAGCCGGATATATTCTTTCCTCGCCTGATCTGGAGAGTTTCATGAATTTACACCATCTCATGAAGGTTTAGCTTAACTTAGGACGAACGGGAAATGCTGTTGCGGCGGCTACGGTGCTCAACAAATTACATTTTGAAACAGCGCGCATATAGCTCTGCGAATAATGTTAGAAACCACTATGTTTTACACTCTTTTCGCAAGATGTTTACTCATCATCTTATAAAATGATGGTTTTCCTTCATTTTCATAAACAATTATCAACAAAATGATCGGTAATTTGGTGTTCAAAAGTCATTTTTTACCAATGTTTACATAAAATATATGCACTATGACAGAACAGAATAAAATCAGCAACACTTTCCTTCCAGCGCTATCTGCGTGCGGTTTCAACATAGAATCGCCAATTCAAAATTAATGTTTTGATTTTCATGGCTGTACAGAGACGTCGTCCTTGACAGGGGCAGAGTTAAAAATATTCATTGAATGAAATTTGATCATATTCAGCCGCATTCATTTTCAATATTCAGTGACGCGCCTGAAAACGTCAAACGAACCAACCGCCCATTCATCCATGCACATTTTCATTCGTCTACGATTATTACACGAACCGACCGTGCAGCAACGAATCAACCGCATCAAAGTAGGCTCTGGCACAATGAAAGCGATGATGATTGTTGTTTCATATGCTTTACCGGCGTTTGAAAACATTTTCCTTGATAATTAGTGAAATGCATATATTGTACGATATTCAACTGAATGAATAACATGGATATTTGAATGAATATTTTTTCTATTCACCGCGAGTCGCATCAGGTTCATTTTCAGCCGTCAAAAAAAGCTACGATTATTTGTAACTCTTGACAGGGGGTTGTTTTTAGGTATAGAAAATGTTTCCCCCTTTTTATTCGGCACCATGCGCAACATTTTAACTATCGACCTGTCCAGTTTAACTATCGCTCTGTCAATTTTAACCATACTTCAGAGTAGGGTTATTTTGCAAATAACTTTCGAAGTGTCAGATTTTAACTAAAAGTTAAAAATTTCACCAAATGGTTCACAGCCCTAATTTTATCCATGCCCCAGTAAAGCTCAGCCGGAATTGAACTGGAATTCTGGCTGGTTCCAGTTCGTACACGGGCTCCAGTGACACAACCGATTCTAACTAGAATCGGTTGTGTCACTGGAGCCGGAATACGAACTGGAACCAGCCAGAATTCCGGTTCATTTCCGGCTGAGCTTAACTGGGGTTCATCATAACAGGGTTATTTCGCAAATAGCTTTCGAAGTGTCAGATTTTAACCAAAAGTTAAAATCTGACACCATTTCTCCAAATGGTTCCTTAGTAGCCTTAGGGCCGAATTCTTCACCCTCGCTTAAGTTTTAAACCAGGTTCACCAGTACGTTTCAACATGGATTAAGCGCTAAGCGAGGGTGAAGAAATCGGCCCTTAGTCATTCAAAAAGCTACCGGCTGAAGCGGTTGCTAAAATGCTAATGTTGAAATTTCTCGTCCCTTTCAGGAATGCTGAATGTGCAAATACTGCACAGATTTCCACAGTTTCCTGTTTTAATGAACAGATTTCTACAGCTTTCTTCTACAATGCACAGATTAGCACAGATTTCTCAATTTTTTACCTTGCGCTTAACTTTTGCCTCACGTATAAAAGCCAAAAAACGTCACCCAGATGTTTTCAGCCAAGTACGTTTTCCGTAACACAGATAGATATAGATTTTTAAACGGGCCGCGCGCAGATTTTTCAAAATATCACCTGACATTCCTGGTCCCTTTCCCTATGCTTTCTGTGTACACTGCCGTTGTATGCATAATTGTCCCATGCATATAAAAAATCCCATAGAACATAGGACAAATATACTTTTTAACGGCAGTACAGGTATCCCGGATTTTGTACCTAGCGGTGGAAAAACCCTTTTGCTCATTTTTTAGATCTAGCATGAAATAGATTTGAATTTTAGATCTAGCAGTTGAATATTCAGTATGAAATCTACCTTTCACAACTAGATCACCAACGACATTTTTTTCGTACTCATCGCAATATTTATACAGACATCGCTTGAAATCCAGATCGCACAATTCTTTATCGTTATTGCAGGTATCGTAGCAGATATCGTGAACGTTGCAGCAAAGTTCCATCTCAACAGCCGGTAGATACTCGGTATCAATTTTCATTCCCAACGAACCACAACCATCCGATTGAGGAACATAGAATTTATTCCGTGATGGTGTAATGTCTACAAAACAACTTAATATATTTTAAGCATTACATCACTTCATTAATGACTCACCTCCAGGACATTTGTATATGCAATTTTCATCTACGGCCGCGTCAAACACTTCGTGAATAACCTTAAACTTTCTCGCAACATGTACTACATTTTTGAGTACATCTCCAAAAACGGCCTCGGCGGCGATGAGAGCGTCTCGTAAACTACCCAGCATATTTGAACCATATCCGCTATATGCATAGGTCAAAAATGTTAGTGCGTATATCGCTACCTTCATGTATGGAACATGCATCGTCAAATCAGGATACACAATCTTATACAGATGGAAGACTAATGTCTAACAGCTTTGAGAAACAACCCTTGGAATCACTAATCAGAAATAAACGCAACATATGAGTTTGCCTTTTTGGGTACAATTCATACAGTTGATGAATACGTGGTCATTTTTGTTAGTTAAACGCTATAATACCAAAATATAGTTAAAAAGAGCTATTTTTAGATACCGACACTGAAGATTATACTATGCTTTCCATCGTTTTTGTTTTGCTTGGCTTAATTCGCTTTATTTATTTTTTTGCTGTTGTTTTTGACACGGCTTCCCAGGAAAATTCATTAGCCGGAATTCTGGCTGGTTCCAGTCAAGCCACACCAATGTAACCAAACCAGTACACTGTTTGTCAAATATTTGATGAAGTAAAATTTGACCAAATAAACGTGTTTGACCCGGAGAGAATAGGGAGAGAGAGACGAAGAGTGAAAATCATTTATACCCAGTTAAACTCATTCCGGAACCGGTTCGGATTTCTGAATGGAGTCATCATGGATTCCAAATCAAATGCAACAACCGACTCAGAATCGGTTGTTGCATTTGATTTGGAACCCATAATGACTCCATTCAGGGTTCCGAATCAAATTCCGAATGATTTGACCGGGTAATGGCAACCCCGCCCTGTCAAAAAAAATGCGGACGAACATGGTCAGGCGATTTAAAAAGTTTGACGTTTGACTCAACTCGCCTGTGCTAATTGCCCCTAGGAACAAATGCAATTTGCGAATGCGATTTAAAGGCAATTTCAATACTTAGACAAATTTTCTGGCGGCTGAAATGGACTTGGTTGTTTTTTTGCGTTTTTCAAACATGGCGGTTCATGTTTGGCTTAAGTTTAAAATTGTTTTTTTAAACAATTGGCGTGTTCCCGCTTGTATTTTGTTTGTTTAGTGCACTTAATTTAGCCAACGAATGTGGAATCGTGTGTAAGTATAGTGGAACAAGATCTCTGAGTCTAAATGAAAGTCAGATTGTTATAAGTTTTGGTGTGCAATACGAATTTCACCATCGATTCCTCCTATAGTCTGGTGGTGATTACCTAGTGTACCGATAAATTTATGTGAGTAGACAGTGAATCCGAAAATAATTATTATTTTTAATTTTCATATCAGGCAATTAAATGCGATTAAATGGCGCGTTCCCTGGGCGATTTAGGGGCGATTTAAGGGCGGGTAGAGCGGCAAAAAAATGACGGCGGCAAATCACCCAAATGTTGCATATAAAATAGCCCCCTAATTGCCATGTTCGTTTGGATACGTCATGGGCTCTTGGCCTCACTCTAACTAAAGTGCTCTAGTTCAAACACCATCCCAGTCAAAAAGGGCAAGTTGCTGGCTAGCGGGGGGCTATTTGCCAACTCGGATGCGCTAATTGCCTCACAATTTGTCAGCAATTTGCTGGCAATTAGGGGGCTATTTTATATGCAGCATTTGGGCGATTTGCCGCCGTCATTTTTTTGCGCTCTACCCGCCCTTAAATCGCCCAGGGAACGCGTCATTTAATTGCCTGATATGAAAATTAAAAATAATCATTATTTTCGGATTCACTATCTATTCACATAAATTTATCGGTACACTAGGTAATCACCACCAGACTATAGGAAGAATCGATGGTGAAATTCGTATTGCACACCAAAACTTACCACAATCTGACTTTCATTTAGACACAGAGATCTTGTTCCACTATACTTACCCACGATTCCACAATTTTCCACATTCGTTGGCTAAATTAAGTGCACTAAACAAACAAAATACAAGCGGGAACACGCCAATAGGGATCTTTAGGGGTGTGTGGGTTAAGACATTTTCTGATGCAGATTAGTACCGTGAGTTCATAACTCAATTTTTTTTCTATTTTTAGGCCCGAAACTATAAATACAACATTTTTTAGTTTATTTCCTTTAAGAACAATAACACATCCAAACCCATGCGACTTGCACAACTCTTTAGGTTGCCTCATGAGATCTACCATAGTTTGCAGATAAAATTTGGGATGTCAGGCTGCTAGAGGATTGCAAAAGTACCAGATCATGATGAGGCGAACGAGATAGTTGCAGATACGTCATTTAATAGGACAACTGTCAGTTTGTTGGCTGAATTTGATTTGGTCTTTTTTAATTTAAAAATCAGAAAATAATAATTAAGGTTTAAGATGATATGAGTGAACTCGTAAGGACACCCGCTATCCATATATATGAAAAACTGACACAGTTTTTCCAAATTAAAGATCCCTATTGTTTAAAAAAACATGAACCGCCATGTTTGAAAAACGCAAAAAACAACCAAGTCCATTTCAGCCGCCAGAAAATTTATCTAAGTATTGAAATTGCCTTTAAATCGAATTCGCAAATTGCATTTGTTCCTAGGGGCAATTAGCACAGGCGAGTTGAGTCATACGTCGAACTTTTTAAATCGCCTGACCATTCATCCGCATTTTTTTTGACAGAGATGCAACCCCATAAAGATACCGTGATACCGCCAAATTTCTCAACCATCAAAACACCATGAAATGGCCTGAAAAACCCATAAATATACCAGAATATGGTTTTTAAATGAGATCGTCCGGACCATGGTGATGGATTTTTTATGGGTTGAACCCATTTCAGACACTATCAAAACACCATGCAGTAGGGGCACAGAGATTAGACGTCCATCTTCAGCATTCAACTTGTGTAAAATCTCTAACGGTTTCGAAGGTAGTTTGGATATCTAAACCATGTGCGCTACTGTCGTCATGTTTTTTGTGGCTGAGTGCGACAGAATTGACAGCGGTTATTCCTCTACCCAGTCAAACTAGTCCGGAACCGATTCGGACTTCCAGCATGAATACCATCTCAACTGCGTCAACCGATCCCAGTGAGCAAATTTTCTGGCAGAGACCGCTCTGCTAGATTTCTGTAAGTCTTGGTTTGGCAGCCCTGTCAGATTTCTGCGCGTATCCTGTCGGGTTAGTTGAGCTAGGGCGAACTCGGTTTCGCTCGCGTTATCTGGCAAATTTTGACAAGAACCGAGCAAAACCCTGGCATAACTCGGACATAAACTGTGCAAAGATCCTGGCAATTCCTACCTGGTAGAATTTAGCACGAATCGAGCAAAACATCTGACAAAGATGTGGCAGGAAGCGTGCAGAGATCTTGGCCATACATTTCTGACAGGATTCTGGATAAAAGTGAGCAGCATCGGTTGATTTGACCGCTTCTGTCAGAAACGGTTGTTGCATTTGAGCGAATTCGTTGCCAGAATTCTCGCACAAATCGCGCAAAATGCTCCCAGAAACTCTGCCAGCATCAATTTCGCTTTGCTCAACTTTTCCTAACTTTCTGCTTGCCACGCCGACCGGGATAAAACCGGAATCGGTTGTTTTCTTTGAGCAAGATTCCATGCTGAATCCATCCAGGATTTCGAACCGGTTCCGGAATCGATATGACGGATAGTTGGGATAGGTTAGTGTGGCGGCGCTAGTGTTTTTCGTATATTAATTCAAATGTTTACACACGTTTTTTAAATATTTTTGTTCGATCATGGATGTTTGTTCTCTGTGGTAGAAGTGAATTTGGACCATGAGCATGGGGGCATTATGGGGTTTTCGTTTGCTCGGGACACTCCCTTTATGATGATTTCAGGCATATTGAGCTCTTGGCGACCAATGTACTGGATACTAAGGTGTGGCAATGATGTATTGCTCTCTCGTTCAATTTCTGTAACTTTATTACGTAATAAAGTTCAACTCCATATATTTTCCATATATCTGCTGTCCACGTGCTTTACAGAGATCGAGCGAGAGAGCAATAGCATTGCCACACCTTAGTATCAACCTCATTGCTTGACGACCGGTCTCACGAACATTAATGCAGTTTCCTGGTTGAAAACAACCCCATTTACTTTTGCCGTCTTTGTTTAATATTTTCCATCAGTTTGTGATGTAGTATTTGTGTCATGTGGCGTGTACGTACATGATCCGTAGAAAAGTCTATACCAGGTATATTCTTCAAATGTCTTCACATTTCATAAACAAATGTCTTAATTTGTCTTCATCGACCAGGATTCCGAATCGGTTATTGCTTTTGAGCCAGAATTCTGCCAGAAATCAGTCAGACATTCGAGAAAAATTGTCTTCAAACACATCTTCACAACATTTCAAATGTCTTCAAAATGAAGACAAATCTTCAAATCTGGCATCTCTGCAGTCATCTGGCAGCAAGCGTTGTATTGTACATCCATCAAAAAAGAAATTTAATTCAGTTCAATCGTGATTGTATGGTGCATTCTAGAGTATATGTATTAGTAAAAGCAAGCTTTAGAATTATTTCTTCTCTTTGTTTCGAAATGCATATCATTTCAATATTAATTCGTCAAAAGGACGAAAGTGTTTTTTGTAAACAAACTTGTTTCGCTCATTAGTCAGCTGCAGAGTGGAATTTCATGAAAAGTATGCGTTAATGTAAATTTTTACCCTTCGTTGAAGTAATTTCAATTGTTTCCTGCTTCGAAATTATAGTAAATTAAGAGAAACCATCAAAATAAAAGTTTGTTTACAAATCTTATTCGCCCTTTTGCAAATTTAATATGGATTTGATAAATCCAACGATCACCATACGGTTTGTTTTCAAAATATAATAGGAGTCATAGCAAGGATACTACAATAATATCCAGACACTATCCATTCAAAAAAAATGAAATTCGTCAAGACAGGTCCGGTTCGCAATGACCGGCCATTGCCGGTTCGCGGTGACTGTTACTTTTTTCAGTGTTGACATCGTTGACATAGAATTGTAAAATACTGAAAATACAGATATCAGACCAAATCCAACCCAAAAAAAGGAAAGTTGAGTAGGATGTGTCCAAAATCAATAAAAATCGGTAGTTTTCATTAGGTATAACAAAATATCGGTAGTTTTGCCTTGGTCGTCTGTGAATCGGTAGGGAAGACCAAAATCGGTAGCACTACCGATAAATCGGTAGGTCTGGCCACCCTGTTTGACCCTATAACCCAGTAAAGTTCAGCCGGAACTGAACTGGAATTCTGGCTGGTTCCAGTTCGTATTCCGGCTCCAGTGACACAACCGATTCTAACTAGAATCGGTTGTGTCACTGGAGCCGGAATGCGAACTGGAACCAGCCGGAATTCCAGTTCATTTCCGGCTGAGCTTAACTGCCCACTGAGAAGTCCAAAAAATTGTTTCAAAATCGTTCAACACGGGTCCAACGATGGACGTTCGTTGAACGGTTATTTGGACGTTGTCCAAATTGGTCCAACGAACGTCCTTCATTGGACGATTTTGAAACCAACCGTTCTTAGAGGGTGGGAAGACAAGACGTGACAATTGGCGATTCTACGTTGAAACCGCTCGCAGATAGCGCTGGAAGGAAAGTGTTGCTGATTTTATTCTGTTCTGTCATAGTGCATATATTTTATGTAAACATTGGTAAAAAATGACTTTTAAACACCAAATTACCGATCAATTTGTTGATAATTGTTTATGAAAATGAAGGAAAACCATCATTTTATAAGATGATGAGTAAACATCTTGCGAAAAGAGTGTAAAACATAGTGGTTTCTAACATTATTCGCAGAGCTATATGCGCGCTGTTTCAAAATGTAATTTGTTGAGCACCGTAGCCGCCGCAACAGCATTTCCCGTTCGTCCTAAGTTAAGCTAAACCTTCATGAGATGGTGTAAATTCATGAAACTCTCCAGATCAGGCGAGGAAAGAATATATCCGGCTAATAGGAAAGTGTCAGCTTTGTATCATGCACAGCCGATCCTTCTCTCCGATAGTCTTCACTGAATCTCCAACGTAGTTCAAAATATGCAGGAGTTTGACATTGGTACTGATTGGGTCTCGGTTTCGAGTTGGAACTTTATTTATGGAACGATTTTTTATAACCACAATAACACCCCGATTACATTTCGAAGAAATATATGAGTGAAATAGTTGCAAATGGCTGTAATTTCAGAATAATTGCAAATAAAACTAAATTTCTTACTCGTTTCATTCATATTTTGGCAGTGGTAAGCTTTTTCCGAGAAGATAATGAAGATTTTGTTGTAAGCTACGACTCACTTACGGGTGAAAAAAGCAAACTGTATCACTTTGCCAGTTCATGAGCTGAATCATAGGTGTCGCATGACTAATTTTGGCTTTGCCGCAAATCGCCAATCGGCTTCTTATTTTTCCTTCGGTATTCTTCTTTTCGCACATTTTCACCCTGCCGAAATCTTCCGAACAGTGTTGCTATTTTTATTAATGAAAGTGGAGTCTTGTTAAATATTTTATGCCAGCAATATTTTGTATCTTGAATCCACTATATTGATGAAGGGCACCGTTTTTCCATGTCATGGGTGTTTAGAAAGGTTTGATGAAGCCATTTTCTGAATAATTTTAGATTATAGTTTCACTAAACGGCACAATTTCAGTTCAATTTAGTCATTTATACTTTTTCAACGAAATTTTTTTTGTCAGAAGAAATGACAATCTTTTCCTATAAATATAACAACACTGCCAGACATCATTTCGCTACCCAAGAGATGCCAGATTTGCAGACAAGTCTGCAAATTCGCAGACTTAATTTAAGCTGCAGATTTTTTCGATGACGCAGATATTTGCAGATTTTCTAGTTTGGTTGCAGATATTTGCAGATTTTTTAGTTTGGTTGTAGATATTTACAGATTTTTGAATGTAAAGGCTTTTTGTTACACTAGCTTTCCTGACATTGTTTGTTCTTCGACTCTTAAAATTATTATTGCAGACATTTGAAAAAAGTACCTGGCATCTCTGCGCTATTCTGCAGTAATATCACAGACTAAGTCTGTGGTAATATTGTGTACGGTGCAAAAAATCAGAGTCAACCAATCAGGAGCTGGACTAATCTGACGTCAAATTGGAACAAAAAAGGCCCCCTATTGTCACGTGTTGTCTTAGGTTTGACCAGCCCCTTGTCAAGGAAGGCCTTATTGTACAACCACTCAGTAAAGTTAAGCCGGAAATGAACTGGAATTCTGGCTGTTTCCAGCTTGTATTCCGGCTCCAGTGACACAACCGATTCTAACTAGTCACTGCAGCCGGAATGCGAGCTCGAACCAGCCAGAATTCCGGTTCATTTCCGGATGAGCTTAACTGGGCAGCATCACTGCCATGAAAATCAAAACAACAATTTTGATAGAATTTTGGCTACAAAGTATATACACATTTTTGGTTGCCAACACTACCCACTGAGATATCCGAAAAATTGTTTCAAAATCGTTCAACACGGTTCCAACAATGGACGTTTGTTGAACTGTTATTTGTACGTTGTCCAAATTGGTCCAACGAACGTTCTTCATTGGACAATTTTGAAACCAACCGTTCTCAGAGGATAGCAAACTGGATTCTTCCAGTTTAAACTGGATTCTTCCAGTTTTTTTACAACATCCAGCCAAACAGACAATCGGAAAAATCTTCCAGTTTTTTGAAATTTGAGCCAGTTATTCCAGTTTTTGGATAAATATTCATTTATTTAGTTTTTTTTTCTCACAAATTGTAACTTGATTCATAGAATTTTAAAGCAAGCGATGGGATGATGCCGAGTGCCCCAGAATAAGATTTTAATCCACCGTAACATGTACTCTTTTTATAATATTTGTGAATTAAACGGTTCAGGAATGTACATTTTGATTCGATTTTAAATGAATTTTACTCAAACATAAAGATGGAAGTGCATTGTGCAAAATATTTTAATAAACATTTGTTGAATTCTCAGCTAGTTGCTACATTGGTATCGTATGAAAGGTTTAAGCGCATCCTCAAGTTTAGCAAATGGTCTTAAATTTAGGATTTTGTGGGTGTGTAGATTTAAACCTACAAAACAGTAAAATTCGACCAAGAGGTGAGTCGCTTAGAACAATGTGCCATACACACTGTATCACCTACCATAACACGATATAAGATTACGATTCACAGTAATACACGATCATTTCACTCGTTACCACAATATGTGGCACAATGAGGCACACTTTTGACAACTCAAAAACTGTCAACAAAGTGTAGTTGAATAATCATAGCAATCATTACTTTTGCTTTACTGAACACCATGGCACAGCGTGGCACAAGCTATCACGCTGTTTGTTTGTGAGCCCAGTTCGATTTGTGCCAAGCGACTCACCCCTTGAATTCGACTGTAACTATTACAATTACAATTAAATTCGAATGCTTTAATATTTTTTTTTAATTTGGACAGCAATACAGTCGTGATTCGCTGGTTGGACACTTTTTAACTGGGCCGCTTTTTAGTTGGACCTCCGCTAGTTGGACCATTGTCCAACTAAAAAACATTCGTTATCGAGCACTCAGTCGAGATAGAAGTCTTTTGTCATCGGTCCGTACACTCTATAGCGACAAATAGTGTTAATCCGCGTTCAAGGTTATTTGCACACTCTGCGCCTAGTTGAGGTTTTAGTATTTTTTCCCTTCTTTTGTGTTTCTGTTTCTGAGTACCGTTAGCCGGTCAGTGAAGTGAAGCAGTGTTCTTCTAGCAAGCCGTGTGGATACCGTTACCTGCACAAGCTAAGTATTAGTTTTCGTTTCCCCTTCTTGGTTGTCTTAATAACGTGTACTGGGCAATAGGCCCGTGCAAAAATGACTTCCCCTGATGGCGGTTCATCTCAAGGTGAGATGGACGTCGAAATAAAATCGGCTCCCCGGCTCAAGGTATATCCAAGCTCGGCCACCGGGTCATTTGTGATCTTCTTTCGGACCAAAGAAAAAAAGTGAAAATTCGCCCTGATAAGCTTCGGGTGGTGGTTAACAGTTCAACTCAGGCAAACGATATTGCTGGCTACGAGCCCTTTACGAGGGAGTAAAGGGTGTATATTCCAGCTAGCAGGGTTGAAGTCAGTGAGGTCGTTTCCGATTCGAGTCTGAATTGCGAGGACCTGCTAAAATATGGGACTGGCTGTTTCAAAGACCCCATGCTTAAGCCAGTGAAGATACTGGAATGCAAACGTTTGCATTCAGCATCAGTCGCAACTGACGGCAAGAAAATATACGTCAACTCAGACTCTTATCAGCTGACCTTCGCCGGCTCTGCCCTGCCCAATTACCTCCTCTTTGACAAGGTTCGTCTACCTGTTCGCCTCTTTGTGCCGCGAGTCATGAACTGTACTAATTGCAAACAATTGGGACACACAGCCTCCCATTGTAGCAATAAAGCCCTCTGTGGGAAATGCGGTGGGAATCATGCGGATGATTCCTGTGGTAGAGATGTCGAAAAGTGTCTCTACTGTGGGGGAAACCCACATGATCTCCATTCCCTTCAGGGACGCTCTAAGCGATCTTTTGCAGAAAAGTTTAAAATAGCTACGCCACCTGTCTCTACGAACATCTTTACCAACTTGTCTACTGACGAAGGCGACTGTGATGAACCCCAGGAGGGAACATCTTCTGCTGTGCCTAGAAGTAGTAGAAAAAGGAAGAACATTTCCTCTTCCAAGCTTCGTCGTAAAGGCCAGAAGGTGTCTCTTCATGGTCCCCCTAAAATAACTACTCAAGGAAGTACTGGTGCAAAACCGAAGCAAGTCGCTCCCGGTCTCAGTAACCTGAGCTCAGAAAAGGAGTTCCCAGCACTTCCAGGAACATCAAAAACCCCAAGTGTTCCCATATCTCAGCCAGAGAAAGAAAACTAATAAATTTCTCTGACATTGTGGACCGGATTCTTACTGCTTTAAATATTTCTGACCCCCTTAAAAGCATCTTGATAAGCTTTCTCCCCGCAGTAAAAACATTCTTGATGCAGTTCACTGCGAAATGGCCCCTCCTTTCAGCGATTGCATCCTTCGATGGCTAATTCATCGAACGAGGTCAAGGATTTAATCACTGTTCTACAGTGGAATTGCAGAAGCATTAACCCGAAAATCGATTCGTTTAAAATCTTACTAAATAATTTGAAATGTGATGCATTTGCCCTATGCGAGACATGGCTCACTTCAGAAATAACCATACACTTCCACGATTTTAATATTATTCGCTTGGATCGAGAAGACTCTTACGGAGGAGTACTTTTGGGGATCAAAAAGTGCTATTCTTTCAATCGGATCGACCTTCCCTCGACACCAGGCATTGAAGTTGTCGCTTGCCAAACCAGAATAAAAGGCAAAGACCTTTGCATTGCTTCCACCTACATCCCCCTACAGCCTTAGTTAGCCACCGACGGCTTTGCGATATTGCGGAACTCCTCCCCGCACCGAGGCTAGTTTTAGGTGACTGCAACTCCCACGGCACGGCATGGGGTTGCCTTCATGACGATAATCGATCTACCCTACTCCATGAGCTTTGCGACAACTTCAATATGACTATTTTGAATACGGCTGAAATGACACGGATTCCTGCCCCTCCAGCGCCTTAGATCTGTCCCGAGCGCCTTAGATCTGTCCCTCTGCTCGACATCGCTGCGGTTAGATTGCATGTGGAAGGTAGTTTCTGATCCCCACGGCAGCGACCATCTGCCAATCGTAATTAATATTGCTAATGGTTCAGGGCCACCGAATACAATCAATGTTTCGTATGACCTCACACGAAATATTGATTGGAAGAGCTACGCGTCCGCGATATCCGACAAAATCGAGTGCACTCAAGAGCTTCTTCCGGAGGAAGAGTACGGGTTCCTGGCTGGCTTGATTCTCGATACCGCGATTCAAGCTCAGACTAAATGCGTACCAGACGCGAATTCACGCGGGCGTCCTCCCAATCCATAGTGGGACAAAGAGTGCTCAGACGTGTACGTGGAGAAGGCCGCTGCGTATAAGACCTTCCGGGACGACGGGCTGCCAGCTAGCTACCGACAGTACGCGATGGCGGAAACGCGCATGAAGAGTTTGATAAAAGCCAAAAAACGTAGCTACTGGCGCCGGTTCGTCGACGGACTAACGAGAGAAACATCGATGAGCACTCTTTGGAGTACGGCCCGGCGCTTACGAAACCAAAACAGTACTAATGAGAGCATGGAATATTCAAACCGTTGGTTATTCGATTTTGCCAAGAAGGTTTGTCCGGATTCCGCCCCGGCACAGAAGATCTATCGCGCCGCGTCCCCTCACAATAACGCGAACGAAACACCGTTTTCATGTAACAATAAAGCCCCAGGGCCAGACAGAATCAAATTTAACTTGTTAAAGAATCTGCCAGACTCTGCAAAGAGACGCTTGTTGAATTTATTTAATAAGTTTCTTGAGGGTAATATTGTCCCTCATGACTGGAGGCAAGTGAAGGTCATCAAAAACCGGGAAAACCAGCCTCCGACCATAATTCGTATCGACCGATTTCGATGCTGTCCTGATCCGAAAGTTGTTCGAGAAAATTATCTTGTTTCGCCTCGACAATTGGGTTGAAGCAAATGGCTTACTGTCAGATACACAATTTGGTTTCCGCAAAGGCAAAGGGACGAACGATTGTCTTGCGTTGCTCTCAACAGAAATTCAAATGGCTTATGCTAGCAAAGAGCAGATGGCATCAGTTTTCCTAGATATAAAGGGGGCTTTTGATTCAGTTTCTATCAAAATTCTTTCTGAGAAGCTGCACCAGCGTGGTCTTTCACCGACTCTAAACAACTTTTTGCTAAACTTGCTGTCTGAAAAACATATGCATTTTTCGCATGGTGATTTATCGACATCACGAATTAGCTACATGGGTCTTCCCCAGGGCTCGTGTCTAAGCCCCCTTCTCTATAACTTTTACGTGAATGACATTGACGAATGTCTTGTCAATTCCTGCACGCTAAGGCAGCTTGCAGATGACGGTGTGGTCTCTATTACAGGTTCCAAAGCCGTCGATCTGCAAGGACCATTGCAAGATACCTTGGACAATTTGTCTGCTTGGGCCCTCCAGCTAGGTATCGAGTTCTCCCCGGAGAAAACTGAGCTAGTCGTATTTTCAAGGAAACGTGAACCAGCGCAACTACAGCTTCAATTAATGGGTCAAACTATTGCTCAGGTTTCAACTTTCAAATATCTCGGGGTCTGGTTCGACTCTAAAGGAACCTGGGGATGTCACATTAGGTATCTGAAACAGAAGTACCAGCAAAGGATCAACTTTCTCCGTACAATAACCGGAACATGGTGGGGTGCCCACCCAGGAGACCTGATCAGGCTGTACCAAACAACAATATTGCCGGTGATGGAGTACGGGAGTTTCTGTTTCCGCTCCGCTGCGAACATACATTTCATCAAACTAGAGCGAATCCAATATTTTTGTTTGCGTATTGCTTTGGGTTGCATGCACTCGACACATACGATGAGGTTAGAAGTGCTGGCGGGCGTCCTTCCGCTGAAAAATCGATTTTGGGAACTCTCATATCGATTGCTCATCCGATGCGATATCTTGAACCCGTTAGTAATTGCAAATTTCGAAAGGCTTGTCGAGCTCAATTCTCAAACCCGATTTATGTCCTTGTACTTCGATTACATGGCACAAAATATCAATCCTTCTTCATACTATCCCAACCGTGTCAATCTCTTTCATGCTTCTGATTCAACTGTATTCTTCGACACATCCATGAAAGACGAGATTCGTGGAATCCCGGATCACATACGTCCGCTAGTGATCCCAAGCATCTTTCATAGTAAATTTCGAGAAGTCGACTGCAACAAGATGTTTTACACCGACGGGTCAAGCCTCGACGGCTCCACTGGCTTCAGTATATTCAATCAAAACCTCACCGCCTCATTCAAACTCAATGATCCTGCTTCAGTTTACGTCGCAGAACTTGCTGCTATTCAGTATACCCTTGGGATCATTGATACTTTGCCCACCGATCATTACTTTATTGTCTCGAATAGCCTCAGCTCAATCGAGGCTCTCTGTTCAATGAAACCTAGAAAGCACATTCCATATTTTCTGGGGAAAATCTGGGAGCGCCTGCGTGCTTTGTCTGTAAGATCGTACAAGATTACCTTAGTTTGGGTTCCCTCGCATTGCTCCATTCCAGGTAATAAAGAAGCGGACTCTTTAGCTAAGGCGGGCGCTTTGCAAGGTGACATATATGAAAGACCAATTAGCTTCAGCGAATTTTTCAGTATTACTCATCAGAGAACCCTCGAAAGTTGGCAAACTTCATGGAGCAATGGTGAACTGGGAAGGTGGCTACATTCGATAATCCCTAAGGTATCGACGAAACCTTGGTTCAGGGGGATGGATGTGGGTCAGGATTTCATTCGCGTGATGTCTCGGCTCATGTCCAATCACTACACGCTGGACGCACATCTCCGGCGTATTGGGCTCGTGGATAGCGGTATCTGCCCTTGTGGCAACGGTTATCACGAAATTGAACATGTTGTCTGGGCATGCGCCGAGTACTGTTCTACATGATCTCAACTATTCGATTCCCTTCGGGCCCGAGGAAGATCACCCAATGTCCCGGTTCTAGATGTACTAGCAAGCCGCGATATTCTCTACATGTCCCTTATATACACGTTCCTCAAAACCATCAATATCCAAATTTAAATGCCCCTATCTTTTCTCTTATCATTCCCAGAAGTGCCCTCTTCCGCCTACCGTACCCCAACGATGGTTTGATACGACTCCAAGACGAGACAAAACATCTGTCGAATGAACCAACAACACGAGATCTACAGTACAACATCACACGCGCAACGCGGTGTGTTTCCGATCCGTATCTGAGCCGTACTACGAAATCGTCTGGAGGAATCCCTGCCGACTCGAGGAAAACCGCCCGGCGTCAGATGTATGACTTCACCCCCTTCTCCCCTTGAATATCTTCCCAAAACTTATGTGCCCCCCTATCTTCTAGTTTTAGTTGATCAATATTTAATCTCGTTAAGAAATGCACAACAGTACCACTACTTTAAAATAGCCCTAATTAATTCCCCTTAATCTTGAACCACTCTCTCTAGTTATTTCTAGTTAATAAGCTTGTAAAATGTTCCGCTTAGTTAATAATTAATTTCTCCTACAATCTCCCTTCTAAAAATCATAAAGTGAATTACTATACAAAGAACACACAAAATGACCCATCCCCCAAATCTTACGAATATTATATTATACCCTCTTTTATATGTATAAGTTAGCTGTAAAGTTTTTTTTAGTTTCATTATATAAAACAAAATAATATTGAAATGTGTAACCCCCTAGTTTTAAGAAAATCAAAATGTAAAACAATGAAAAAATGGCACCTTTAAGCTAACGCATACGTGCCTTATCAAATAAACAAATGGAAAAAAAACTAAAAAACATCTGAACGTCGAAATCTTTTGTCAAATTTACTTTGACAATCAATCTGACAATTATTGGAGATGTGAATAGATGTAATTACACTACTTACGTCTCCTTTGGAGAGTTTTTGACATCTGTTAGTCGGTCCAACTAACGAATAAAATTCGTTAGATGGACAGAGGTGTGGCCCAACCAGCGAATTACGACTGTATCAAAAAAACTGACTCAAATTTTCAGTAAAAGGTATGAACCATATTACGTTCATTGAATCGTTGACTTTAACAGTACAAGGGTAAAGCAGGTTTTTTCCATAGTTTATAAAGAACAGTTGCGCAAAGACTGAAGCAAATCTACCTATTGAACATTCAAAACGTCTACCTATCGGACACGAAGAATAACAATGCTCGAATGCGTGGGGAGTATCGTTATTATGTGATTATAATTATGAGAAAAAATTCAATGATGTAATATTAACATTTAAATAATGTTAATATTTTGCTTAATGACAATTATTAAAAAATTTATGCTCACTGATATTCAAATTTGGCACTATTTTAAACACCGGAACAGCTCTTCCACCGACAGGGTGAAGGTATTTCTCATAGTTAAAGTGCAGCTAAAATTTTGACAAATTTGTGTATGCATTCCACTTATACATATGTATCTGTTTCAAATTTATCTTACGCTGCAAATTCGACTGTTTTTGTCACACCCCAATCAGACGGCAAGCGGCAAAAATCAATGCATTTCGTTCTTAGAGGCTAGTTTACAGTCCGGAAAACGTGTCACGGGATTTGGGTCCCTGTGTATTTTAAATGGAGCTCGGGATTTCAAATCCCGTGACGGGAAATAAGTCTACACAAAAATGACAGTTTTCCTGAAGTGTAAACCCAACCGCGGGAAACATCACGGGATTTTAAAACTCTCCACACAGAAATCCGGCCGGGAACAATTCAACACAAATTGTTTCCGACGGGGAAAATAGTATTTTTATAAAGTTTACAATTCGCTGCAAGTTGGATACAGTTTGTATTTTTAAGAAGCAGCAGAGTTTTTGGTTTGACAGTTTGGAGAGATCTCAGCGGGAAATTTTCCCTGATCAAATCCCGACGCAAATCCCGTGCGAAATCCCGTGATCCATTTCCCGAACTGTAAACTAGCCTTAGTTGCGGATCAGTTGAGAACCGGAAAAAGCTTAAATTCTTTATTCAGCTTTTTGCTGGTGGCTGCGTTTTTAAATGCGCACTCTATTTTGACAAGTCGTCTGTACAGTGTCAACTTTGACAACTCGTCAGCAGTGTCAATTTTGACAAGCGGTCTCATCAGCCTTGAGTTTCATGGCTATCATATATCCTTCTTTATTTATAAGCAGATTCTCAGCTTTTGGAAAGTGTCGAGAGAATTATGCGATTAGAACCTCTGCTCTTACCTAAATTCATCACACATGAAATGACTAATAATAGCACATGAAACTTGCTTTTAAACCACCAGGAAAAGCATCTTTAACGATACAGTACCTAAAAGTAGACCTAAACAATGTTTGTTCGCATCTGATTTTGGATACAAATTTGTAGCAAAATTAATGGTCGACCGATTTTTGTATGCCGATTGCGAGTAGCTAATAGTTTTGAATAGCAGATGTTCTGTATCCATATTTCGAGTTGAGTGCCGCTGTTGAATGGAACTACAGTTAACTGTGCGAATCCGTACCGAAATCAGTTTAGTTTTTCAACTGAAAAACAATATTTATTTGACGTTCAATTTTAGTTGAGAGCAGAAGTGAACGCCTACCGCGATCAAAAATTTGAATCTAAAGCACGTTTTGTCAAATTTGACAAGACTGTTGATTTGTCAAAATTGATATTGGACGGAGGACTTGTCAAAGTGGGGTGCGCATTTGAGGACGCAGCCACCAACAAAAAGCTGAATACGATGTTATTTATCGTACTGATTTTTACAAAATAAAACTAAACATTTAATTTTAAATTTTTAAATGCACAAAGTTAACTTCTAACTGAAGCGTTCGGGTTAAGTCATTTGAAATTTCAATATTAATTCGTCAAAAGGGCGAAACTGTTTTTTGTAAACAAACTTGTTTCGCTCATTAGTCTGCTGCAGAGTGGAATTTCATGAAAAATATGCGTTAATGTAAATTTTTGCCCTTCGTAGAAGTAATTTCAATTGTTTTCTGCTTTGAAATTATAAAAAATTAAGAGAAATCATCAAAATAAAAGTTTGTTTACAAATCTTATTCGCCCTTTTGCAAATTTAATATGGATTTAACTAAAAATAAAAGGTTGCCAAAATTTAAAAAAGACCAATGATTGGTCCAATGTTGCCAATCCTCTTTACGCAACTCTACTATTAAAAACTCTGGTTTTTTCGAGTATCCAGTTTTTTTCAAGGTTCCAGTTTTTTTGAAAAAAAATGTTGGCAACGCTGGCCACACCTATATATAAATCATGCCCAGTGAGCAAATTTTCTGGCAGAGACCGCTCTGCTAGATTTCTGTAAGTCTTGGTTTGGCAGCTCTGTCAGATTTCTGCGTGTATCCTGTCAGGTTAGTTGAGCTAGGGCGAACTCGGTTTCGCTCGCGTTTTCTGGCAAATTTCGACAGGAACCGAGCAAAACCCTGGCATAACTCGGACATAAACTGTGCAAAGATCCTGTCAATTCTTACATGGTAGAATTTAGCACGAATCGAGCAAAACATCTGACAAAGATGTTGCAGGAAGCGTGCAGAGATCTTGGCCGTACATTTCTGGCTGGATTCTGGATAAAAGTGAGCAGCATCGGTTGGTTTAACCGCTTCTGTCAGAAACGGTTGTTGCATTTGAGCGAATTCGTTGCCAGAATTCTCGCACAAATCGCGCAAAATGCTCGCAGAAACTCTGCCAGCATCAATTTCGCTTTGCTCAACTTTAGCTAACTTTCTGCATGCCGCGCTGACCGGGTGGTCGTGCATTGGGTTTAAATCAGATCAGCGTGGCGAGCAGAAAGTTAGCAAAAGTTGAGCAAAGCGAAATTGATGCTGGCAGAGTTTCTGCGAGCATTTTGCGCGATTTGTACGAGAATTCTGGCAACGAATTCGCTCAAATGCAACAACCGTTTCTGACAGAAGCGGTTAAACCAACCGATGCTGCTCACTTTTATCCAGAATCCAGCCAGAAATGTACGGCCAAGATCTCTGCACGCTTCCTGCCACATCGTTGTCAGATGTTTTGCTCGATTCGTGCTAAATTCTAACAGGTAGGAATTGCCAGGATCTTTGCACAGTTTATGTCCGAGTTATGCCTGGGTTTTGCTCGGTTCCTGTCAAAATTTGCCAGATAACGCGAGCGAAACCGAGTTCGCCCTAGCTCAACTAACCCGACAGGATTAGAGTTCCTATATATAGAGTTAGGCGGACACAAAAGCCGGAAAACTGGCAGCTCTTATTCCAGGAAGAAAACACTGGCAACCCATGCCAATGTTCAAGCTCTAGCTTAATGATTTCATTGTCGTCGTGAGTAAGAACTTTACATGTACGAATGGAAAACCAATTCGAAGATCTGTTGATATGATTTCATACTTCTTGAGCGTTTTTTCAAAACGTCATATCTGCAATGAGTTACTCTCTGTTTATACTTTCTCTTTCGATTTTTACGGCGTCACTATAACACTTTTCACTTATTTTACAGTACAGATCGAAAGACGGTGGTTTTAGCTAGCATATTATGCAAAGAGCTGAGGGATAAATGTTAAAGTGACCGAATATTAACAGAAGAGAAAGTAAACAAAGAGAGTAACTCATTGCAGATATGACGTTTTGAAAAAACGCTCAAGACTTGTGCGAATATCTCTTCGTGTTACAAAAAATCTTGTTCTTTTCGTTTCTCTACACTCGATGACACAAGAAAAGAGTAAAATAATAATGACTATAATCACAATACCTTTTCCATATACATCCAAAGAGAACATGTTATGTGACGTCATGCTCGATTGGCTCCGCCATTTGACATGTTCAATTGGCTCCGCTCAGTGTCTCCGCCTAACTATGAATATAGTAACTATAGACAGGATACGCGCAGAAATCTGACAGGGCTGCCAAACCAAGACTTACAGAAATCTAGCAGAGCGGTCTCTGCCAGAAAATTTGCTCACTGGGGAGGTGTGGCCCACCCAGCGAATCGCGACTGTATCAACAAATTGTCTCAAATTTTCAGTAAAAGGTATGAAACATAATACCAAATACAAATATGTTATAATTTGTATTTGATAATACGTTCATTGAATCGTTGACTTTTACATTACAAGGGTAAAGTAGAGCACTCTAGTTAGAGTGTGGCCATGACGTATCCAAACGAACATGAAATTTGACGTATTTCTATTGTGTATGGGCCCATATTATTGGCTCGAATCAAAACTCGTCGAAATGTCAATTGACGATAGGTTCATCCGGAGTGTTCATTTGTGTTTACATTTTGCTAGCGTTGCCAATTTTATTTTGTGTCCAGCACCCAATGTGGCTACGCCACATCGCTTTTGCGCGTGCTGGGATAGCCTCTATGTTTGAGTAAGCCGGGCAAACGAGTGGATCACAGGTTGGCTTGCTTCCGACGGCGGGTCGGTGGCCACCTCGCCTAGGCCTCGGTTATGCGGCTAAGCCACATCGAAATGGTACCCCTTAACCCAGTTAAGCTCAGCCGGAAAAGAACCGGAATTCTGGCTGGTTCCAGTTCGTATTCCGGCTCCAGTGACACAACCGATTCTAGTTAGAATCGGTTGTTGCACTGGAGCCGGAATACGAACTGGAACCAGCCAGAATTCCAGTTCATTTCCGGCTGAACTTTACTGGGAAACATTCTAACTTGAATCGATTGTGTCACCGGAGCCGGAATACGAATTAGAACCAGCCAGCATTCCGGCTGAGTTAAACTGGGAAGTTTAGTAAAATTTAATCTGGAAATAAAAATCTTTTGGCAACACTCCAGCACCCCGTTGATTTCACCACCTGGGCGCCAGATTGACGATATGAAATGAACTTTGTTTACTTTCGACAAGTTTTGATTCGAGCCAACAACATCCAGCCATTGTGTATACGTCAAATTCCATGTTCGTTTGGATACGTCATGGCATCTTGGCCACACTCTAACTAGAGTGCTCTAGAGGGTAAAGTAAGTTTTTTCCGAGTATCCAGTTTTTTTCAAGAAAGGTTCGTTTTTTTGAAAAAAATGTTGGCAACGCTGGCCACACCTATATATAAAACTTTGTTGTGCATTGGGTTTAAATCAGAGGTGCCAGATTTGCAGACAAATCTGCAAATTCGCAGACTTTTAATTTAAGCTGCAGATTTTTTCGATGACGCAGATATTAAATTTTGCAGATTTTTTAGTTTGGTTGCAGATATTTGCAGATTTTTTAGTTTGGTTGCAGATATTTACAGATTTTTGAATATAAAGGGTTTTGGTTACCCTACACGGTTAAATAAAACAACCTCCAGAATAAGTTCTTTTAACTTACTTTTGAGTTGTGCGTCGCTTTCGCACTTATTAGTGTTGTCAAAAACAAAACGAGAGATTCGACTCAGTCGAGGTCTTCCATGGAGGAAGGTACTTTTGAGTTGTTTGGGGTATACTCGAAATTAGGTAAATTCAACTTAAATTTGAGTATAAAAAACCTATCAATGAGTTGTAATTTTTGCCGTGGTTAAATGGAAACTATTGCTTGTGGCAGTAAAAATTGGATTCTAACCACACTGCGCACTTACTATTCTTCTATTGAATTCTTCTCATAGACTGGTTAGCTCGACTGGTCTGTCCATGAAAATACCATCTCTATCACTTGAAATACATGTGATTTGACAGCTCGCAGTTTTCAGTAGCAGTTTGATCACTCGCACTTCGAAAGTGCGGAGTCCAGGTTGGTGGGAAGTGCGCAATATCTTCAACACGGTTTACCTAATTTTAAGTTCCCCCACGAAACCAGAGTGTATGTAAGGAGAGGGAAGACAACTGTCATGATTATCCGTCAGTGATATTCCGAACGAACAAACGACCTGTCAAAATACATGAATTTGACTCGTTTGGAATGACACTGACAAATAATAATTGTTCCAATTTTGACAGTGTCGTCACTCTCCTTATATGCACTCAGCACGAAACCACGAGATTGAGTCAAAGGAACTCAATTTTAGGTAGTTTTTCGTTTCCGTGTTGCTTTCCTGACATTTTTTGTTCTTCCTAGACTTTTAAAATTATTATTGGCAATTTGCGGCAAAGCCAAAATTAGTCATGCGACACCTATGATTCAGCTCATGAACTGGCAAAGTGATACAGTTTGCTTTTTTTCACCCGTAAGTGAGTCGTAGCTTACAACAAAATCTTCATTATCTTCTCGGAAAAAGCTTACCACTGCCAAAATTTGAATGAAACGAGTAAGAAATTTAGTTTTATTTGCAATTATTCTGCAATTACAGCCATTTGCAACTATTTCACTTATACATTTCTTCGAAATGTAATCGGGGTATTATTGTGGTTATAAAAAATCGTTCCATAAATAAAGTTCCAACTCGAAACCGAGACCCAATCAGTACCAATGTCAAACTACTTCATATTTTGAACTACGTAGGAGATTCAGTGAAGACTATCGGAGAGAAGGATCGGCTGTGCATGATACAAAGCTGACACTTTCCTATTAGCCGGATATATTCTTTCCTCGCCTGATCTGGAGAGTTTCATGAATTTACACCATCTCATGAAGGTTTAGCTTAACTTAGGACGAACGGGAAATGCTGTTGCGGCGGCTACGGTGCTCAACAAATTACATTTCGAAACAGCGCGCATATAGCTCTGCGAATAATATTAGAAACCACTATGTTTTACACTCTTTTCGCAAGATGTTTACTCATCATCTTATAAAATGATGGTTTTCCTTCATTTTCATAAACAATTATCAACAAATTGATCGGTAATTTGGTGGTTAAAAGTCATTTTTTACCAATGTTTACATAAAATATATGCACTATGACAGAACAGAATAAAATCAGCAACACTTTCCTTCCAGCGCTATCTGCGAGCGGTTTCAACGTAGAATCGCCAATTGCAGACATTTGAAAAAAGTACCTGGCATCTCTGGTTTAAATCGGGCTTTATTCTTCTTTGCGGCGTCCATCATTGGAACGACGGAGCTTACTTGGCAGAGCATCGAAATTTTGTGATTTTTCGCTTTATAGTGTTTCCAATATTGCTTCAAAAGTTGTAATCTGTAGGTGGTAAGTAGCGGTATTTAAAAAAGAAATTGGTCGAATTGCCGATTTTGTAGTTGAGTTCGATGTAGTAAGTTCAGATAAATGGCACTTTTCGAGAGAAAAATGCAAATTGCAATCGGCGTTCGGCCATTTTGGTTTTGGAGTAATATAAAGAAAATTTGTCTTGCAATGTGCTGCGGGAAATGTATAAGCCAGAATAATATATTTTAGTTTGGTTTATTTTTTTCGGAAAAAGGTTATTGTTATTGTATGTTTGTGTCCCCCGTAGATTGGCCGTAGCGGGTACATAGCAAACTCGTGTGTTGCCGGAAGAAAACCTGACGCGTAGGAAAGCAAAATGCCGGCTTCCGGAACGTTTAAACTCTTCATCGGCAATGTCGATGAAAAGACACAACCCTCGGATTTGCGTCCGCTGTTTGATAAGTACGGAACCGTAGTCGAGTGCGATGTTGTTAAAAATTATGGTTTCGTGCATATGGAAAATGAGGATCAGGGTCGAGATGCGATTCAGAATCTGGACGGGTACGTGGTCAACGGTAAAGCGATTAAAGTGGAAGCCGCAAGGAACCGTCGCGCGCCGAATACAAACACGACGAAAATATTCGTAGGTAATTTGACTGACGTGACACGCGCTCCGCAAGTTCGCGAACTTTTTCAAAAGTACGGTACCGTCGTGGAGTGTGACATCGTGCGGAATTACGGCTTCGTCCACCTGGATCCGACCGGCGATGTGAACGAAGCGATTCGTGAACTTAACGGAATGATGGTGGACGGACAGCCAATGAAGGTACAGGTGTCCACTAGTCGGGTCCGTCCAAAACCCGGTATGGGCGATCCGGAGCAATGTTATCGTTGTGGTCGTTCTGGCCATTGGTCTAAGGAGTGTCCGCGACTGCTCTGGTCCGAAAGTAGGTTCCGCGATCGACCGATGTATGCCAGGGATCCGTATCCACCGCCGCCGCCGCCACCGTTCCTTCGCGATCGCATTATGGATGGATTTAGGGTAACACGTTTTTGTTTTACAATCATACATTTTAAGCCAATTTGTTACATGAGATTTGTTCTGGCGAGCGCGTTGGTTAGGAATGAATTCGCTCAGCTTTCGAAATTCGTTGTGGGTACGGGCACAAAATCTTGCAGAATTCATTTTTGTCCACTCGCGTTTTACCGAGCTAAAGGTTTATTTTATCGCTTTATATCCTTGAACAACAAACCGGTCAGACAGGGAATGCTTTACGTAAGAAAAACCTAAATCGCAATCGAACGCTTTTAAATTATTGTTCTCCTCTGTTCATGTGTTGTATGCTATCGGCTGAGGTAAATATTTTAGATTTCATGTCGAGAGATGACAGCTAGTATTCAAAGCTCAAAATTACTCAGCGAACACATTTACCTAACGCTAATGTGAAGCACAATATTTAAAATGTCGCCATACTGAATGCCCTTATATTTTATCTTGGCACAGGATACCTTCGATTATTACGACCGGTACGATGACCCTAGGGATTTATTCGAGCGGCGCTACGGTATCCGGGGACGTGACTTTCCCCCCTTGAGATCCCGCGAGCCAATGCCACCAATTCCTCCGCTGATGCGTCGAAGTGCTGTTGAAAGCAGCCGCACTAGCACCTATGATGCAATCTTCAGTCGCCGTACTCCGCCACCGACAAGTCGCAACGGCAGCAGCATTAGCCGTTTTGGTGTGTACGAAGATTTTAGCCGGGATTCGTTCGATGACCGCCGACAAGGATTGCGAGGTCCATCGCCTACTCATCGATATGCACCGTACTGAGATGAGCTGCATCCGATATGTGGCAGTAATGAAAGAAAATATTCACCCTTATTCTTGTTTACGACGAATGCAAAATTGGTGCGAAAGCAAGACGAACGAATAGTAAGTCTATTTGATTCACTGATAGAATCCAAACACTTTTCTTGCAAATCTGGCATTGTCGTAAACAAGAATGACTAATTTACCGGTTGCTAATGAGACGCGCGAAATAAAAGTGAGTGGGATTTACGTACGGTGCACGTATAAATAAGTTGAAGTTGATGAGAATCGGAAGTTTGTAGTTTATCACTTTTACATAAATCGTGAGACAGCCTATTTGTTTTATCGTATAAACACGCATAAAGAGAGGGTTTGGCAATATCATGTGTAGGCAAACCTAATTTTATACTATCATCCGGTTTGATTAGAAAGACCGATACCCACAGCAAATTAATATCGATCAGTTTAATCAGGTTGGGGTAATTTTAAATCGTTCTATAAATAAGAGGGAAATGCACCGAGTGATTGTATTCAAATAAAATAAATTCTGAAATATAGAAGGAGATTCTTTCACGATTCTTGCTGAAGTTAACTATGCTCATACAACAAACTATTTGACAGAACGAAAGTAGGATCCGAAGTGAGGTTTATTAACGCTTGAATGCATGTAACTCATTTTTCCTTGATATTCTCCCTGGTATGCTTACTTTTCGGGGTAGATGCGATATATATCTCTTGACTGTCAAAATTTGCAGATGACCACACTATGCATTTAAGCGTTAAAAAATTGCTGTCACGTCACCTAGTGACTAGAAGAAAAATTTCGTACATGTATACATTGATGAATAAAATGCATATTAAAGGCAATATTGGTTATTAATTATCCTCCGAAATCCTAACCCCTTATTTATTAAAGGCTAGTTACAGTTCGGAAAATGTCACGGGACTTCGGTCACTGTGTCCCAGTCAAACCATTCGGAATTTGATTCGGAATCCTGAATGGAGTCAGTATGCATTCTTAATCAAATGCAACAAACGATTCTGAAACCGATTAAGTCAGAATCGGTTGTTGCATTTGATTTGGAATCCATACTGACTCCATTCAGAAATCCGAACCGGTTCCGGAATGAGTTTAACTGCCCACTGAGACGTCCAAAAAATTGTTTCAAAATCGTTCAACACGGGTCCAACGATGGGCGTTTGTTGAACGGTTATTTGGACGTTGTCCAAATTGGTCCAACGAATGTCCTTCATTGGACGATTTTGAAACCAACCGTTCTTAGAGGGTGGGGTATTTTAAGGCTAGTTTACAGTTCGGAAAACGTCACGGGAGTTGGGTCCCTGTTTGTTTTAAATGGAGCCCGGGATTTCAAATTCCGTGACGGGAAATGAGTAAACAAAAATCACAGTTTTCCTGAAGTGTAAACCCAACCGCGGGAAACATCACGGGACTTTAAAACTCTCCACACAGAAATCCGGCCGGGAACAATTCAACACAAATTGTTTCCGGCGGGGAAAATTGTAAAAATTCGGTGCAAGTTTGATACCGTTTATATTTTTTAGAAGCTGCAGTTTTTGGTTTGACAGTTTGGAGAGATACCGGCGGGAAATTTTCCCTGGTCAAATGCCGTAATCTATTTTCCGAACTTATACGAACGGTAAACTAGGCTTTATAGGGTATGACGAAAGTGGTGTTATTTTAAGTTTGGACAGAGAATGGGCAAAAATCAAAAAATCAGTTTTTTTCTACACCGTGTGAGATCTTCATAAAAATCAATCAGCTTATGTAGAATGTTGTTACAATAGCGCTGATTGATTATTTTGAAGATCCAACACATGGTATAGAAAACTGCTTTTTTCGTTTTCTATTTTTGTCTATCTTCCGTTCAACCTTTTTTTTGAAGTAGAATACTTCTAACGTTTCAATATAGGGGTCCCGCTTCAAATTTTTTTTATTACGCTATCTGATTGGGAATATGTACAACAATTTCGTATCCATTTACGTAGGATGTACAATTACTAAAAATAATGGCAATAATGGATTTTATGAAAGCAGTAATTATCTGATCCATGACTGGTCGGTACAATTCGATCAAGCAGCGAGCGTTGCTAGAACTGCTTCTTTGCCATCCAATGAACTGCGACGCATATAAAAAGGGAACATAATAAAAATTCGTTAGTTGTGTGGGATTTCAATTTTAGGATTTTAGTAGTCCGTGGTCAGCAAACTTTTCGAAAGGATGCTGCTGGATAGAATACTCGACCATGCGACTAGCAACATCATCCCCCAGTAAAGACGCTGAATCCTAGAGCACTCTAGTTAGAGTGTGGCCAAGAGGCCATGACGTATCCAAACGAACATGGAATTTGACGTATACACAATAGAAATACGTCAAATTTCATGCTCGTTTGGATACGTCATGGCCTCTTGGCCACACTCTAACTAGAGTGCTCTACTGAATCCCTCTGGATCCCGGAAATCTGGCATCTTTGTTTCCAACGTTAGCAAACCGTGTTATCCCACTGAGACGTCCAAAAAATTGTTTCAAAATCGTTCAACACGGGTCCAACGATGGACGTTCGTTGAACGGTTATTTGGACGTTGTCCAAATTGGTCCAACGAACGTCCTTCATTGGACGATTTTGAAACCAACCGTTCTTAGAGGGATCTACCACACAATCAAGCAAAATACGCTGTGTTACATAGCGGTACTTTCCGAACCAAAGCTCGACCGGAATGACAATTGGTGCGCTCTTTGTTTTCTTGGCAGATCAGCTGTTCTTTAGAAAACCTGTAAACAGCTGATCAGCCAAGTAAATAAAGAGAGCAGCAGATGTCATTCCGGTCGAGCAGGGGCTCGGAAAGTACCGCTATGTAACGCAGCGTGTACTGGTGCACGTCATATACCACATTGCTATAGAATGGGTTTGTTCGGCAGTAAATCACCACCAGTCAATATGAGTGGATCAGTTGCAGATTTTGTGAAAAGCGCCATAACCCAGGACAAAGTGGTCATTTTCTCTAAAACTTACTGCCCATATTGCACAATGGCTAAAGAGGTAAGTGTTATTATCAATTTAATTTTGATTACTAAAATGAATAAAGATGACAGATGCAATGCATATTGGTAATTGTTTACGGTAGGTACTTCTTCCCTTGTAAACAGAAAACGTTTTTCTTTTAGAAATATGCTAGTTAAGTGTTGTAGATTTTTAAAAAGGGGCGTAAAGCGAAAATTTTAATAGTTCAATAATAAGCTTAAAAATAAATTGTACCTACTAACTATGCTCGTAGGGTTATTGTGCTCCCAAAAGTGAGCGTTTGGGATGAGCTAGCTGAATGCGGCTATGGCGCATAACCGAGATCCGCCGGACGAGGTTGCCGCGTAATCGTCATCGGAACCGCAAACCAGCGTTGTTAGATGGTTTCATATGATATCGGTATAACTTTGAATAAAAATCGGTCTTTATCGGTATGAACATTACTTTTGCAAACCAGTGTTAATATAGGGTTACCAACCGTCCTTATTTTAAAGGACATGTCCTTAACTTCGATGATTTTGGAAAGCGTCCTTAATTTTACTTCAAATATCCTTAGTTTTAGTCGGTGGTATATTTGAAATCAATCAGATTAATCGCAATTTTAGTTGGTCACTTCCCTACAGTACATTTGATTTATTATGGTCAGATTAATGATTCAATAGCATTGATTCAGTTTGTTGGTTAAAGTAATGTTTTAAACTAAAACATGTTTCTTATCTTATTGAGTGTTGGCAGAAAAAACGATTTTGTCCTCTAATTCGAATTTTGACCAACTATCTTTTACTAGCAAAGGGTTCTATTTCTGAGGGTAGTCATCTCGGACTATTCATGTTTTTGCTCAATTTAAATGACAAATCATTTGCTGAAGTGCATGAAATATTCGTTTTCGGATGACCTCAAACTATTTCATCTTATCAGGAATGCGAAAGACGCAGAATTCTTGCAGTCCAAGTTGGATGTATTCGCCAATAAGACGATATTAAATCATTCCAAGTGTTCGGTTATATCTTTTACTCGCAAACACTCGAAAGTTAATTTCGACTACGATATTTTACAAATCTTTCTCAAACGTCTGTTAAATATTTGGGAGTCTACTTAGATCCCGAGTAAACTTCAAGCACCACATTGAGCACACTATTTCTAAGGCCTCTTAGCTTCTAAAATTCGTTTTAGAGTCACTAAAAACTTTACCAATACAGATTTTTTAAAAGCACTCTATTATGTTTTGTTCTGTTCCACACTCGAATACGGCAAGTCTGGGTACCTTATAACCAAAATGATATTCATCGTATTGAAGCTATTCAGCACAATTTGTTTCATTACATACTTCGTGAACTTCCATGGAGAGACCTTTGTCCCGTAATGCTGTCAAGCAATCGTTTATGGGCTCATTATCTTGTTAGCTGTAGTCTAGTCCTAGTTCCTAGTTATTAAGATTATGCTTTTAGTTTTAATTGTAGCTAAAATTGACGAAATGCATTATTTGGATATTTGTTATCTGTTGATATAAAAGAGGAAATTTTATACCTTCTTGGAGAGAGAGAGTCAAAGCAAAATTCAGCTCCAACAGCTTTTTCCCTGCTCCCAAATAAACGAATAAACAAAAATTATCTTCGGTAAATTGCTTACTCACTTCATGGTTGTACACTTTAGAAAAAAAAAACTTTGGTTTTGGAAAGTGGAAATATAAATGGTAGGATTCCTCGTACTAATATCCATTAAAATTTCAAATGTAATGCGGGATGGCACGCGATAACCAATCGACTTTATATTTTGCACAGTTCTTTGGGGCTCCAAAAGAACAAAAAAATCGATGCCCTGAAAAAAAATATTGCGAATCTTATCTAAAAACCGTTTTAATCCACCTATCAGTGAGATGAGACATTTCTTACACATATCACTATTGTATTATACATTAGTTCGCCGAACACGCGCAATGTTAGCAAGCAACTAGATGTGAGATAAGCACAGTTTCGAGTCCTGCACGAATAACACTTCGAATAAACTGAATAAATTGAAAAATAATAAAACAAATAAAAATTTAAAATAATTATGAAGCAAAAAAAGTTATTCGTAAAATGAGAAGAATGAATAATATAAATCAAATTGATACGAATATGATGCATGATAATAAACTGATCGGAATGCAAAGAAAAAAATGAATACAATAAATAAAATGAGGTCGAATAGACAAAATGAATCAAAAGAATGCTAAATGCAAAAAACCATTAAAATGAAATGATCATATATTTAAAATAAGTCAAATATTTAAAATAAAAAATATACATATCAAATATAATCCATGAAATGAATGATCTGGAAAAATGAGTATAAGGAATTAAATTTAAAAATGTTAGTCAAATGAAGTATATGAATAAAACGAATTTCACGAATTCCAAAACCATTGTTTCAGAATGTTTGTGAAAATCCTATTGCAAAGAGCACGTTTTCGTTCTTCTTTTCTTGAGGGCGTTTTAGGATTATATGGTGTTTCTACTATATTGATAGGCCTTAATTAGTCATCAGGAATCTAAACAAGAAATTTGTGTTGAAATAAAAAAATGTCTTTTTGGTCACAGATATCTGAAAATGATTTTTGCACAGAATTGTAGTTTCAGGTCCAGTATTTTAACACGTACCTGGAAATAGTAAACTGAGATAAGGCCACCTGTAAATAGTATTCATTTGTATTGAAGTGTATAGAAACGAGTGTCAAGTGTTGTCTAGGTTATGTTGGCAATTATATTATTGTCGATGGCACAGAAGCCGTACATTCAGTCGATTACAATGCAGTCTCTTTCCACCCATCCTTGTCACTAGCGAATTGTTTCGTTCGGAATTCTCGTTTTGGAGATATGGGTTTATGATTCCTACACAAAACAATAACATGACAAAGGAATGGTTTAAACTACCAGAATAAGTATTTAAATTCGAAAAGCCAGTGGCCATTCAAAGTATCCCTGGACTGCTTTTGAGACACGAACATACTTGAAATTACAATTCGTAGGATAAAGTGCCTATTTTCACCAGGGTGCCTTACTAATTCATTAATTCCTCAGCCTACAATCAATGAAATGCTTTAAAATTGACATCAACAGCTTCGCTTCGTTATTAAGAACCAATATAATAACACAAATGCGCTGAAAACAGTGAAATTCTCGTGTTTGATCGCAACAAAAACTCGAATCGAGTGTCCTTATTGTTGCGCTACCATTTGACTCAATGCGTTGAACAAAGCTGGCAGACACTGCTCTAACAAACGGCTTCAAATGGGTATGGTGACAAAAGAAACATGACAAAAATGGGCTCTTCACCCTATTCTTCGCAACTAAATATGTTTTTAGTCACATTCATCATGCAAAATATATATTGGGGTTTTCAGTACAACTCAGTATCAGTTGTAGTTACATTGTAATATGTATGACATAAATTCAGTGAGATCAACTATCTGTCCAATGCATAAATTGTGATTGTAATTCTCGCTAATTTATTTACGTGTAGGATACGGAGCACCCAAACGAAACGTCCATTGAATTGTCCAATGCCTGTACTAATTCTGGAATTGATGCTTCAATTGAAGCGTTCTCAGCATAAGGCAAATTTGGGCAATTGAAACCATCGCTATAAGTTAAAAACATCCTTTTACTGAGATGCAAGTATAGTTGGATAGTTTAGAGGTCTTTCTTTGGGCGCCATTTTCCTAGGATCTAATTTGTGGATATTTTTGGAATTTGATGCGTCATTTTTAATAAAAGTGTATTCCAGTACAATGAATCTGCATTTTCAATAATATCAACCCAAAACAAGTGTTCTTAATTTTCAAATGACACATTTGAGCATATGTTTCATTCAAAATTCAGTAGAGATACGAAAAGTTTAAAAGAGTGCACGTGGGATGTCTCTTTTTAACATTTTTGTCTTCAAACAGCCATAATGCCCAATTTAAAATACCCAAGGATTTCCTTAATTTTAGTATATACAAACACTCAGTATAGAATTCAATTAAATTGGAATTGATGTAGTTTTCGGTTTTTGGTCACATGACTCTCCTTAGTGCAACGTTTCGAAGGAATAACCCCTCATCTTCAGAGGAAAGCAGGGTTTGAACATAAATTAAAGTAATTATAATTATATCAATTATAGTTTTCTCATAATACAAATATTTTGCAAATTTTGCCAGGACCACAAATATTTTCTTTTTCAAGTAGAATATAATATTTATTTTGTTTCCGAAAGTGGCTCTGTTCTACACTAAAATGGAAAACTATTTATAGGAAAACAGAGGACAAAAATTGGTTTGTTTTTTTTTAACCTGAACAAATGCATCGCAAGATTAAATTAGCTTGGATACTAACAAATATTTCAGATTAGTTGAAGATCTTATGACACATCTTGGAAATGGATTTGGAAATTGAACTTTCAGGATAGATCTTAATCGTGACATTTGCCACGAACACGATTGTTGAGAGATCGGTGGTGGGGAGGGGCGACAAGTGAGGAATGGTAAATGATGGTTAGTGCTGTGACATTATTTTTGTATATGGTGCGAAATTTTGATTCCTTACATCTTTATTATACATAAAGCAACTGATAATTTTTACACCATAATTAGTATAACATAAATCTGGCAAAAGAAGATAAATTTTCACTAGAATTTTGTTATTCAAAAATACAGTTGCTTTCGGTGATGCTACGAGTATAATATGAATATGAATTATGTTAGAAAACTATCTTCTCACTACTAGGTGGATTACTTGGTGATCTGTGCACAGTGATGTACCGATGGGAAAAATTCCATCTTCCCGGGTTTTTATTTTTGGGTTTTAACCGGGTTTTTTCCCAAATCATTTTAACCCGGACAAAATATGTGTTTTTTTCGTTTTATCGAATGTATGATGTTCATTTAATGTTTTTAACCGTTCGGCAGTCGCGCTAGTGCACTGAGTACACGCTGCTCTGAAAATCTAGAAATCGTCTTAGGGCACCAGCGGCTGCTCGTTCAGTGGGCAATTTGCGCGACTTCCAGAGGGTTAAAGAATCTTGCATTTACATTTGAGAGACCAAAAATAAAAGTCGCAAGGATAAAACATACTTTGTAGAACCCATTCCAGATATCTTAGCATATAAAAATCGAATATAAACATCAAGCGTAAAAATCGGACAGAGATCCTTGAGCATGAGAATCGCTTAGAATATTCTCACCCGAAAAAGTCGGCAAGGATGAACATCCAGTATAATTCGCTCACGGGAAATTCCGTACAACGTTACATTCAAGATTAAAAGTTGTATAAAGAAAAGTCCTTTTTAAGAACCGGATATACATTTTTTCGTTTTTAATTCTGTAGGACATAATCGAAAAGCACCTGGCCGATTTTTAAACTTAAAGTTTAAATCCAATTTTCACATTCTAATATATTTATAACGGGTTTTACGAAGCATTTTCTGTTCCTGCGACTTTAATTTCGGTCCATTCCATATTTCAACTTGTTTCATATAATACTGGAAACAATACTCAAACTAGTGAAAATTAGAATAATCGTGTGATGCCCAAACTACTTTTATTCTGCTTGCTACTCATTTTAGGGGTTGCTATACTTTTAGCGAAATGAGGTAGGTATTCATACAAAATTTAGAAAATACCTATTTAGTTCGGTGAAAAGTAAAAGTGAGTAATATGCAGAAAGCGAGTGGCCTTGCCATTCGTCATTAGTATGAACCGTAATCAGAACTCTCACAAATCGCAATCCGAATTCTTTCGGCATCAACTACATCAGCAACAGTAGAAAAAATGTTTAGTACGTTTAGGTGGATTCACACTAAGAAACGCAATCGGCTTAGCCCAAAACGTGTTGAAAAGTTTTATCACTTATTCAACCACAATATTTGTAAAGAAATGTTGGATCACCGCTATAGCAATGATTCAATCGAGGAAAACCATTCAGAATTCATATACATGCAAAACTTTACAATGCTCATAAATAAAATAAGTGTTTGGATAACAATACATTATATATCATATACTATACTATATATCACAAAATTGCAAAAAACCTAATCTTCCCGCGAAAAAACCGTTTTAACCGGGAAAAAACCTTGGGTTTATTCCCCAAAATTATAAAAACCCGATTTGGTACATCGTCTGTGCATTTATATACCATCCAACGTCTATCACACGACTGAACGCAATGATTAATCCAACAGATAAATACATCAATTCTGGACAAATTTTTGTTTGAAGTGAATTTACACATTGTTTTGTCTTTGAAGTAAACTTGATATTAATTTTGAGGAATAGTTAATTAATTATCAAGTAAATTCACAACATGTTTACGGAATCGAATTTCTTGAATCACGCAGATGTGTTTTCATACCCCGATATTCAAAAACGGTTGAGTTTTGCCTTAAAACACCCGTAAAGCAATACTCTGTCTATAACGATCTCATTTTTAGTTAGTGGAAATTGGTAAGCGAAAAATTAAATTACAAAATGTTTAATATCTCCGCCCTTCGTGAACGGATTTTGACAATCTATAGCTTGTTCGAAAGGTATTTTTACAATTTTTACATTTCTTTCTAATTATGTGCAAGTAGCATGACTTTTTTTGCTTTGTTTGAAAGTTATTTGCTTTAAACCCTTTGTGTTTTGATAAAATCATCCATATCTCAGAAGGTAAACAACATATCGAAAAACAAAAATAATAGTGTCAAATGGCAACGTTGGGCCTTTCATTTGAAACTAATTAAGAACGTTAAGGGACCACTTCAATGGAAAAAATGCTTGGCCGCGGAAAATATTTTAGGAACACTGTTGATTACTTTGATGGTTCTGACAAGACAGACTAAGCAAAAATCTAGCGGTTTATTTGAAAAAGTTACCAGTTTTACAAATTTGTATACACTGAGAAAAAAATATGCAGAGTTAGCATGTTTCCTGTCTCCGTCTCTTTTATTCTGCTGTGATTTTTATGCATTTTTAGCATGTGCTTTTAGGAAGCATTCAATGACGGGAAGAGCAATTTACAGCTGAAGAGGCAAGAGGCAGATAGAAATATATGCTATCGATGACTAAATAAAGTTTCAGTATATTATGTATATCAACGAACACCCTAGTAAGTCCACCCGGAATTCTGGTTGGTGACCGGTTAGTTTTCAATCTCCAGGGACACAATCGATTCTACACGCTTACCGGCCGTTACCTAATTTTGGGTAGAATCCTACCCAAAATGGACTAAAGTGCATCTCCTCACTTTTGGGTAACAAGCTTTGAACTTAAATTTTGGGTAGTGTGAGGACTACCCAAAGTTTGGGTTACAGATAACCCAAGCGTTGGGTACAGAGCGGGTAACCCAAAGTTTAAGTAACGATGAAATAATCCAAAATTTGAGTAACGAGCGGATAACCCAACATTTGAGTAACGCGCGGATAACCCAATATTTGAGTACTGAGCGGATAACCCAAAATTTGAGTACTGAGCGGATAACCGAAAATTTGAGTACTGAGCGGATAACCCAAAATTTGAGTAAAGAGCGGATAACCCAAAGTTTGTGTACTGAGCGCATAACCCAAAATTTATAACGAGCGGATAACCCAAAATTTCTGTAACGTTCGGATAACCCAAAATATAGGCTTCCAATATATATTATATGGATGCTTGGCATTCGCACTAAGAACAACCATCAATATGGGTATCATTTGAAAAGTAGCCATTTGTAGAAGCTGTAAATTGATGATTGGCGCCATTTTGAAATTCAAGATGGCGGCTTTCGGTTACCACAAAACACTTGAAACTACCATAAATATGGGTGTCATTTGAAAGGTATTGATTAGTTGAAGGCGAAAATTGATGATTGGTGCCATTTTGAAATCCAAAATGGCGGCTTCCGGTTACCACAAAACACTTGAAATTACCATAAATATTGATGTCATTTGAAAGGTTTTGATTAGTTGAAGGCAAAAATTGATGATTGGTGCCATTATGAAATCCAAAATGGCGGCTTCCGGTTACCACAAAACACTGAAAACCACCATCAATATGGCTATCATTTGAACGGTAATAATTAGTAGAAGGCGAAAATCGATGATTGGCGCCATTTTGAAATCCAAGATGGCGGTTTCCGATTACCACAAAACACTAAAAACCACCATCAATATTGGGGTCATTTGAAAGGTAGTAATTGTTAGAAGACGAAAATTGATGATTGACGCCATTTTGAAATCCAAGATGGCGGCTTCCGGTTACCATAAAACACTGAAAATCACCATCAATATGGGTGTCGTTTGAAAGGTAGTAATTAGTAGAAGGCGAAAATTGATTATTGGCGCCATTTTGAAATCCAAGATAGCGGCTTCCCGTTACCACAAAACACTTAAAACCACCATCAATATGGGTGTCATTTGAAAGGTAGTAATTAGTAGAAGATAAAAATCGATGATTGGTGCCATTTTGAAATCCAAGATGGCGGCTTCCGGTTACCACAAAACACTGAAAACCACCATCAATATGAGGGTCATTTGAAAGGTAGTAATTGTTAGAAGGCGAAAATTGATGATTGGCGCCATTTTGAAATCCAAGATGGCGGCTTCCTGTTACCATAAAACACTGAAAACCGTCATCAATATGGGTGTCGTTTGAAAGTTAGTAATTAGTAGGAGGCAAAGATTGATGATTGGTGCCATTTTGAAATCCAAGATGGCGGTTTCCGGTTACCACAAAACACTAAAAATCACCATCAATATGGGTGTCATTTGAAAGGTAGTAATTAGTAGAAGATAAAAATCGATGATTGGTGCCATTTTGAAATCCAAGATGGCGCCTTCCGGTCACCACAAAACACTGAAAACCACCATCAATATGAGGGTCATTTGAAAGGTAGTAATTAGTAGAAAGTGAAAATTGATTATTGGCGTCATTTTGAAATCCAAGATGGCGGCTGGTAACAAAACACTTAAAACCACCATCAATATGGGTGGTTACCCCTCAGGTTTAAGAACAATTATTCACTAGTGGTCTATCCCCCATACGCTTGCTCATATGTCAGTGGCACCATAATTGCAAATGTGGCCATAGTCCCAACTACAAATATATTTGAAATGAATTAATCATCAACAAAAAACAAAAAAAAATGAATGCACAATTAAAATACTTGTCTCTTAGACAGCCAGAATTCTATATTATATTCCAGCCGGTATGACTAAAGTCAAATGGAATTGTAGTGGCTCGGAGCTCGGGTAAGCTACAGTCTTGTTCAAATGTTCCGTATTGCTCGATGTATCTGAAGTCAATAACCGAGATGACGTTGTTTCACCGGTGTTGACTATTGGAAGCCTCAGTTTGACATGACTGAATAGTTTCCTTAAAAAAATGTTATTATATATACGTTATACCACAACCGATCATCTTAACCATACCTGAAGTCACCACGCAGATGCGAGGTCATCTAGAGGCAACCAAGGCCCATAGCAACAGGTGGAATATCGAAACAAGCCACGCGGCTCGCTACCAACGAGTTGCCGATCCACGAGGCAGCACGTCGAAGCCACGTGAACGGAATCGAACGACAGCAAGGAGTGCAGAGGCAGCAGAAATAATCTATAAAAAGTGGTAGAAATTAAATTAGTCTTATGGCGCTTTCGTTTGTTCTTGGTGCTACACAGGTGTAGTGCAAAAAAGAGATAGACTGATTACACTCAGGTTTGAATGAGTGTAGCACCGACTACACTGGTGTAGTGCAGAGTCAAAAACGAAAACGCCATTAGTTTATCTTCCAGTGTATCCACAAGTAATAGTGAATAAATGTCGTTTCCTTATTTACTTACCAAATATTTTGAGGAGAAAAATTTCTTCAATTATTTATTTGTTTTCCGTTCGTTGGCAACAAAAAGTGCAACTCGATCATCATCTGCAAAACGAAACGCGTCAGATTTTTAATTTTTAGTTTGTGTAATTTTGCAACATTTTCCCTTTAGATAGATTTAATAGGTGTTTGAAACAAGACGACCTAATATGCACGGAATAAATTCTTCGATGCCGCACGCCATATTCTTTAGATTTGGAGTCACAGGACCGAATCAATTTTGCAACCCTGGGGGTATTGATGACAATGCTTTAAATATACGATTCGATTAATAGAATTAAATTACAGGACTAGATTTAAAATAATAAATATCCTTACATATCCAGCTGCTCCGCAAAACGATGCGAGGCTACCAAAATTTGTTTATATTTCTTTAACCGTATCCAGGCCTGCGTTGACGATTTTCGTTTTCTCAGTTTTCTCAAACCACTCAAAAGAAATATCAAACTGGGACGTCATCAAGCGGTAAGTGCGGTCAAATCTGAAGGGACATGAGCCACTCATTATAAAAGTGTTAAATGTACCACTATTTGCTATAACTTGTTCGTACGATTTACGTTTTGCCTTTCTCAATAGAAAACTGCTCTGAAAACCGTCTTTTCAACGGAGACCCGGAGGCTCGAGTGACATATACCATTCGATTCAGTCCGTCAATTCTCTGTGTGTATGTGACCACAATCTCACTCACTTTTCTCAGAGATGGCTGAACCGATTTTCATAAACTTAGTCTCAAATGAAACGTGCATCCTGTAGGCTGCTATTGAATTTATAATGGATCTGACTTCCGGTTCCGGAGTTACAGAGTGAAGAGTACGATCACGCAGAAAATGTTGATTTTAAAAAATTCTGTAATGAATGTATAAAGGTGAAAACTTTTTCAAACTGGTGCCACATCTACTTAGATTTGTAGTACTAGGTCACTAACAGCCATTCAAAGTCTCTTTGGTCACATTGGCCACCATCGTCGGTTCCGGAAGCCCCGGCGGAAGTATCCAAATTTAGAATTACAGTCTCATTGGTTTTTCGGAGATTCGACCAAACTTGGTCTCAAATGAAAGGTGTTTTATCCCCGTAAATGGCTATTAAATTTCATCTCGATCCGATTTCCCATTCCAGAGTTATGGGTTGTGGGGTGCGGTCACTAAGCAAAATCTGTTTCAAATCGAATATTCTAGGGGAATTGTATTGACCATTAGAAGGTAGAAATTGAGCAGCTTCTAGTGCTGCGAGGGAAGCTCCTATCTTTATGAAAAAAGAATTCGTGTTTCTTAACATCACTGTTTTCAAGGAAAAATAGTTTTGAAACCCTACATGCACTAGGAAAACTTTGGGAATGAAAGGGTTAAAAGCAATAGATAGATGATTTGAAAAAAGGAAGAGCGTCAGTACGATGATTTCCATTTCACCGAATGCTAGTTTACGAAATGGATGATTCTAGAAACATAGTTATTTTTAATGGTACTATCGAAGTACTTAGAAATATAGGGAAGATCCGATATTATCAGCCACCGATATTGTCTGTGCCTGATTCAGTCTACCCCCGATTTTGTCAGTGCATTGACCCCATTCTGTCACCTCTTGCATGAAAATTTGTTTGATGGGCTCTATCTAACAAGCCAAGTCAATCGTCTTAGATTTCAAAATGGCGCCAATCGTCGATTTTTGGCTTCTACTAATCAATACCTTTCAAATCACAACCATATTGATAATGGTTTTTGATGTTTTGTGGTAACCGAACGCCGCCATCTTGGATTTCAAATGGCTCCAACCGTCAATTTTCGCCTTCTACTAATTACTACCTTTCCAATGACACCCATATTGATGGTGGTTTACGGTGTATTGTGATAACCGAAAGCGGCCATCTTGGTTTTCCAAATGGAACCAATCATCAATTTTCGCCTTCTTCTAATAACTACCTACCATTTTGGGTGTGATTTTCAGTGTTTTGTGGTAACCGGAAGCCGCCATCTTGGATTTCGGAATGGCACCAATCATTAATTTTTGCCTTCTACTAAACACTACATTTTAATTGACACCCATATTGATGATGGTTTTCAATATTTTGTAGTAACCGGAAGTCGCCATCATGGAACTCAAAATGGCGCCAATAGGGATCTTTAATTTGGAAAAATTATGTCAGTGTTTCATATGTACTGATAGCGGGTGTCCTCACGAGTACACTCATATCATTCTTAAACCTTAATTATTCTTTTCTGATTTTTAAATTTAAAAAAACCAAATTAAATTCAACCAACAAACTGACAGTTGTTCTGCTAAATGACGTATCTGCAATTATCTCGTTCACCTCATTGTCAACCGGGTCAGCACCCCACGCGGCATGATCTGGTACAATATATACGCGAACGGAGGTCTTAGTGGAATGTACGTAATGTTTCAAAGATTTTCTTCCATTTAATTCCACTATGTTTTTTTTTTTTTTTTTTTTATTCCTAAGGCTAATAAATTTATTATGCTCAACATAGTGGAATTAAATGGAAGAAAATCTTTGAAACATTATGATCTGGTACTTTTGCAATCCGCTAGCAGCCTGCCATCCCAAGTTTCATCTGCAAACTATGGTAGATCTGATAAGGCAACCTATAGAGCTGTGCAAGTCGCATGGGTTTGGATGTGTTATTGTCTTAAAAGGAAACAAACTAAAACATGTTTTTTCAATAGTTTTTGGCCTAAAATTGAAAAAGGACTGAGATATTAACTCACGGTACTAATATGCATCAGAAAATGCCATGGTTTTCAGTGTTTTGTGATAATCGGAATCCACCATCTTGGATTTTTAAATGGCTCCAATCATCATTTTTTGCCTTCTAATAAACACTACCTTTCAAATGGCACCTATATTAACGGTGCTTTTAAGTGTTTGGTTGTAACCATAAACCGCCTTCTTGAATTTCAAAAAAAACGCCTATCTTCAATTTACGTCATTCAGAAACTTCCCAACTGCCATTGACCAAAAGGAAATGTTACCCGAAAATTCAAAAAAAAAATATCTGAAAGTAAACGCAACACTTTTTGGTTCTAATCACCTACATTTTTTAGGTGAGCACGCGCAGAAAAATAATTATTAAAGTCGAATAGAATGAGGGTTAAAACAACAAATTTATCAAATTGTTCAGTGTTCAATAAAAAATGTTTGTTAATTTAAATAAAACAATTGTTGAAATAACTCTGAATAATTTATTGGGTCAAACGTGAAAAAAAAATTGAATCAAAAAATGTTTTATTGATCTCATCATAACAACAATCGAAACAAAAATACAAATTTGTTGTTTCAATAAGTCCGTTTGGTTGCTTTAAACAATACAAATATTTGTATCAATACATATCAAACATTGAAATGAAAAAAAAACTATTTTATCAATTCAAATTGTACATTTCGTTGTTTTAAATATAAGAAACGTTCAAAATAATGGTTTTGAAATGTTGAGTCAACACCAATTTTGTTGCAAAATGTAATTATATTTGTTGCAGGGCATATAATTTCAACCATTTCTCCTTCACCTGGTACATTCGCATCAACTTCAGTAGTAACAATCGGTATATTTTCCGTGACACTATCGAGTGTCTCCTGTTCATCTGCAGAATTCACTTATTCTGGGCCAATTTCAGTAGCATCTATAAGGACTATTTAAGCAAGAGAAAACATCGCCACTGTCGCTGTAGCCTGACGAATATCTCGTACTACTAGAACTGTGTCTTCTGCAGAGTTATTCTATAAAATGAAGTTGAAAGCAAGCAAGACTTTATGGATGCGATCGTCTCTGTTCTATTCTTTGATGCGTCGAAAAATCTAACAGCAGATTTTTCGTAGCATTCGTTGTACCTTCAAATGAATAAATTGTTCTCAACTCATTGCGCAAGACTAAATGATAAGTAACTTACCACTGAAGAATTTTGTTATGTTTAGAACCTTCGGCATAGCGACGGCCTACTCGCGTAAGACCATTACTTCCGCGGGATGCTTTTGCTCAGTTAGTTCCTCGGTCAAATGCTCGCTTGATATCGACTTCGAACGACTCAACGAATCCGGCAGTAATGCCAACTTGACCTTTGTTGCTATTGAATCCAACAAATCGCTGGAGAGTATATTTTCTTTGGGATTTTGTTTTCGATGTAACGCATCAAAAACAAATTACTTTCGATCGCTTCAGAATTCGATTGTTTGTCGCACGTGTAAACAACGTTCTTATTAGTTAGAACAAACTTTTATCTCTTTGTTTCAATCCAGCAAGGATTGTCGAACTAATACAGGAAGACTTTTGGAATCAATCAGACGCATGTTTATGCTTCAATCACTGATTTATTTGAAATAAACAATAATTTGGTTGATCTTCGAAAAACACAGATAACAAAACCTGTAAGATTAATGTAATAGATATTTTGGTTGATCCAACCCAAAAATCCATTTTAGTTTAATAAATTCCTGGATTTAAAATGAAAATTTTATCTTGATTAAAAGTGAAGAAATAATTTGTGGAATTAAACATAGATAATTCTTTTTCGTGCATTTAGTCACTTTTTCCCATCTTACGATGACCGTCGTCACTCAAAATGATTATTGGAATCGCTCTGCCAGGTGACTTCTGTCACCTTGGGTGACTATAGTCACCTAAGTGACTGCGGTGATCGCTTTTTCGCTCTCACCTCACCAAACTAGGCGAGGTGACGCGTCATAACGGTGATAATACATTATTCTGTTTTTTAAATTTTAAACTTTTGTTTCATTAAACCTTTAGTAACATTGGAACCTTTGTTATTTTCAATCATTTGCTATATTCGACCTTTTATCATTCAACATTTCGTCGCATCTTTTAGAATTACCCCGTTTACTAAATTCACACCGCTTGAGGTTTTTGCCTGCTTTTGATCAATAGACTCGAATTAGAATTGTTGCAGCCTGGAACATTTGGCATATAATTGCCAAACTGTATCGCTTTGTAGCTGCTATTGTTACTAATTACTTTAACCTGCGTGTGTCAGGGGCAACAAATGTCAATCTAATGGGCCCATCATATGTAAGAACGAGAAAATATTTAATCACCGCTAGCCGCTGCCATTGCCCTCTAATAGTTATATTCTATTTTAACTCTAGCGATATGCATTTCAGACATTTCCAAAAAATATGAATCATCAACGTCCCATCATGAGTTCAATGTGTCTTTCGAGGTCCGATCGGGTTTCGGAATGATGCGGTGGCCGCTATTTAAGTACTATGAGCAACTCAACATGAACCCACAAGCAAAAAATAAACAACGTTTCAGTACTCACCGACTCATGTTTTAGATCCAGCGCTAATTGCTTTATCCTACGCTAAGGCAAAATGCATAGCGAAATTCATAAGATTCATCTTATGATGACTAGAAAAGTAACAAAACTATGATTTCATAAGATTAATATGGAAAACATACGACTTGTATGATTACCTTTACATTTTACAATTTATTGCATATGTCAGTCGTTCGAGTTTCATACGAGCATCTTATGATTCTCATAAACATAAGAGAAATGTATGATATTGTCTTATGATAATTCAAAGATGCCTTATGGAACATGAAATCATTGCAAACCGATTTGACCAAATAAATGCCGTTTCATAAGATAATCTTATGATTTACATACGTGCTGCTTGTGGCTAAAAATTATACGATATTCATGTGAAATTCGCTGTATTTTTTGCCTGAGTGTAAGTTTCTAGGCTGAAATAAATTAATCATTAATTTTAGTTGAAATTATTGCATTATGCATTATAATTACCATTCTTTTCCAGAGCCACTTCATGCAATTTGATTCACAACAATAACAATGGCTGTCAAAAACATTACCTACTACTTTGTTTGAAATGGACTACCCAAAATATAAGTACAAAGCGATGAACTTGAATTTGAGTAGACGTCATTATTCAATTCCTACCCAACACGAAGTTCACAGCGACCAACTCAAATTATGGGTAATCGCCATGTTCAAATTTCTACCTAATTTTGGGTTGCCCATGTATAAACTTTCCAGTGAGCAAATTTAACCCAAAAAATAGGTAACTTTGATTTTCAGTGTAATTAGTATTCGTTTTGTTACTGGTGTCGGAATACTTACCAGAACCAGCCATAATGCCGGCGTATTTTCCAGCTGAACTTTACTGGAATGGTTTGCAAAAAAGAGATTACAACCTCTAGAGAGAATGTTGCTAAAATTGCGTTGCAAACACTGGTCGAAACGTCGCCTGATCTAATTAGTTTGACAGTAATTTTTGTGGATACAAAGAAATCAGATATACCGCAGCGAAACAGATTGTTCAACCAGTGAATGCATAGATAAATGGCGTCTTGAGGTAATCTCTATTTGATAACTACGGTGACGCATGATTCTAATTCTGTATTTTGCTACTGCATAGAATTTTTTCACAAAACTAGGCAGAGATGGCGGATGACCTAGGTAGTATAAGTAGTACTACCCACTCGAATATATCTGAGAGGGTAATTACCCACTTGGAATTTTTAGAACAAATCTAAAATTTGAAATCAGGCGAGCAGATGTCTCGCACGCACAATACTCCTCTGTCTGAAATCCTCGATGTACCACGATGTCATGTGCTACAAACGCACCGGAGGTAATTTTATCAGATTGTTATGCTAGTATGAGTATTGCAAAAATGCGGTATTTATCTAGTCCCACCACGCTTTTAGCCTAACACCGGCCCTGAAACTATTTCACGCCAAATATCATATGATGTTACACTCAAATGTTTAGTAAGATCACTGCGGTTGTGTGCCAAATATGTTTAATTTTATCTTACAAATCTAGTTCACAATTTGAAGAAACACTGTTTCGACCAAAAGAGCTGAATATTGAACGATGTTCATGATGTCAAGAGGTTAGTCACGATTTGGCAATTACGATGTACATTGGCGTTATATTAGTTGATGAGGTTTCTATCTGATTTTTCGGGCATAATAATGTCACTCACGTTTATAATTTGAGGAGCTTAGTCACAAATTTAATATTCGTATTGCGTTGTATATTATATGTACAATTTAAAATTATTCTATACTTATAATTATAATATTCCAAAATTTTGTGAAATTGTTCACGTGACAATTTCCAGACCTGGTGCAGAGTTGCTTGAAAGTGCAAATGATTAGAGATATCTTCTAAATTTCACAAGCATGAAGCATATCATGCACAAAATTGCACATTTCATGAAATTGGAAACGTATTTTAATTTTGTGAATTATTTTACGAATAAAAAGGGTTTATCGTGACTAACATACTCGGAATCAGGAATTAGTTTACGAAGCTCGAAGGGATCCATGAATATTATTTCGTGAAACTAAAGCAGTAGTTTTATAACCTCATCCACAACCACAAAAACCTGATCATGATCAAGATGTAATAAATCATTAATCAGTTCACGTCAAACCATGAACAATGTTCCTAAATTTATAAATAAATTCACTAATCAACACTTGGTTTATGAAAAATGTTCATCAACTAGCTGACAGACAGTTTGTCAATGACTAAGCGGAACCCGTGAAGTTCATAAAAAAATCAAATGTCTCCAAAAATAAAGCAGGCGTTACGGAAAAATAAACACGTTTATAAAACACATGAATTTCTGTTAACGGTCCTGTTTCCGAACGTAGAAACACGATTATTCCAGAATTCATGGCACTTTATTTCCGAATTGGGGAACATTTTTGTCGGTATTGCGATACAAATTGGTCGTCCTTACAAGCATTTTTATTTTCATAATAGGTCGATCAGCCACTTCATGAAAACGCTCGAAACCGAAACAGTTTTCATAGACGACGGAGATAACAAAAGGCGAAATGAATATATATTAATACTAATAAGAATTACTAATATATACGCAGCCATCCTGAAAACAATATGGTTAAAATAAAATGGAAAAATCTAACTGGCAACTTCCTGGTGCCTTCATAACTACCAGTAAAATGCTGGTAGACTCGGGTCTCCCGATATTCCAACTTACGGCTAAGTAATACGCTCAGTTGTCACGTGTCTATTGTTCCTCTACTCTCGCTCTCCAGGTTTTATAACAAATTTCGGATCTATTTTGAGCTATTCAGTTTCAGTCTCCAATTTCCAGTAAATCGTATGTTACGGCATCAGAAAGCTCGAAAGTTACCGATTTAAAACATTCGACGCACATGTTGCTATCTAGTTTGCTCGGAGTCATCGAAGTCTTTCCATCAGAATTTGAATACCGTACGCTCTTATTACAAATTATAGTTGATGCAGATGTACGTTTGTGGGTTCATATTTTCAATCTCAAACATATAATTTTTTTCAAAACAACCACGACGGCTGTGAACATTTTTTACTTTCGTCATCGAAGGTTGCTACGATGGAACTCATCCACTAAGTTTGGTTTTCAACCTTGTTATAAAAATAAAAATTTATATTACAAAATCGATGCTTTCTTAGATAATGTTCAGTGGAAGCCCATTGATATTTAGTTAGTGGTTGTGTGTAAAGTAATTACAATGCTTCTTGGAGAATCTAAATAAAAAACTGATCAATATGGTTCGAAATGAATTCAAAGCGTTTGTATATACGATTGACTATGATCATGTTGCAATATTACCAAATGCTTGGGAGACGTTGGAAAAACATGACTCTACAAAATTTCAGTGTAAATCCGAGACCAGATACCGGAGGTACTGATAACTGAACATCAAGCTTTCAATGTGTGTAAGAAATATATCTGTCATTTTTAAATGGCATCAGTAAAATCAACTTACCAGTGCTACGATCGGCTAGCAGACTTCCGGCAATCGACAGACGGATCTTGCATGCAAACATGGATACGATGGTTATTCGCGTACATATAAGGCGATATTTATATGTAACGAATGCTTACACAGGTTTTCCCGCAAAATATCTTCTAGCTTATCCATCGATTCTGTGTCTGAGCTGACCATAATAAATAGAGTTTTTGCAACATGAATAAATGCACGATGATTTGCAGAAAGTTTGGTTGAAATTGGTTGAACATTTTGAGAACTAGAGCCCACTGAACATCCAAATTCATAAAAGACACTATATGAAATCCACTTGATATTGTCCTATGAACTGGTGATAGATAGGGGAAATCACGTTGCAATAATAGCTGTAACACAACTTTGAACACGTATTTTAACAACTTTCACAGTTAGGCACAAATCTCCGGCTACATACAAGGAACAGGGCATTTGAGCCAATATATTCTGATTCCTGATTCACCTTGAACTGAACACCTTTAGTGAAAAAAGATTAACTATTCGTGGTATAATGCGGATGTTTTCAAAAAGTGATTCATCGATATTGAAAGTTGCGTTCAATACATTTTGTTAGCTGAACTGAATTTGGACTAAGTTTTACATGACTCTAGTCCACCTCATTTGTTTCGACTGTTGAAGACAGATATAAAAGCCGCCTGTCATTGATCGGATAGTAAGACGAATGTGGATGGTCCGAATAATCAACTGCTGACAGTTGTATTTCTGACACTAATTTATCTTGAAAACAGCTCCACATTTTCATTATACTCTATCATTAGTGTTCATGTTCACTACTCAGTATTGCGTTTTTGACGAATGGAAAAGATCAACATATCAAGCATTTCGTTATTTTTCGCAGTGTATATTTTCTAAAATTGATATAAACTCTTTTCAATTAGCATGCTAGATAAAAGCATTGATGTCAATGAAGTCATGTCATCTGAGTCAACAAACAAGCCAAATTGAAGCTAGATGGCCATGGAATATCATTATACGCTAAATGTTTTCACAATGTAACAAATGTTCGATTACGAATGGTCATTTATGGAACGGTGTTTTCAGAACATTCTACATTATAAATTGGGATAAATTCATATCAATATTGATGATCAAAATGAAATAAGCTAGATACAATGCTTATTTTATTGAGATATGTGATTATAAGCACATTTATTCAACATTTTCTTTTGACCATATATTATCCACATTTACGCTGTGCATGCAAACTATTACAAACACCATAGTGTTGCCGATATGGATGTAAATAAACATCCCTTCACCCAAATCTTTCGGACAGGAAATTCTGATTTTTGAGTACTTTTTGTGGAAGCAGTGAATTGAAAAGGTTTCTTTGGAATGTCACAAAAGGATCAAGGTAAGTTCAGTATTATCTTTTATTTATTTACGGAGATAACCTGACTAGAAAATTGAGCTACGGAAATGAGCCATGTTGATTGGATTTTTACAGGACCAACAATTTTCTGGACAGGAAATCTTAGTAATAAATGCATATTTCGCTTTTCGGTAAATTCCTAAATATTGTTTCAACTTCATTTTAGGTAGTAAAAAGATTTCAATGAAATTGGAGCGATATTTACGGAGAAACAATTTGTTTTGCGGAGACGTCACATAACCACAGTTTTCATTGAAGTGGTCCGTTAAGAACGGTTCAGCGGTTGCTGAGATAATTACATGACATTAGTGCACATACATACATACCCACACACACACACACATACAGACATTGTCTCAATTTGTCGAGCTGAGTCGATTGGTATATGAGACTTGGCCCTCCGGGCCTCGGAAAAACTTTTCAAGGTTTGAGCGAATTCTATACATCTCTTTTGTAAGAAATGTAAAACCATTTCACAAATCACATTTTGCATAAAGATGAGTAAAATTTGTTAGTTTCGGTCAAGATTGAAGATGTCCTTATTTTGCTCTCGATCAATTTGGTAACCCTACCTTTACCCGCAAGTAACGTTGCTGTTACTGTCTAAAGATTCTGGACAGAGTTGCCAGTCTTCTTGATATGCAGTCTTCGATTCTATCCTGACATGGCTCTAACACTCATGCAATATTTACATCATACCATATTGTCTATCTCGAGATAATCTAGCATTTCGTCGAGTTCTTGCTATATGGGATACACACGAGTGCGATCGAAACAGAAACAAACGTCAAAACTTTTTTTCACTCGCGCTGATGCGAACTAGATGGGCGCGTAACTCAACGCACGGGCCGGTGGCGCATGGCTGAAAAGTCGCAATGTGGATTTAAGAAAAGATTCGCAATATTCATAAGGGGCCGTTCATAAACCACGTAGATTCATAGGGGCGACAAGGGCGTCTGGCAAAAGTCTACGTTTGTCTACGAGAGGGGGGGGGGGAAGGGGGGGGTCTTTGAAAAAGCCTACGTAGACTTTTATTTTTTGTTATTCTCGTATTACTAATTATTAATGGGATTTAAAGATAGTTGTATTCAAAATATCGGTCTATTCAGTATTTATGCAGAAACTTCAAAGCTAGTACACTATTGAGGTAACTACTCGTTAAGCGACCACTCAACCCAGAACCTACGATTTTTTCGGACAACCTCACACGTTGTTGTTTCTTGCGTATTTTTTGATATAGTTTTGATCTAGGAATAATACAAAATGACAGCTCTAAAGACGATCGCCCAAAATTCCTGTCAACGGAAGATTTTGACTGTGAAATCGTCTGAGACACCACTAGTTAGCAGACATGCATGGACCATTAAATGCATGAACCATAAAAAGTTAAAAAATGATCAAAGCTAAGCATTGTAACAACAAAACACCCGATTTTTAACAATAAGTAGATTATTTTTTTATTTATTATTTATTAATTTCGGTGGATACTCGAATAGTAGGGTTACCAAATGGACTGAGAGCAAATTAAGGACATCCCTGCCAAATCTATTCGGAATTGGAGCCTGAATCAGTTGTCATTTGAGCCAGAATTCTGAAAAAGTCGGGACCCTGGCTTATTTTCCAGTAGTTGAACCGGGACGTTGAATCTTGATCGAGACAAATCGGAATGGTGTAGTGCCAATATTGAACGAAGATAACCACTTTGGCCAAACCTCATATCGAGCTATCCAACAAATTTTGGTTACTTCTGAGTAAAAGAACTTTTGGTTGGAATGAGTCGCGGAGAGTATGCATTAACAAAAACAATCGCTGGAAGTATTTGAAATTGACAATAGAAATTGATTCTCTTGGAATAAAGTTGATCTGAATAATTTAATACAGGGTGATTCATCATGACGTTTTTTTTTGATCTCGCAAAAATTTGAAAAAATGGAGTAAATCGCGAAATGTTTGTCAATCGAAAGAACATTTTGTCCATTTATTGTTTGAAAACAATTTCTTTTAAATGTTGACCATGTTGACGCTTGAGGTAATCCATTCGACTGGTCCAATTTTTGATGACGAATTTGAGTATTTCAAGTGGTATCTGGCTAATTAGTCGAGTAATGTTGGTTTCCAATGCTTGGGAATGTCACCGCCACTATGTTTTCTTCAATGCGTGCTGAATTTGGTCGATTTGTTCGCTAATCATCCAATAACGAGAACTGCAACTTTTACTCTTTGATTGTATGCGAATGACTCCACTAGTTGGCCGATTAAGTCGACCATATTATGGTCGGAGTGCATGAAACACATTTCTCACAGATCGCTGATTTTCGAAATACATTTGAATAATTTGAAAATGGTAAACATACCATTGATAACATGACATGCCCTGTTAAAAACCATCATGTTAAACCACCCTGTATATGCCAAGATTTGAGACTAAAAATAAGGACATTTGAAGTAAATAAGGACGCTTTCCAAAAACCTCGAAAATAAGGACATGTCCTTTAAAATAAGGACGGTTGGTAACCCTACCGAATAGAAATGTACTGTAACAAAACCATGATTTTCACTGTGACAGTACAATAATTTACAGTAAAATTTAGTGTTATGTAGGGTGACCATACGTCCTGGTTTCCCAGGACATGTCCTGGTTTTGCATTGACTGTCCTGGTGTCCTGGGAAGTCGAGGAAAATGCTTGATTTGTCCTGGTTTTTCTCCTGTAAGCCTAATATATTTCTATTTATTCAGTCTTCGATTTTCACTATGCTCCAGACCGCAGTAACGACCGACCGCAACCATAACTGCAACATTTACTCATCCCCAATCAGAATGCGACAAACAAAACTTATTATAGTCGAATATCCCAATTGTACCTTCCGATGGTTTTTTTAATCTCTCAAGAGTGCCTCGTCAATATCGATGAAACAGTTGGATTGAATGACGATTTAGGCGCTTCTTCTCGGCTTAAATCGTCATTCAATCCGGGACCCGAAGAATTCCCTTTTGTACCTCTAAAAAGACACATCGGCATTTTCGTGCTTCTGCTTCTACTTGAGTTCTCTTGCTAGTGGATTTTTTTCGCCTTACTGGAAATCCATTCCATAAAAATAAAAATAGCACCTAATCAGTTGCTCTGCTTGTCAACAGTGCAGTGAATCAAACGAAAGTTTCTACCTAAAGTCTGCTGTCTATATGTAACGTGACAGTACTATGAACAAGCAAAGCAATCGAATAATAAATTTCGTCCCAAGCCAATGTGAACAATAAAGCACCGTTACTTTCATCGATTCGAAATCGATCATTTATTTCAATATGTTTGAAACTCAACAGTAAAATTCAACAGCAAATTTGCAAATGCAGTATAGACTGACGGAAGTCGTCGTTATACACGCTAACCACACTCGATACTGATAACGTTTAAAACTTTGGCTATAACGGAAAGCTACGCTATGGAAGATAACATGCAATACGTCATTGAGCATGAAAATGTTAGGACCAAGAGACCCGTTTATATTGACAATGATAAGATTGATAAGCGTCTGCACGATCTACACCTGGGTACTATTAATAAATTTATTACAACCATCATGTCGGAACACGTAACGGTTGAATCCTTTAAGTTAGAAACCTGGAGAAAATTCAGGTATTTCCAACGGTTTTTGTTTCGTGAGAATGCGAGTGACCTATTCCTTTATATCTGAACTTTCAATTCAAAGCAAAACTCGTCACCAAATCTCAAATCACGCTGTGCACGTATGAAGAACAGACCCCTGTGTGCCCTACGTTGTTACACCGGAAGACACACTACCAGAAACCATGTACACAAACCTCTAACGAAGCAATATCAACTGCAAGCATACCCATCATCCAGCCCTTCATCAACATCAAGTAAACCACAAACCACCGGAGTTGCAGCTCAGGCACCAACGAATACTGGAACAACAGAACGTACGCACAGCGTGAACCATCATTGTGATATGCATACTACTTTCCAAACAACAGCCAGAACCACCGATAATAAAGTAAATAACAAAGAACACGAATACGCGATCGTGACCCGTAGACCCCACAAGCAACTGAAACCAGATAATCGTGAAAGCCCATACAACATTAACAGCGAGAATAGTATGAAAACGATAAACCTAGAGAAAGCGGACTAAGTGAATCACAAGCAACAAGAGGCAATAAAATAAATAGATTTTCAACAAGAAATAAGATCTTTACGCAAAGTAACAAATCGCGTATACAAGATCCGATGGATATACAATAAAATTCGATTTATATTTATTTACACATTGATAATATTAAAAGTTCCACGGCTCAGGTAATACATTGAGGAGTGTCGAATAAAATGCGTGTGAAATATCTAATGGACGATTAACATGCCTTCACGCCAGGACGCTGAATAGCGACTAACCGCCGAGTCACATCCTACCCCAGTCAAAAAAATTCATCGCGACGGGCATGAATTGAATTTTGTTTTCTTTCAAGTTCACGCAGGGATGTCAATTTTTTCAAGCTCTGGCTCAAACTGGTATTATTTTCACCAAGCTATCCGCCAGTTTTCATATAACAATCGATTAAACGGAGAAATTTTTGGTAACAACGGTAGGTTTTGCAGCTCTCAAATCGAGAGATAATGCTTGTCAATAGAGATTGCCAGGCATAGCGCAGGGAAGCTACTTGGGATCACTGATGTTTCTGATTTACGTCCATGTCGTGTTTTAGTACTGAAAACTCCTCGCCGGTACTGCACAGACCATCTCAGCATTAAACGTTTGCTTATGGTGGTCTAGCAAGAACTGCCACTGTGGAACTCCGATGAAAGACTTTCTGGCAGAACTCTTCCTCCCAGACTCCCATAACTTTTTTACTGTCCAAGCTCTGCCTGCCAGACCCCAGAACTTTTCAACTGCCGAAAACGTGCGGAAAAGGCAATGTCGATTGAGAGGTATCGGGGGGAAGCAGTACCCTTTCGACTGTCCTGGTTTTTTACTCGTTTGATATGGTCACCCTAGTGTTATGCTACAATACAAAAACAATAAACTAACGTTTTTACAGTAAATTTCAATGTAAAATAGACTTTTTCAGTTAAAAAGGGTGGTTATGTATCTTAACATTAAAAAAATCAATTTTTCTCCATACATTTTTATCTCGAAAACAGTAAAACTTAATGTGAATGCACTGTATCAGTTTTTTGCTGAACAGTGAAATTCATTGTTACATGAAATTTTATTGTAAATCTACTGTGAGAACTTGGCACCGAACAATGTTGAAACAGTAATAACTATAATATTTATTGTTTTATGATTATTTGTAGGGTAAATGGAATTGTAAAATTCTATCCGGGTAAAGCAGTAGTGTAGTTAAACTTCTACAACAAAGTGTTTACTAGAGTTAATCAGTTTCTCTTGCAATCACTTACACTGATTTCAAAATCTTTAAACATCCGTTAAATTTTACGTCTTGACCCTATGCAACTCCGTGCAAACCGGTTCTACTATATTTATCTTCGAAAATATTCGAAGTTAATCTTTGATACTTTGCGATGATACTCTTAGGTGATACGGCTATTAATTATATAAGAAATATAAATATTTTTGGGAAGATTTAAATGGCTTCGTTCCCTTAATCAAATAAGGCAATTTAGATTATCTTATTATCTTAGAAATATTGAAATTTGTTCACGAAAAGTGAAATTTGTGTGCATGTTTGGTTTATTATTTTAGTTTGGATGATAGTACACATCGACAGTATTAATTTGTAATTGTTTCTTATAATTTAACAATTTTGAATGCACCAGTAAGGCTCAAAAAGTGTTTAGCAATTCTGCATTGTTGGCGAACTTTGGCCAAAATTTAAGCTAGTTATAGCAATATATCTTTTTACATATATTTGAGTGACTATCCTTGAAAAGAAGTATTCCGCTACACAAACGTTGGAAAGCACCTTGAATCGGTATTAATTGATTTGATCAATCATAGATAAAACACCAATGTGAAAAACCTTTCTTTAATATTTAAAAAGCTTGAAATAAATCCGAACGCTAATTTTTAATTGAACATCTTAATGTGCTTCTTACTAAATATTTCCTGCGAATAAAAAAAATTAAAAGTCTACGTAGACTTTTGGCGTGGGGGGGGGGGGGGTTGGTAATAGTCTACAAAGGTCCACTAGGGGTTAAAAATTCTCAAATTTCGGTTTATGTGGTTTATGAACGGTCCCTAATCAAATATAACTTATTTTCCTCTCTCTCTCTTCGCAGCCATTTAAAAAACTAAACCAACAATTTGCTTGCTACGAACTGGATCAACGCAACGATGGTGACCAAATTCAATCCGTATTAGGAGAGTTAACCGGGGCAAGAAGCGTAAGTATTATTGTGTAGTTTCAGATTAATTTTGAATTCTCAAAGGTCCCCCTCTCATAATGTGGCAAATGTCAAAGTAAGCTCAGATGCCAAATTTCACATCATTTGGACAATTTTAGACCCCCGCCTACTTCGCTTGAAATTTTTGAAATTGGTACTATGAGAAAATATGAAGGAAAAATATATTAAATGCTTTATATATATATATATATATATATATATATATATATATATATATATATATATATATATATATATATATATATATATATATATATATATATATATATATATATATATATATATATATATATATATATATATATATATATATATATATATATATATATATATATATATATATATATTAAATGCTTTTGAGAATTCAAAAAACAATATTTTTTTTGCAATGCCCTAACGACGTAAGTTGTTTTGAACACTTATTATCATTGAAAATGCTTTACTCGGCTATATGGAGCTAGAAATTCGGCCCGCTTCACAAAAATATTGCATAATTTTAAACGACTTTAGTGCTGTTAATTTTTGATTGGTTTGCGTTATTTAATCATCAATCGATCCAAAAACCAAACTTATTGATTGCTACTTGACTTTGGTATTCAAACTGTACACTATTGTAAAATACGTATTATTGTAAAAAGTTTACGTTTTGTTACTTGTTAATGGATTTTCATATTTCGAACACTAATCGATTAACGGCACATGTTAGTTTACTCCCCGATCACATATGTTAGAATTTGATATACACCCTTCCCGTAAACATAATTTATTATTTGCCCTCCGACAATTGCAAAATATAAATTTTAGTGCAACACCATGCTCTTTGCTATGCTTTTAATCTAATCGATTATTTCAATTAATCAATTAATCGATTACATTTAGTAACTTTGTGAAATATATTCGATACACCCTAGCGCTCTTCTGAAGGTAAGCCCATGCTCTATAAATTGAATAATATTGGTTTTTTAACAAAATATGAAATATTATTTTCCAATTAAATTTTCCATAATTCATTTTTTTTCATTAAACGTTTATTTGCAAAAGCTTTTTCGCGCCGGGGTCTATTTTTTACATATGTTATAAAACTGTCACATTATAGTAAAAATTCACTTCCTAATACTAAAGTTCTAGTTTTGAAATTTTCAATTTTATATCATCGAACTGTAACTATTATGAATCTAGAACTGTACAACAGAAGTTATAAACCTGTTTCAAATGAAGCAATAAAGAAAACGGCAGCGTGTACCAGTTTTAATGTTTGAAATAATAAAACAAAACGCAAGATGATTGTTTCCGTTCCAGTTTTGTTTTGAGCCTCATATATAAAATACAACGCTGCTTAATATGCTCTACGGAATTTGAACAACATAAAATGTTAATGCCTGCAAATCTGAGATAAAAAACTTAGAGGGCTGTGTACAAGACACGACCATTGTTACATTGAAAATGCAGCATGACTAGCGTACACCATGTGCAAATTTATTTCATTGTATCAATATTTCATCATTTTTCAGGGCACACACCCATTACGTTGTTACTTTTCATGTTATTGTCACAAAATCGTTCTAGTACACGGAGATGAACGTCCCTCTTTGGCAGCTCATGTAAAATGACTACATGTGAAACATGGCAAGTTCTTTTATCAACTTTGCGATGAAGATGGAAGCCTTACCTTTTGCGTTGCGTTGCGTAAGCACGGTATACTTCGTAGATTGCAGACTGATGACTCTCATTTCCAGCCAGACTACTTGAGGAGCATTGGTTGGGAATAACAATTGATCCAGTCCCAGCGAGAATTTCGCCTGAGAGCCACCATCGCGGGCCACGACCGTCTTTACCGTAACTTGGGATGAGAAAGGAAGTGTTGATGTGGTACTTACTTAACGGAAGGCCCCGACTCAGTGACACTCCCATAAGTACCACGGATTGGGTAGTGGGTGGGTTGTTAGTCAGGATTCGCTTCAAGCAAGCGATGCGACTGAGAATATACTTTCGTGCATAAGATGTTTGAATAGTTTATTGACTGTAGGATACGTAAATGTTCTATGCGTTTAAACTCTGGGTAATCGTTTATCGAGATTGTTTCATCGAAAATAACTTGAACTCCGGACAGCCGGCTGTCGGGAGTGTTGTCGACAATGTAAAATGGACCGTAAACAATGAGTTTGAAGTGTTATTGTGGAACATTCATAAATTATGCCACGCAAAGATTACCCAACACTAACTAACTCTCTGTCATATTACCACGTTATTTGTATCCTTGGTCTAATACGAATCAAATGATTTTAGTTTTTCCTTCATTTTGTAGCAGAACATTAATGCCGCTACTCGGAAAAGTGTTCACGTTCCATGGAATTTCCTATATACATGGCGCAATCGTGCGTAAAACGGCCGATTGCGCTAAAGCACATGACGCACAGTGTCGCCTAGCCGGACAAAACCTCAAAATTTTATTTTAGATTTTTCATGATTTAACATTTTTATCTGTTTCTTAACAGGTTGAATAGAGTTTTCTCAAAATATTAAGTCCCGAGGACGAGAGTTCGATTTTTCACGGAACTTCAAAAGTGGAATAGTTGATGAATTCTGAGGAAAACTGTTTTCAAACCTAAGTTATTCAAGTGAATATATCTTTTTAGTTAAGATCCCGATTAGGGCCGAACTGATTTCATTTGAAAGGTTATTTGCTGGACTTATAGCTGCCATTCGTTTTAGTCGATATAAGCCTTTCTTCTCTCTCAGACATGAAAAATAATTTAAAGTTATAATGTTCAAATTGGCTGCACTTTTTTTTGAAACGGTTCGGAAAGATCGCTTATTGTTCATGATACTTGAAATTTAGTGTACTTTCCGAAAATGAATATTTTGTTTTGCCCCTTTCTGCCACGAGGTATGAAACAAGATGATTTTTCATACGTCTGATGGAGACGCATGGTAGCCTTTGATTACCCAGGGTTCGTAATATAATTCATAGATGTGCCTTATCATTATCAACAACTGAAAAAATGTGTATTCTGCTAAAAAATTGATCGCACATAATTTTTTGAAAATGAATTTTCGGATATAGTGCATTTTATATTCGTAAATGTTGAATTTTCGAACCACCCTAAGTACCAACATTTTGAGGAAATAAACAAAAAATAAAAATCAAATATGAATTCAGCGTCACAAAATTACCCTAATGTGAAGTTTTCATAAAATTCGGGCCACTTTTGAGGTTTTGTCCGACTTTTGTATGGAAGGTGATCACTGTGTGACGTGCTCTCCTCCCATTTATGTCACAATTAGTCATATCTCTTCCTCCTAATAGCGTGGCAGAATTTGTAAATTGTGGTTGGTATAATCACAAGCATATTGAGATCCCGTAACTTGAAATTTTCCACCTCGTTCGAGTAAATGTTGCGATATTACAATGAAGACGCGAAACAGAAAAATATTAATGCTGCGTTCCTAAACGATATTAACATCATGCACGAATCAAACACCCCCCGTTTCCAAATAGTACGTACTTATTCTTAGCTCAGTATAATTGACTGATGAGTTAATGGACTAAAAGTACACCATTATATATGACCATAAAAATTTGTTTTAATGTAGAATACATTTAAGGTTTCAATATAGGGGTCCCGTTTCAAAATATCGGCTGCGGCGCCGCGTCAGATTTTGAACGTTAATAACTTTTATCATACTTAACAGAATGATTTGATTTTTAGGCCAATTTGTTGCAAATATGTTCCTCTATGGTGTATTAAAATTTGAAGTATGTATAACATGTACTAATAACAAAAAAAAGTGTTTTGAAAAATCTTTCGAAAACGACTCGGAAAAGTGAAAATTTTCAGCCCATCCCGCACAAAGCCGTCGTTATGGTAGACCAACCGAACAATAAAATAATGAAAAGTTTATATATAGGTCCACTACATGTTTGTTCGTATGGTTATTCGCATTGGGTTGCTTGGCGAGAGCACTTGGTGGGGGAAAGACGGCATATTCCTTTGGTTAGGCCATTAGAAGCCGGACGGAAAGGAAAGGCTCATGCACGGCACGAGAACGAGCGAGAAAGTGATAGTAGTGCATATTAGCGCGATTATATAAATATCTGTCGGTCGGTTTTTCTCATCATTCGTATTCGTTCAAGCACTAGCAAGCAGCCAGTCCATCGAAGAAAAGCAGTTGGCAATGACGACGGCGGAAAAAGTGCCCCAGCTACTGGTGACTCATCGCAACCCGATCAGGAACTGTCGCCCTGCAAGAATTTCGCCCTGCAAGAATTTCGCCCCAACTAAAGGGCAACAGAGTAGGCTATCGTTCCAGCGTCTGGGTCGTGAGATTGTGCAGGACTGCAAAGTCGAGCTACGCTTACAAAGCTCAGTCGTAATGATGCCCCGAGAAGCCAACGATGCCTACTTGGTCGGTTTGTTCGAGAATGCAAAATAGTGCTTTCTAGCTCACCGTGTCCGCGGGGAGTGCGTCTGAATTATGCTCCCGCAATAAAACAATAAACGGTTCTTTACAGGACCAATTAATTGTGTTCTAATAAGAGTTAAACTGAAATTTACATTTTATGGTGTATAACAAATAATTTTCAGAAAGCAATATAAGAAATACGATGTGTGGAAAGAAAGAAAGAGAATTTAAATTATCTTCTCTCGCTCGTTTTCGTGCACTGCTTTTCCATTCCTTTCTGCTGCTACTACCATCATAACTAAAACGAATGTGCGTGTTCCTTCACCATCTCATGGCCAGTGTTGCCAAAATTGCATGTCGCTATAACAATTTGAATTATTTTATTGATCCTCTCTAGTATTGATAAAATATAGAACATGCAAAGTACACTAGTCGCATGCTTTTATTCGAACTTTTTGGCAGCCTCCGTTGATTAACTGCATAAATCGATTTGTTTGTGCAGCTCCTTGCTAGTAGCAAACTAAATAGCCTTTATCAGCGCTAACAAATAACACGAAAGAATTTAAATTTGTGAAAATCTTTTCCTTCCTTCTTTTCAAATCTGCAACATTCTTTGAAAATATTGTTTGAATGTTGTTATTGAAAAACTGAACATGCAAGTTTGCTAGCACTGGCCACTAGATTGAAGGCGATGGAAAGACAGAATATTCGTTTTGGTTATGCTAGTATTGGTAGCCGAACGGAAAGGAAAGGCGCAGGAATGGCACGAAAACGAGCGAGAGAGCGATAGTAGTGCTTTCTCGTGTGTTCATATATGAATATTGGTCGTTCGGTTTTTCTCATCATTCGTATTCGTTCAAGCACTAGCAAGCAGCCAGTCCACCGAAGGAAAGCAGTTGGCAATAGCGACGGACGGAAAAAATGCCCCAGCTACTGGTGACTCATCGGAACTGTCGCCCTGCAAGAATTTCGCCCCAACTAAAGGGCAACAGAGTAGGCTATCGTTCCAGCGTCTGGGTCGTGAGATTGTGCAGGACTGCAAAGTCGAGCTACGCTTACAAAGCTCAGTCGTAATGATGCCCCGAGAAGCCAACGATGCCTACTTGGTCGGTTTGTTCGAGAATGCAAAATAGTGCTTTCTAGCTCACCGTGTCCGCGGGGAGTGCGTCTGAATTATGCTCCCGCAATAAAACAATAAACGGTTCTTTACAGGACCAATTAATTGTGTTCTAATAAGAGTTAAACTGAAATTTACATTTTATAGTGTATAACAAATAATTTTCAGAAAGCAATATAAGAAATACGATGTGTGGAAAGAAAGAGAATTTAAATTATCCTCTCTCGCTCGTTTTCGTGCACTGCTTTTCCATTCCTTTCTGCTGCTACTACCGTCATAACTAAAACGAATGTGCGTGTTCCCCCACCATCTCATGGCCAGTGTTGCCACAAATGCATGTCGCTATAACAATTTGAATTATTTTATTGATCCTCTCTAGTATTGATAAAATATAGAACATGCAAAGTACACTAGTCGCATGCTTTTATTCGAACTTTTTGGCAGCCTCCGTTGATTAACTGCATAAATCGATTTGTTTGTGCAGCTCCTTGCTAGTAGCAAACTAATAAGCCTTTATCAGCGCTAACAAATAAGACAAAAGAATTTAAATTTGTGAAAATCTTCTCCTTCCTTCTTTTCAAATCTGCAACATTCTTTGAAAATATTGTTGGAATGTTGTTATTGAAAAACTGAACATGCAAGTTTGCTAGCACTGGCCACTAGATTGAAGGCGATGGAAAGACAGAATATTCGTTTTGGTTATGCTAGTATCGGTAGCCGAACGGAAAGGAAAGGCACAGGAATGGCACGAAAACGAGCGGGAGAGCGATAGTAGTGCTTTCTCGTGTTTTCATATATGAATATTGGTCGGTCGGTTTTTCTCATCATTCGTATTCGTTCAAGCACTAGCAAGCAGCCAGTCCACCGGAGGAAAACAGTTGGCGATGATGACGGTCCGCAAAAGTGCCCCAGCTGCTGGTGGCCCATCGCAACCAGCTACCGATCAGGAACTGTCGCCATGCTAGTATTTCGCCCCAACTAAAGGGCAACGGAGCAACTAATCCGCTGGCTAACATTCCAGCGTCTGGTTTGTAAGGTTGTGTATTACTTCAAAGTCGAGCTACGCTTACAAAACTCAGCCGTAATGAAGCCAGTGATGCCTACTTGGTCGGTTTGTGGGAGTGGGCGTAAATTACAATAAAAGCAACGGTTCTTTTCAGGACCAATCAATTGTGTTCTAGTGAGAGTTAAACTGAAACATTCATTTTAAGGTGTGTAGCATATTTTCAACAAGCAACATAATACGTTGGGTGGAAAGAAGTAGCTTGCACACGGAACAAAAATTTATATTATCCTCTCGCTCGTTTCGTGCACTGCTTTTCCATTCCTTTCTACTGTTATTATCAGTATTACCAAAACGAATGTGTTGTTGCATGTGTTTAAGAGAAACGTTGAAGTCGCATGCTTCTATTCAAGCTTTTTGGCAGCCCCCGTGAACTAACTGCATTAAATGATTTTTTTGTGCAGCTCCGTGCTAGTAGCAAACAAAATGGCCCTACCAGTGTCTGATTCGTGAGATTGTGCAGGATTTCAAAGTCGAGCTAAGCTTATAAAGTTCAGCCGTAATGGTACCCGAAGAAGCCAGTCTTGTCGTTTTGTTCGAGGCTACAAAACAGTTCGCCAGGCACGTAACTATCATGCCAAAAATATCCAACGATCCAGCGCATCACCATCAACACCAACGCCGATACCAAAGGTTCTTTTCAGAACCACCATTATTACCATAGAGAATTATTTGAAAATTTCCCATTCAAACGTGATTCTGTTGAATATTATTAGATTTAAATTAACGTCTCGAATTGAAATCACGACGCTCCGGTTATGTGACAGACATTACCCACCCATCTTTTTTTATTGTGACCACGACTAACGGTTTAATATAGACACCCCATTTCAATATTTCTGAAGGAACAGAAGGTCGAGTTTGGAAAGTTTGTAACTTTCATTGTACTTAACCAAATTACACAATGTTCGCACTAATGATTCAGAAATATGATCAGGAATCTTCTGTTAGATTTGTAAGTATGTATAATTTACATGAATAAAGAAAAATTGATTTTCAGGAATCAATTATTATCTGTTCTTCCATTGGCCAGTACTACGCGACTTCCTCATGCTAACAATTAATTTCATCGTTAGCCATCTCCCTCACCAAGGCCAACAACGCCAACAAAACCGGTCCTTTTCAGGACCACCGTCATTTTTGTAAAGAATAATTTGAAATATTCCTCGCCCAAATCAGCTTTTGTCCGAAAATCCTAATGAGTATCAACATATTTGAAGAACGTGTTCCTTATGTATTCTACATCTCTCCGGTTATGTCGCAGACATTACCCACCCATCTTTTTTATGTTGCAATGATTGCCGCAAATTGGTAATTGGATTTGAATTGATCTTGCGAATTGTCAATTCTCCATCCTCATACATAATTCAAAAGTCATTCACTCAGACAAGATCATGCGTATTTCCCAAACGTATAAAAGACCCAGTGGATTCGTTTCCTAGTTGGTCAAATAAACACTAAACAAACAAATAAATTAGTTTGCTCAGTCTAAAGAAATGTCAGCTCGATTGGCATCAACCGGCGGATACGTGTTCCCTTACAATGCCATCAAATGAATTACATACGACAAAATATGTGCAATTCAGAATATAACGAAATGAAGACTGCTTAATTATTTGCATTTAAAAAAAGATCGGAAAATTAGTTGCATAACCAAGGTGGTTCATTTTCAAAGATAGCACTGCTGATGAATCACTTTATAAAAATAGGTGATAAGGGACGCGGACGAAAATAGTTGACCACCGCCGAAGATGGAAGCTTTACCTTTTGTATAATAAACAAAAATATGTTCATCATTCTTTTTGGCATGGCTTTCGCTTAGTGACAGGATTGCCACATTCACTGATTTCCTTGAAGGTTTTGCAAAACCCTTGGTGTTTGTAGATTATTGATTTGAAGAATATTTGCTTATATTATGACTAATAAAAGGAATTTTCTAATTAAATTCTTTTTCCGATATGTATTCATCCTAATAAGGACGAAAGGACGGTTTGTAGATAACTATGTTTGGTGATACAGGACAAGAATCTTTTGAAACGATTCGAACCATGCCGGCGAATCACGACTGTATACCAAACTGTGAAAAAACAAACAAACAATTTATTGTTTTCATCTAGGCGGGCAACGTGTATGAAGGCACTATTAACAAAGGAGTGTATGAATGTAGCAATGCTTTGTTTCCACGAATTTCCATGATTCAAACGGATTTAAATACCGATTCGACTTTGATAATGAATGTAAGTCATTGAAAAGCTTCGAAATAAATTTGGAGTATTGTCGATTCTCGCATGGCCCTGTTCATATATTGGTAAAGCATCAGCATTGTTACTGTTTGAAGAGAGTTGCACAAACAAAAGCGTTGTTTATCATAACGTATATTATAGGACTTTTCATAACATGTTTTACAATTGGAGTCCCTTACTGGACTTGAAATTAACAGAAATTCGTTCCACAAGCATTGCTATTTTTGCTTTCGTTGAATTTCGTTTTATTATAGGCAGGACAACGTCTGTCAGGTCAGCTAGTTTAAAATATTTTTTTCACGCTAAAGTATTCGAGATGCCTAGTTTGTGTGCACACACACTTACGGATGTGATCTCAGTATCCGATTTCCAGTATATTTTCCAGGTGATACTATTGGATCGAGGCGGACGCCAAGTTCATCTTACTGGTGTTCGAAGCAACAGATTTGCTCGCGTCGAATTTGAACAGGTGGTCTGAAGAACCCGATCAAGCAATTTCCGGGCCCAGTTGGAAAGTTTCCAAAAGTGTTCGGATAATTTAAAATACTTAGTATTCATTGATCATCGATTTGGTGTAATTTGAATTGACATTAGGTACAGTTATGTTTAGGTGCAAATATTTGATATGAATTGCGCTTTCCGAATATGTTTCTTCTACAATGTTCTATGAGATCGGTCTCAGGTTGTCCCAAAAATTCACTAGGAATAGAATCTAAAGAATGTTGCAGTACTCTCGTGCATTCTATACGAATAACTGTGAAGTTTGATATGGCGTTCGGTATTGTGTGGATGTCCTTTACAATACCTCCTGGAACCGTATCTAAAAGCAAAACAAAGTTTTGATACTATCATTCCGTTTTGGAACTTGACCTTCTTTTTCAACAGACTTTGCAGCCGATTCTTAGTGTACAGGACAATAATAGGGCAAGTGCGACGATGCTACTGATCACTACAAATCTTTCCTGGATGAGTTCTGCAAATACGACTAATGTTTTATGAGACCAGCACCTTACGCTCTGAACCGCCAAAGCAGGGATCATTTCTAGTGTTCCCAAAACTAGATATAATGACTCCAATTTCATTTAGAAGGCTGACATTTATGATTTTTATTTATACTCAGGTTATGCAAAAAACACTTTGACCTAGAAGTTGTATGACTATTGAATATGGCTCACGTGACTGACCACACGGGAATTTTTGGAAAACCAGAAACGGTTCTCTGACCTGACCAACAAGTATAGTTAAACAATCTTGAATAATTTCCCGATCATTTGCAAGTGGTTTAGTTGGAACTAGAGCCAAATAAACACATAAACTTTAAAGTCATAAGTACTTCGAAGACGAATTTTTTTTTCTCCAGCTGCCCAACACCGCCTTTTGGCGGGGTAAGTTCTTTAGCCCATAAGTTTAGTTTCAAGTTAGTACAAGACCAAATTTCAAAGTACTATTGTAAACTAACTTACCAATAATTTTTATTTTTTGGAAAACTCCAAAATGTGAGATAATTTTCCAATTGAATTGTCACATGCAAAATATTTTTTTTCTCGTTTCCCTCAAATTTCCAACTTTCAACTCAAATATCATTTTATATTATGATTTCAACAAGTTGATAACGTATTTGTATGATAGGCGGGAATGTTTTGAAGAGGTTTTAGTTGAGTTGACAACACAAGATCGTGTATTGTAGATTTTACAGCGATTCTACAGAACCCCGCCAAAAGACGGGGTTGGGCAGCAGAGGGTTAATTTAATACAAGATAACGAAAGGAATTTTCTAATTGAATTCTTTTTCCATTATTTATTCATCCTAATAATAAGGATGGTTTGCTGATAGCTGTCTTGTGATACAGGACGAGAGTCGTATGGAACGATTTGAGCTTTGCCTGCATGACTCATACGCACGGTATAAATCAGCATTTCGCTATCTCCCTGCTGTTCCGCCATCGTCATTTGGAACTGCGAACAAAATCCTTCCAGCGCACACAAACAAACGTTCCCCTTCCGTAGCTCGCGTCAAATGAAAGATCTAACAGCTATCCTACAAGCAACAGTAGCAATAATCTAACCGATTCTGCCAGCAGAGCAGGTATGGCACTGAAGGAATTCGGTCAAAAATATTCCTTTTATATCGAGCGATGAAATATGTAGGACGCTTAGGAATGTCGAAATGATGTTCGTGTTAGGGAAAGTCTTGCGCAAATTTGTGAAAATTTTGTGTTTTCCCTTTCTATTGCATATTTACGAATTTTTCAATAGTGTACTAATAAAATACACAGATAAATTTGATAATGATTTCTTACTGGCAATTTTTTGGTTGGTTTTCGAATCATGAAAATCCATCAACAATTAACAAAACGTAAGCGAAAACTTTGTCTGTTTTCTTGCATTTTCCCAATGTTTTCACAATAATACGAATTATTCAATAGTGTACAGTTAAAATATCAATTTAAAGTTGCAATCAAGTTTAAGTTGGACTTCTCTGAATCGATTGGTATATAAATGACGCAAATCCATCAACAATTAACAGCGCTACAGTCGTTTAAAATTATGTCACATTTTCGTGACGCAGTTCGAAATCATATTTTAGTTTTACACCTAGCCCCAGCCCCACACAGTAGAGTAAAGCATTTTCAATGCTAAAAGTTTAATACTATGCTATAGGCCTGCTAAGCCAAGACAAGTTTCGTATTCACTCTGTCTTATCGGGATAAACAGAACTTCTGCTCGGACGGAACACAAGTCATTCGATTGAAAGACAAAGAGTGTTTTAGGGATTTAGCGTCAAGCCGGCGCTTATCTATTCCGACAAAAAGTCAGCGTCGGTTTCTGATGAGACGAAATCGAAACGCCCCCATGACTTTAATAAAAAGGTTAATATTTAATTATCTTAATCAGTATGATTTCAACGTTCTCTTCATGTGATCATATTTCGAAAAGCTAAGAGAATCGGTTTTGGAGGGGAGGGGGGCGGTTTAGCAGAGAAAGAGAGTGGGGGATCCGTCAGAAATCCTTTATTTTATTTCGGTATGCGGGGTGGATGAAGGAAATGTGGGTGTGATAGTAGTCCAAGAAGAGGGGGCAGGTGATGATGGAGTGAGGTGTAAGGGTAAGGGGGAGGAGTGATACAACACTCAACTGCATATTATGCAAATCGGCTCAGTCATCACCGAAGAACCGATGCGATGTGACTTTAATTGTGCAATGCCCGGAATCCGGGACTTCCGAAATTGTCGATAGTGAACAATATATTCTAAGAATGTTTGATTAGCAATCAGTCAACAAGACCTGCAAATCGGAGTGATTTCGTGATTATTTCAATAGATTTTTAGCCTCTGCGGTATCACGATTGAAACGGTCTGTATGGGAAAATCCAGTGAGACCTTACAAACGAACCTGTAACTCCGGAACCAAAAGGCAGAACCGAATGAAATTCAATAAGATTACTGTTCCTTTCATTTTAAATCAAGTTTCTGAAAATCGGCAAGGAATTCGCTGGGAAAAAGGTATGATAGTAGCTTAGGAACTTGACGGGGGCCTCATGAATTGTCATAGGTGGCTAATGTGATCAAAGCTACTTTGATTGATCATTAGTGACCGCAAATCCAAGTAATGTTGGACACTTTTTGATATGTATTACATCATTCGGACATGATAGTGCTACCAGTTTATATGGGAATTTGCTGTGTGACTGCACTCTTCAATCCGTAACTCCGGAATCGGAAGTAGGATCAACTAAAAATTCAATTGCAGCTTATGGGAGCATCATACCTTTCAGATGAAACTAAGTTTGTGTAAATCGATTCCTCCATTCTGAGAAAATTGTGAGTTTGAATGACACACACATACATACACGCACACACTGATTTTTTCCGATTTCGACGAACTGAATCGAATGGTATATGGCACTCGGCCCAGGCCTCGGTTAAAAAGTCGATTTTTAGAGTGATTGCATAGCCTTTCTTTATATGAGAAATATGGCTAATGATAACAAAATTGTTACAAAATTTGATATGATTTGATCAAAGTTATAACTAAATGTGATGTTTTTTTCGAAAAGTATATTCCGCCTTTGTGAAAGATTATATAGAACTTGTATAATCATATATTGACAGTGATCTGGTAACAAACGATCAATTCATGAATTTATAGTTTTATAACAGACTAGCTAATACCCATCGCGCGTTGCTGTCACTTTTAACGAAATAAGAAGAAAACACAATTTGTTCCGAAGCGCCATCTGGCGGGCAGACAATCCCCAACCAATAGCACACAAGCACACTTCATAACAAATGCCTATTATGTACAAATGTAAATATATAGATAGATTGATTACGTTATAATATTGATAGTATAGAAAACTGTCCGCAATCTACTTTCAATTCCGTTATCTGAATATAACCTCAGTTTTTATAAATATCAACCATAGTTAAATAATATTATTGTTTTGTTATGCTCTTCTGATCGATGCGATAACTATATACTTCAACCGTTACTATCTAAGATACTTTAATATGAGCAGTATCGTACGAATCTGAGTACATTCATTAATATTTTTTTTACAATTGCAGGTACCTCGGGTGTTCATTAATGGAGAATTTGTCGGAGGTGGAACCGACATAAAAAAAATGTATTCAGATGGGCGTTTGGAAAAATTATTAACCTAGAAAACAAACGGTTGCATTACACATGTTTTTATATAGATATGAAATATAAAATAAACGATTGATATTTACATCGTTCGGGGGAGCTCTGTTAGCAGGCCAAAGCTTCACCCTACTAAACCCTATTGTAATATTCATTAAGAAACGCGCTTATCAGTGGCGGATCTAGGGGGAGGGTCTTGGGGGTCCGGACCCCCTCCGAAGTTTTTTTCATTTGTTGAGAAATTTTAAATAAGTTACAATTTTATATCAGTTTCAAACTCAAAATCATTCTAAACAAAATTTGACTAACACAAATGATTCTCATTGAATAAAGTTATTACGTATGTCGAATTATACGATGTTCATTTTAAAATTGAAATTTCAGACCCATCCCGAAATTTTTTTTTTGATCCGCCCCTGGCTTATCAAGCTCAGTCTCTCGTTGTGAACCTTAAGTGATGTGAAACGCACTATCCAATATGTTTTTGTTTTATTGTTAATCATTTCATTTTCAAATTTTTCATTTTCCCAATTTTCTTTATTTCATAACAAATCATAATTTTTGATTAGAATAGGTTTTTCCAATTTGAATTTAAAAATAAGTAAGACTTAAATTTCTTGAAAAATTACGATATTTTATTCCAGGTCTTACCAAATTTCAATATGTAGGTATATTAATTTTCACGCCAATTAAATTGCGTTCTATATAGTTGTTGAAAATAAAGAAAAAAGTTCGGTACTGATCGATAGTATTGAAAGTATCGATACTTTTCCCCCGATACATCGATACTCAGTATCATAATAATCCAAAGTATCGATATTTTTTTCAGTATCGCCCATCCCTACTGAACGGCAATTGGGAACATCCCATGTATACTAGCGCCACCTCAAAAAGTTTACAGAAAAAGCAGAAAAGTGTAAACAAACAGCATGCATCAGACTAGTGATTTTGAAAAAAAAATGTCGGTACGTTTTTTGGCCTGATGCTTACTTTTTCGTTATCAGGTTGCTGGTTGGTTACTGTTTAAGCTTTTTAATAGTGTTGCAAATTTAAATTAAGAACTGAGCGCTTAGCAGGTAGGAATACCTACCTCACTTTGTGAAACTGCTCTTTGTTCACAATATTGAAATTGATTATGAATGAAAAAGTGGTCTAGTTAGGTCCAACGCTAGCTAGTTATGATGTCCAAAGATCTCACTATAGTCCTTGTATAATCAGAATATACGACATTGATTTATTAGAAAGATTTCGTGTGTAATTGATAAGATAATTTTCCACTTGTTTCATGCCGAGAAACACTGCCCAGTCAAAAAGGCAAGTTGCTGGCTAACGGGGGGCTATTTGCCAACTCGGATTTGCTAATTGCCCTTCAATTTGCCAGCAAATTGCTGGCAATTAGGGGGCTATTTCAAATGCAACATTTGGGTGATTTGCCGCCGTCATTTTGTAGTGGCTCTACCTGCCCTTAAATCACCCCTAAATCGCCCAGGGCACGCGCTATTTAATCGCCCTTAATTACCTAATATGAAAATTACAAATAATACTTATTTTCGGATTCATTATCTGTGATGTGATGTGATGTGATTTGAAGCCACTATCAGCTCAAGGTTTTTCCAGTGAATGCGGGTAGACTTACAGTAGCCCCGAAATAGTTTATCGTGAAACCTTCACATTATTGCTGTTATTAAAGGGAAATCAAAAAGGGTTGGACGGGCCCGTAAGCAGAGACACTTACGCAAACCCCGCAGGGGAAAAAGGAGGAAAAGAGTCTCTTCCAACAATAATATTCCAGTCAAAAGGTAAACAATTTCGCTATACATGCTTTTCCCACCTGATGGTTTGTTTTGAGAAGGGTGCGTCAAACTCATATAAGACCTTCTGAAGAAAGCAAGTTTCCTTCAAGTGACTTAGGCTGGCTATCCACGTTCCCTCGTCCAGTCCTCAATTCGTATGATACCCTGTTGCTCCCATCCCTTCCCAGTATTCAATTGTGATATAAAGTAGTTTATAGCATTACATGTTATCAGGATAATGTATATAATGGAAATTATGATTCATAATGAATATCATATAACAACATGCAATTAATATAACGTATACCATGAATTTAATTATGTAAATGAGCAATATAAAACAATATAGTGCATATAATGAGTAATGAAATCAAAGGGATAATATTGTGATGATAGAGACAATCCATGTGTTGCTGGAAATAAATGATACCAGTACAGTAAAGCCCAGTTTTTATTAGTCTCCTGGTGTATTTACGGCTGATGAAGTGTAGACATTGAAAAGCTTGGCTCATTACCTATAATCGGGTCGTCCAATTCAAATTTCAATTTTATTTTGCATGTTTCACATCTATTAGGCAATCCATTAGACGTTTGTTTGACAATCTAGCGGGGGGTTCTGTAAACAAGTCTACTCCTGCGAACAGAAAAACTCGCCCGACAAACATCTTTCGTTAATCCGATTCGTTTGATGTTGGATCGAATCAACGATATCGTTGGACGTCGCTCCCCTCGGAGTAACGTCAGAAGAAGTAAAAAAGAAATAATCAGCTGATCAGAAACGTCTCATGGATTGCCTAATAACATAAAATAGATTTGCTCAATCAAGGATATACTCGAATATTGTGAGGTGTGTCTTCTAGCAATCATCAGACGGATTATCAAGTGAGGCTAACAAAATATTGTCAAAAAAATTTCATGTTGTGCTAACAAAAGCGGGCCTTTACTGCATAATAAAATGAAATTTTCAAGGGAATATTAAATAACAATCAATAATATTATGAAACTTCTTTCTACAATTAATATGAATATGGTGAATGGGCAATATAGTCAACATCAAACCTGCATACTATTATGGATTACAAAAGTACTTATTTGAACTAAAAATTTAACAAGCAAACTAAACGTAAGTAACACCTAGAATGCGACGGCTCCTATAGACTAAATAAAAAAATAAAATAAAATGGAACGATATTTGATAAATGGACCAGAATAAAATGAATAAACTTAAAGAATGTATTGGATGAATATAATGGAAAAGATTAACATAAAAATATTTATCATATTTATTAGGATGGGATAAGGTTATTTATTCTCGCAGCAGCTTCTTTTTGTTTCACTTCGTGGGTTTCATTGAACCATACAAGAACCTAAGTCAACTGGCTGCAGCCCGCAATTCCTCATCGCAACCGAAACCCGCATGTAAGCTATCATGGTAAAACCTACACCTCTGCCTTCCCCTCTCTTAAATCGTAGTTCCACTTGAAGCCGCTATCTCTAAGTAAACTGACGAATATGAATATTTAATGTAAAATATAACATAAATAAAATATGAATATCATAATTATTGTATGGCACTTAATATGAATAAACTATAGTACAGTGGTACGCATAATGCTGATTATGCAATTATGCTGTCGAAGGAAACAATATTATATACACACTGAATATAATGACTTTGATAGGAGTAATAAAATTATCATCAAATGATAAATCTGCTAACAATAAATTCTTTAGGCAGGAAATTAAAAAAACACGCAAAGAATTAAAAAGTAACGAAGTATCAAATAAATCTAAAATTGTGAAATTCATTGAGGAGTTTTCTCGTTACTAAATCAACATTCCTGCTAGCACTCCGCGCTAAACAATTGTTAGCAAATCGGAATAGCAATAAAATAAAAGGAAACTGGTGGAGACAGCAGGCTCACTTTCCTGAGACTAATCCAAAACATATATAAATCTCAAAGTAATTAACTTTCTACCTCGTGATGATGATGATGATATAGGAACCCACCATCAGTGCATGGAATACTCCGGTGGCTGAAGATGCTTTTAACAGCAAGGATAAAATTATGTTATCAACCGACATTCACATTAACGCTGTATAAAGGGCCAAAATGGGATGGATTCATAAACGGAGTCATTTATGCGTAATCCGAAGGGACAGAGAATCTCCTTCCAACGAAATAATCCAGCCAGTTACATAACTCAATTTTCAATACTTGTTAAGGCACTACATGATGGTTTGTGTGAGAAGGGTGCGTCAATTTTGTTACCACTTGTCAGATAAGAACATTCACAGCAACAGCATGATCCTGAAGAATTATGCGCTTGCTGGTAGTATTCATATTTTGTGACTAGAAGCTGGCGACCCACGACATCTAGTCCAAGTTGTAACTTGAATGATACCCTGATGCTCCCTCCCAACCCAATGTTATTTAATTTGCATATGAAATGTAATGTATGAAATTCTGAATATAATGCATATAATGAATGTTATGAATATAACGATCAAATTAGAATCCTATAGTTATGAATGATTTATGTATGAATGAATCTAGGTAGCCATCATCCAGCTTCAGTCTTGCTCTGGTTGCGGCTTCATGTATGTATTTTAATTAATGAATATAAGGAATATGGCATTCAAATAATGTAACATAACAAAATAATAATATAAAATAATATAATATAATATAATATAATATAATATAATATAATATAATATAATATAATATAATATAATATAATATAATATAATATAATATAATATAATATAATATAATATAATATAATATAATATAATATAATATAATATAATATAATATAATATAATATAATATAATATAATATAATATAATATAATATAATATAATATAATATAATATAATATAATATAATATAATATAATATAATATAATATAATATAATATAATATAATATAATATAATATAATATAATATAATATAATATAATATAATATAATATAATATAATATAATATAATATAATATAATATAATATATTATTATAATTAACATAATATTATTCAATATTATACAGGGTGTTTGGTTCATGGTTAAGAACCTCTCGAAGGGTGATTGATTGTCATATTTGGAGAAAAAAAAATCGTTCTACACATACCATCAAATCTCAACCATTACAAAGTTATTGAACTTTTTGTGTTAAAAACTTATTTGTCTTAAAATACCTCTAACTCAAAAAGTATACTTTGTATTTCAAATATTTTAGGTCCACTGGGAAGGTGAATTTCGCATTGAGTGATGCTCTCACATGTTTCAGCTAATGCGTTTAAGTAGCTTTTTCAGAGTAATTTATTGAAAATTAAACAACTTTAATCGATTTTTCGTTCATTTCTTGAAAATCCTAATAGTTAACCTCATTATTTTAATAATCCAGATTGTTAGTCTTGAAGAGCTACATAATTCGTTCTTTGACATAATACACTTACCTTTTCTTATTTTCATGAGTTTGGGTTATTCAACTTGGATATTTTTATCTCATTTTCACTAATACCAGCTCTAATTGAAAAGTATGGCACTTATTGTACTTTTTTTTCTTTTTATCCGAAAGCCAGGAAAATTTTACATAGAAAAATGTATTAATACCTTTCAGTTAACTGAATTTAGTATTCTTTTAGAAGTAAATTAGTTTAAAGTTAGTGCTATTATTAGCATTTTCGTTAATTTTCTTAAAATAGTAAATAATAAACATCACCATTATTATTATGGAAATAATGCATCTCAGCAAGTTCTACAGTTTTTTCTTTGACTCCATTCATTTATCTCTTTTGGTTTCGACGCAAAATCGTTTTGATTACATTGTTTCATATGCAAAAATAACGATTTCGAACCCACTACATTTGTGGCGATGTCATGCTGTGTTAACTATTAAATACCAGTAAAATGAAAAGAGATATAGACAAAGTGTCAAATCTAGGGGCAGATCACTTGTGATGCATTTTTAAAAATCAGCGAAATTAAATGCATTTATTTCCATCAAAACAGAAATTCATAATGTATTTTGCGTTGCGTGCAATGTTTTTGCGTTGCGTGCAATGTTGTTTGCGTTGCGTGTAAGACGTCAAAACCCTACAGAAAAACTAGCCCTACATTTAACAAAACGTCGAACAAAGTGGATCAGCGTAGGACGTTTGTTAAACAAACTTTTCTGTGAGGGAGTGCAAAGCTGATGCAAAAATGGAAATTAAATGCATTTTTTCTAATTTGATGCAAATTTGTTATACATTCTTAGAGTGATCTGCCCCTAGTGTCAAATAAAAAGTTATAGAGAACATTAAGGGGCATCAAATGAATAATAGTAACGATAAATTTTGTTGATTAATAATTAGAATAATTAAAAAACTCTCCAAAAAACACAAATTTTGAGTTATTAGTAAAAAATCATTTAGTATACTTAAATAAAAGATATTTGTACATACACTGATAGGACATTTTCTCAGTTTTCCAATGAAATCTTGTAAATAACGATACAAAGCATATTTTTTAGATTATAGTCTTTTAAGCACTTGCAAGTCGGTTACAGGAAAAGTATAGTAATGATATTACAAAAAAATGAGAAGAGATAGAAATATGACGTCCAAGAACAAATTATGAATCGTCCTAAAACCAAACTTTTGGATAATGGATATTGCTATAATCATACTTCATTATTTCGAGAAAATTAGCAAAAACCTCCTCAAAAGCACTAACTTTTAACTACTTTACTGCTAAACGGTAATTAAAACTAATTAACTAAAAGATATGAGAACACCATTCAATAGGAAATTTTCTCACCTGTCGAATGAAACTAAAAGATTTAAAATACAAAGTATACTTTTAAGATTAGAGGTATTTTAAGACAAATAAGTTTTTTACACAAAAGTTCAATAACTCTGTAACGGTTGAGGTTTGATGGTATGTGTAGAACATTTTTTTTCTCCAAATATGACAGTCTATCACCCCCGAGAGGTTCTTAACTATGAACCAAACACCCTGTATAATATACAATACAATATAAAATAATATGAACAAGTTTTTCTTGTATCTATGTATAAAATATAATGTATTGTTTAAATATGATATTCATCTTTATTGAGTTGTAGGATTATGCCGCTTCAACTGAAAAATGTAGGTTATTATTGTATCAATTCGTGAAAAGATATGATGACCTTACATCAAATATTATAAAATAACAATATGGTTCACTTTTGCATTTCTTAAAAGACACTACACTGGCGCCACCATGACACAAAAGGTTACTAGTACACTGTAAATTTTGCAGTAGGTAATGACAATTCTCAGTTCAACACAATACATTATAGTAGAGGTGGCGACATTTCTAGATTAGGGACACTGAAAATAATCGAAACGATAAAACCATATGCATTTAAACATCACTTTCATGTGCGTTCTCATGTTAAAAAGTAAAAGAAATGATTTCGTTTTGAATTTCACATGAAAACCCATTAAAATGCATTTCATGTGGTGTTTCAAATTAAATTCAAGCAAATTCCACGTAAATATGACATATATATCCATTGAATGATCATTGCCATACTATTGAACTTTCCACATGACTTTCGCATGAAAAACATGTAGTGCATTTCTACATGTAAAACATTTAATTTCACCGATTCTTCTGCTAATAAAATCTATAAGTAAAACAAGGTAATATTCTCGTGTAATTCATTTGGAAATTTTAGTCAATTGTATTTCTTATGATGTTGATGTTCTTTTCACACCATGTTCGCATGAATTTCATTTGAAAACCATATCTCCCACACTCGAATGAATATTCAAGTAGCAACGGTGTGTATGTAATGTGTTTGTGGATTGAAATAATACAATAGATTTCCACATGATGCTAACGTGTTAAGTTTTTTCAGTGGAGAAAACTTTTTTGGATTTATTATCTTTCCAGCAGGAGAAAGTTTCATGATTTCGTTCTAATGATCATATTTTAATACCCACATGATATAACGATCATTGCGTAGTCTGACCAGTTCATTAAGAGGCACAGTTTACAAAAAAAGGAAACAGAAAAATATTTCGCTGGCGAAAATGCTGGAAATCTCATTCTCTGCTTACACTGCCCATAAGTGCTTAAGAGTCCAATATGGATTTTTGACGAAAATGAGTTATGTTGGATTGTATTCTGTCTTAACACTGAATCACAATGAACAAATAACATTACCAGTTTTGCTATGAAAATACCGAAAAAATACCAAAACATGGTTGTCCCATCCATAAGGCTCAATGAGAATGTAAAGCTTCAATAGTGTTTTTCTCGGCTTGCTGTTTTTCAATATGGGACTCTTATGCTTTTATGGGCAGTACATGTATTTGGGATAACTTTTTCTAACGCAGCTGGAGAAGATTCTGGTAGTTTAAAGCAGCGTCCCTAAAATGCAGCTGATGCAAAACCAAATTACACCGATAACCCCACGATATATTTTACACTGAGCTCCAACTATTGATTCTTACGTTGCGCAGGCCTGGCAGCACTTTTTTCCATCTGAAGATTCTTACGTTGCTCAGGCCTGGCAGCATACTCAAGGTTTCAGACACACAAATACCAACACGTTAGAAAATGAACAATTTACCCACGGCTTAAAGTGTAAATATTTGACGAGCGCGCGTCATAGAAATCGTCGGCGAAAACAATTACATGAAATTCCTATATTGTTTGCTGGTAACGAATGATCGACACCTGATAAATCACAAGGAAGCTATGCCGATGCCCAATGCCTTTGCTGTGAACAGAAAATTACGGTCTGATATGTTTTCTATGGCATGCAGCTAAATTCCCGATTTACGCTGATAATAACATAGATGCACTGATTATCCACTGTCTAGTGTAATTATGGCTTAATTTTCGTCAAGAATCCATTGCACACTATTTTTTCCACCATAAGAGCTCAAATATTTTCAATTAAAAACTTTCGAGAAATTCGTTTGTTTATCTCAACGATTTATCTGACGTCACCGAAAACTATCAATTCGCGGAATAGCAAGCCTCGTTTCTGTGAGCCGTGCAATTTGCCCACCTTTCGCTTCTATACTTCTTGGGCGCGTTTGACATTTTAATCTACGGCGCACGCTAATCGCAGAATGATTATTTATTGAGATTAAAAACCTTTTTCGTCCACAGATGGCATTACATTTATGTCCTTTGTGTTTCGTATGGGATTTACAGGAGTGGACTATATTGTTAATATACAATATTTGCTTATATGGTACGTAAAGAAATTATATTTTATGCAGTGAAAACAAGGCAGAAACATTGCTATAATACAAGGAAATGAGAATATATTAATAATAATAATTATGCTGAAAATAATAACTATGCTGAACAAAATAAAAGCAAAAATGTACGAAATATTAATAATACAATATACTACTGCTGTTTAGGCCGTCGTTTTCAGCTCTCGGTTCCCTAAGCCTGACGGGCATGATGAATTTATCGAATGTAATGCGCATGAAATTTAGCTCTTGGATGCAAAAGATCATTTAATTTAGTATTTATTGTACGAAATTATGAATCTAACACATGGTTATCACAGTATATTGAAATATATGTAATGAATACCTAAGACATGGCAAATTAAAAAAAATATGTAAACCATCTAAAGAAAATAAAATAAAGGTTATGTGTATACATCTTTACACTCTGCAATACTGACAACCCTTGCTTCAATTTTACCCTTTGTTCTTCAACTCCTGAATTGTCTCGGTCCTTTTATCCTACTGTTTAAACGAAGTATACATATATAAATTTTAAGAATATTTTTATATTAATAGTATAATTGAGAAGAGCAATACATAAAATAATTCAAGATATTTGTACACATAGACACAAGCGATAGTGGAACTGGAAAATGTGACAAAAAGGCCCTTACTGAGATTATATGAACATATTCCGCTAATCCTCTCGTGAAACTTGAAAGTGCCAAAATGTCGCTTAAAATGTCATAGACTTTTTAATACAAAACTCTAAATTGTTTTGCACAGCCTGCGTTTCATTAATCGTGAACATGATTATTTTGACTGTATCGTCACCTATATATCGATTTGTCAATGGAAAGCACTATAATTTGAGAACTTGCATGCAAGTACGTTACTGTTACCCAGTAAAACTCATTCCGGAACCGGTTCGGATTTCTGAATGGAGTCATTATGGATTCCAAATCAAATGCAACAACCGATTCCGACTCAGAATCGGTTGTTGCAATTGATTTGGAATGCAAATTCCGAATGGTTTGACCGGGTAAAAGCTGTCTTAGCGACACGATATGAAATACTATCGCCACTACATATCATCATGAGCTTGCGGTCGCGTCAGATGCTGAAAGCTTTTAAAAATGACACTCATTACAGTTATACTGGCAATTTTCTTTTTGTATAGTTATTGCCTACAATGCGTATTCAAATGTTGTATGAATAGTGATACTTAAAAACGAAATATATATAAATACTCCCTGATATAAATATCCGCTGCTACGTTGATGATTTCTGAGTGATTTGTTTCCACCAATACAATGAAACATATACATTTGCACTGTATGAGCCATCATGCCCTTACTGGGCATATGCTTTCCTATCTCCTTTTACTTTGCACTAACACAAATTCTCCACTCCACAGTGATTGCGAAAATGAGAATCAAAACCACTTAACTAGGTTGATTTTAGCCGAATAGGGATCTTTAACTTGGAAAAATTGTGCCAGTTTTTCATATGTATTGATAGCGGGTGTCCTTACGAGTACACTCATATCATTCTTAAACCTTAATTATTCTTTTATGATTTTTAAATTAAAAAAAATTATATTCAACCAGCAAACTGACAGTTGTCCTACTAAATGATGTATCTGCAAATATCTCGTTCGCCTCATTGTTAACCGGGACAGCACCCCACGCAGCATGATCTGGTACTTTTTCAATCCGCTAGCAGCCTGCCATCCCAAGTTTTATCTGCAAACTATGGTAGATCTGATAAGGCAACCTATAGAGTCGTGCAAGTCGCATGGGTTTGGATGTGTTATTGTCCTAAAAGGATCAAACTAAAAAATGTTTTTTTTTCAATAGTTTCGGGCCAAAAAATTGAAAAAAGACTGAGATATTAACTCACGGTACTAATCTGCATCAGAATATGCCTTAACCCGCACACTCCTACAGATCCCTATTTTCCTATTCCCCATTCCTCGCATAACTAAGAGGGAGCTACATCACTAGACTAGATAAAAAACACTTCACGTGTTATCATTCGCGACGGTTTCACCTAAAATCGAGGACGTAAGCAAAAGCATGTCCACTACCGCTCAACTCACGCACACGACTTGCTTATTTTCGGATTCATTATCTAGTCATAAACTTATCACTACACTGGTTAATCACCACCAAACTATAGGAAGAATCAATGTCGGTTGTCACGGTAAAGATAGATACGTCTACCTTTATCAGGACACATGATAGTGAACACGGGTGATTCGTAGTTATTCTGCCTAAGCTCGACCCTCATTATCAGAAGGCAAAAATGAAGCCCGCATGATATTAAGCAGAGATGCCAGGTACTTTTTTCAAATGTCTGCAACAATAATTTTAAATGTCTGGGAAGAACAAAAAATGTCAGGAAAGCTAGTGTAACCAAAAGCCTTTATATTAAAAAATCTGCAAATATCTGCAACAAAACTAAAAAATCTGCAAATATCTGCAACCAAACTAGAAAATCTGCAAATATCTGCATCATCGAAAAAATCTGCAGCTTATATTAAAAGTCTGCGAATTTGCAGACTTGTCTGCAAACCTGGCATCTCTGATATTAAGCCTGTTCTAATGACCCTGCCACTTCTAGCTTTCCGATCTGTTTACTTCACATCCTTGCTCTCACTTGAGTACTATGGCTCTAAGTTTCATAACTTTCCCTACCCAGTAATCTCTAGCTAATTGAATGTCGTTAAAACTTAAAAAAAAAGAAAATTTGACTAACATAGTCGAAATAAAAAAGGAAAAAAAAAGGGAAGAATCAATGGTGAAATTGGCATTGCACACCAAAACTTACCACAATCTGACCTTTATTAAGAGTTTATTATGCCAGAAAATGCGAAATATAGTGCTATTACTGCGCAGAGATTGACAACTCGTTTCTGCAGTACTAATGCTATTATATAGCACCAGCGCACAAATGTCAAATTTTAAAGCTTTATATTAGCTTTACTAATGCTAGTAAAAAGCTTCAGCTAGCTGTCATCGTCCGCCATAGTTTCAGAGATGCCAGATTTGCAGACAAGTCTGCAAATTGGCAGACTTTTAATTTAAGCTGCAGATTTTTTCGATGACGCAGATATTTGCAGATTTTTTAGTTTGGTTGCAGATATTTGCAGATTTCTTAGTTTGGTTGCAGATATTTGCAGCTTTTTGAATATAAAGGCTTTTGGTTACACTAGCTTTCCTGACATTTTTTGTTCTTCGCAGACTTTTAAAATTATTATCGCAGACATTTGAAAAAAGTACCTGGCATCTCTGCATAGTTTTGAAACCATTGCTTATATTTCCTTTCGGTATGATGAGCAAAAAGAAAAAATTTAAAATAAAATGTTCTGTTTAAAACCGTAATTGTCTCTCTTCTAATGCATTGTAATGAATATTCTTAATGGGTTTTCGTTCTGACATGATATGATAATTTTACGAAAATTACCTTTAGTAAGTCTCCAACTGAGGTACCTTGCCTCGTCCTTCACGGTAAGTGCGCTGCGTTTGCTCTCAGGACTATATTGCATACACACAGAAAAAAAATATTGGTAAAAGTAAGAGTGTTCCGCTCTTAACAAAAAACAACCAACGCCAACTATTAGGTTGAAAGTAAAACTTTTAAATTAATCAAGAATAATAATCAAAGTAAAAGTTTTCCTTTTAAGCAAATCAAGAATAGTAGTCAAAACAAAAGTTTTATTTTTAAACTAAGAATATGCGTTGGTTGTTTTTTGCTAAGAGTGAAAAACTCTTATTTTACCAACATTTTTTTTTCTGTGTATGTTCGATTAAAATGAAATATGCCGAATATAATCTTCAAGAAGAGTTGCATAACAAATAAACCCACAGCATTACAATAGCATTATATCGGCTTTTAATTTGCTCTATAATGGCATTAAATGCACTTGTAAAGCTTACATGCTTTAAAGATCCTTGAAGCATGTACGCGTATATCAGCTTTATATACGTATATAGAGCAAGCAATAATGCTATATGTCGGCTGTGCAGTTATGCATTATTGATGCTAATATAGAGTTTTATTGCATTGTTAATGCTGTAATGGAGTTTCAATGCAACATAAGTGCAAATGTATAGCCAATATAGTGCAATGGTTTAATGCTTATGGTTACTTGGGTTGTTCCACTATATTTACACACGATTCCACAATTTCCCACATTAGTTGGCAAAATGAAGTGCACTAGACACACAAAATACAAGCGAGAACAATTGTTTAAAAAAACTATTTTAAGCTTAAGCCAAACATGAACCGCCATGTTTGAAAAACGCGAAAAACAACCAAGTCCATTTCAGCCGCCAGAAAACTTATCTAAGCATAGGGATCTTTAGGGGTGTGCGGGTTAAGGCATATTCTGATGCAGATTAGTACCGTGAGTTAATATCTCAGTCCCTTTTCAATTTTTTGGCCCGAAACTATTGAAAAAAAAACATTTTCTAGCTTGTTTCCTTTTAGGACAATAACACATCCAAACCCATGCGACTTGTACGACACTATAGGTTGCCTTATCAGATCTACCATAGTTTGCAGATGAAACTTGGGATGGCAGGTTGCAAACTCCATCGTAGCTTGATCATCAATCTTATAATTTTCGAGCCTTTTATCTGTAAACAATACCTGTAGATAATCAGTAGCAACAAACGTGGAAAGTACAAAATTTGTATTTAATACCCTCAGGACATCTATAATCATATCTTATAGATACAACTTTTCATTCGTTTCATCTGCCATTTTTGTAACACAATTTCATTCATATCGAAACCATAGGCGAAACACTTGAAAGTGAAATATGAAACCTATAATATCCACCTCGGTGGCACGGCTGTCATCTACATACATTTGTCTTGAAGCCAAAAATTTTGGTTCTTTGGTTCTATTAGCTGTCAGAAAATGCGTTTAAGCTATGTTCATATCTAGTTTTGTGCGACATCGTCTCTGTGCGTAATAAATATTTACCAAAAAATTAATTATTTTATCCGTTATTATGCTAACTGAATATTAACTTCATATAAATGTATAAAATGATTGCAGTAGGTATTAAAATCGCAGAGCAATATTTGAAGAGATAGTGAATTATTTAATTGATAAGTTTCGTGTTTAAAATTTATTGGCTTTCCACGTAGCTTAACAACTTGTTGAAAAACAACCACTGCAAACAAATTTCATCCCTCTGATTTAACCAACGATACGATTTTTGCACCGATACACAAACAACAGGGGTAAAAAATCTCAAGTGACAGTAAACAAATCTTTCTCGGGGTTTGAAATCGATTTAGATTCGCAATGATTACAGTAAAACAACGAAGTCATGAATATCATTTTCCCATTTATAGAGAAAACGGCTTATTGTCATTCTAATGTTCTGTGTCGAAAATACAAAATGGTAGAATTAGAGTAACCAACCAAGTTTGAGGTAGTGACTTTTCGTTTACGTAGAAAAAGATGTATTACTCCGGTTAGACAGAAACTGTCAATGGATGTTTCACTAATTGGCATTAACTTTTTTAACATCATGAAATTCTTCATTTTGGACCCTTCCATTTTAATTCTGACGGTGTCAAAAATATATGTTGAACACACTGAACGTGATCGAAATTTTTTTTGGAAACGGTAAAGTTCATTCAACTAAACTGTGATACTGCCTCGTTCTTATTGCAGTATATTAAATGTATTTGAGATAAACTTAGTTAAGATAGTTTTCAAATAAGGTATGCATGAAAAAATATCATAAACAAGTCAGACAAAACATCTACGTAACTGGCATTATGTAGTTTTCTTCACTTATTTAACAAGCTTAAGTTATTCCACTTGGTTTATCTGGAGCAGCTCCAGATCTTGGCTGATGTTCATAGCGTTTATTCACCCAGAATTGTATCTTGGAATGCCGTACCGTCGACAAGATGTTCTGATTGTCATATCATTGCGGATTTCACCCCAGCTATTTTTAATAACTCCTCCGTACGAGAAACTCGATGCTTTTTGTTATGTTTCCATTTCGTATCAACTGGCAAACAAGACTGTTAGCCTAAGTAACCAAAAATTCGGATAATACTTAAATACTTAAAAAGTGGACTTTAAAGTTCACATAAAGTTCTTAGAGTACTTTCAAGCAGCCTATGCTTTAAGGGTACTTGAAAGCTGCTTAAAAGGCTATTATTACACCATATGGCTAGAAAAATTACTTTAAATGGGAAACTAGAGCACATATTGACTGCGGGGGCACTCCGTGTAAACTACGTTTGTAGTTAGCAAATGTTTAGCGACAGCATTGTTAGGAAAATTCCTCTGTCAGAACGATAGAGTTTTACTTTTTACCCCACAATAGAGCAACATAATCAAACATTTAATTGTAATAAATTCCATTGACTTGCTAATTATTTGAGAAGAAATTCGAATATAATCCGCATTCGTCCCACCGTTACTTGATTTTTTACATGTTGATTATTCTAAATTGATAAAACACTGCTATTAAGAATGAAAAACTAGATGTGTCCAAATAATTTGGTACCAATTTTTGATCGACCTATTTTAGGTACTATTTATTTTATACCTCGAACTAAAACTACAAAGGAACCTTTTCAAATACGTAAATGCATAACCCAAAGACAGATACAATTATTAAATCATTGGAACACTATTAAATTGTACTCTTTAATCTCATTAGAAAAAAACATCGCTTCTACCGACTCTTCTTGGAAACCGTGGAGTTATGAATTGTTTTCGACAACTGTGAGTTTTTATTGATTAGCAATTAAAAATAAACTAACGATGCTGTGACTTAAACAACAATCTAAATAGTGGGGACGGGCATAGCGTAGTTGGTAAATGGATTGCCATGTACAGCAGCTCACCTGGGTTCGATTCCCAACCCCGCACATAACTTTAGAGATTTTTCCAAAAAAATTTCTCCAACCCGAAAAGAGGCGAATGACCTTAAGGTTAAAACCTCTATAAGCAAAATAAGAAAAGAAAAAAACAATCTAAAGAATGTGGTTTCATAGAAGTTAAAATTAGGTTGGTTTCCCTAAATGGCTTTGCGGCGAACATTTTAAGTCTGTAGAGCTATGCGCTATTGAAAATGCAGCAAAATGCAAGCATGGAAGGTTTGTTGCCGAAACTTCATCTATGGAAATGATTTCCCAATCACCTACTGAGCATTTTAATGTAGTACGTATATATCCGTGATAAAATAATTTTAGTTTAAATAATATACTTTCGTATAAATTGACCGACTTTTCATAATTCTTAGTATTTTTGTAATTGGCAATTTATTTTTTTTTCAAAAAATGTCTTGTTTGTGGTTATTATATTTTAAATATATGAACTATCCTCGACAAGATCGCATGAATGAAATAATAACTCCTTGGGGACATCCGCATACAGTCAGTTTCCTAATCTTTACTTATCTTGAAGATGCTAAGTTAGATTGCTTATGCGAAAAAGCTTTTCGAATGTTAGATAACATTGTAGTGTCTATATCCTATGTAGAGTTTCATGTCTAATTGAAACATTGGAATAAAATCCCATATACTACTTATAATGTTTTTAAAACGTTCTGTGCCCCTGTAAAACTAAAGCCGGGGACTTAAAATACTCCTTCATGTTCAATTACAAAAGTAATTCAGCTGATTAAGATCAACTGTTTTCCTTGACCTATCAGAAAATTATAGTAGGTGGATCAAAACAAATCGTTAATCACACTAATCAGCTACAGATTGGAAAATACTCTATACCCCTGAAGATTCCTATCACACCGCACGTTAGGGTTGGCTTATCACATACTGCTTCTTCAATCGATATTTCTACTCGTTCCTTATTTCACCTAAATTTTTAGCTCAGTCTTTGTGTCGAAACGAATGCAATTTATTCGAATAACATTGAAAACCTTTTAATAGATTTTCATATCTCTGTATGCATGTGCGCCATACGTAGGAACAGTATGAATATAGCTTAATAATTTGTTGACAACAACGCCACCACAACAACAAACGGAGGTTTCAGGAAACTATCACCGTGCCACCGGGGTGATAATATCCAAGAGAAAAACACTTAAAACTAACGTGTTATGAGTACATTGAATTTAAAGTGCGCCAAGCACATGAATTGAAAGTGGGGATCCATTTCGCTACATTTGAAATGCATTTTATTGGCAAGTTTATTGGCGCTTGAAAAGTTTATGTATATCCTGTGAAATTTAATATTTTGACTCTTGGATTGCCTCTTTAGGGAAAACATGAATTTAATATGAACACGTACAGTTCATGAGGTTTATAAGAAAACCACTTGAAATTGAGATGCTGTGTATATGATGAACACATTAATTTTCAAGTGCAGTTTGCACATATGAATAGAAAGTGTGAATTATTTTTAGTGTCGACATCGTCAATTCTTACTCAAGAGTATAATATGATAATAGAGTATAATATAATATATATTTCTCTGTGATAATATTATTTCTTTAATGGCATTAGGTAGAATCTTTCGAACAAAACATCAAAACAATTTTGTGTAATCATTTTTGCTATATTTTGCATACGAACATGGGTATTTTTCATGAATGACTTAAATTATACAGCAAATTGATGTGAAACGGATTGTTTTTCATTTAGGAAAACAATGTCTTCTCCATACTATTGCAAAACAACTAAAAATAATTTCTGTAGGCTCTAAATATTAAGAATTACATTTACCGTATCCTTTGCTGTGCTTACCAGTTTACGTTATTCTTAGATATGATACTACTTAAGAGCGAGTGTATTTTCCCCAAATATGCAGCATAAAAACGGATGCAATAAACAGTAGAGACATCACCAGAACCGGAACTGGACCACTAGATGAAAAAACAGTATTTTAGCATAGTTATTCTAGCACGCTCTGTAGTCGTTTTTTGCCTGAGGTTAAAATTGAATCAGTTCCGAACCCACAAATGCTAGCAAGTCGCAGACTTTGACAATATTGAAGTTTTGAGTCCGACTCAATTTAGCTTAAAATATATTCCGAAAAAACGGGAATTCATAGTGGCACCGTTCTATTGACTCAATATTTGGATCATCGAATTTTCGAAAAAACGGCAACTGTTATTTGGAACCATTCGATTGATTTAATATTTGGATTATCTAAAAAAACATTTACTTACACTTTGATACCGGGAGAGTCATCGGTGTAAAAACGCCACATTCCACCAGATCCGGTTCCTGTAGTGCGATTTCGTGCTGCAGTCGCTGTAGTGGTTGTCTTTCGTTGCTTAAGATTGCTAGAACCTCCTGCGCTAGCCCGTGGTGCCGACGATGGTTTTGTGGGAGAGCGACTTCCGCTTCCGACGGATGTAGAACTAGCTGGAGCGGGCTGAAAGTTTTGTTGTAGCCCACTAAAACGTAGGATAAACTCAGTTGAATTTTCAGTTAAAAACTTACCATTGTTTCAGAGCTATTTGATCGCCGGAAAATGAGCTACTAAGCCTTCAACAGTATTGACTAAACCAATAAGCCTTCAACAGTAATAACGTCCTACACCACCAATTCCGAAACGAATAACGTTTGCAAATACGAATGCCGCTCTAGCAACGTCAGATCCACTCTTACTTTCTCCTTTCGGAATCCACGTATCGAAGTAACCACTACACGTCGCAAGGAAACGTCAACGAAACGTTAACTGTTGGTCAGAGATGCCAGATATTTTTTTCAAATCTCTGCAAAATATTTTAAAAGTCTGGGAAGTACCAAAAATGTCAGGAAAACTATTCTTGACCAAAAATGACTTAATAATGATGCGTTATATTAAATAAAAACAGTGTATTTATAGCCTAAGATTAATAGAGAAAAATAGCTTATGGAGGAAAAATCCATGGTAGATAAAGCTGTAATTTGAAACTAGTGTAACCAAAGCCTGTATCTGTAAATATCTGCAACCAAACTAAAAATCTGCAAATATCTGTCATCGGAAATATTTGCAGCTAAAATTAAAACTCTTAGAGTTTTCGATTGAAGGAACTGGTGGAGTGTTCTGCACTGAAATTGCACTTTTCTTGCAGAAGTGTTGTCAAAACACCGACACCATGTTCCATTGATAGGAACTGCAATAAAAAAGTGCAATTCCAGTGCAATTTCGGGGCAGAGATTTGGCACCGAAAATTTTGTCGGTGGAGCCAGTGCACTCACCAACACCATCAACACAAAATGTCAAAAAAAATCAAAATGGATGCGTAAACAAATTTCTCGTATCTGGTCGTATGTATGCAAAATAATTTGATTTTATTTAAGCGGAATTTTATTCTTTTTTGGTATATTTGCAGAGTGGCGTTGTCAATTTGCCGAGCGTAATCGTATTCGGCGCTTTTATGCAGAATTTTTTCAGCTAGTGTTTTTCAGTTCCGCTGTAGACAAAGGAAAATTAACAGTGCGGACGTGATTCCAGTGGCTCTCACAAAGGTGGTAAAGTGTTATTAAACTGGTGTTCCAGTAAACGACGTTAGCCAATTGACTCCTACCAAAAACAGAGAATTTGGCCAGAAATATAAAGCGTTGATATAAATCGAAATTCAGAAACCGCTTTAAAACTAGATATGCGACAAATATTTCGTATACCATACGGTTATAGAACAAATCCTGTGCTATAGATGCTAAGCAATAAAATTTATTGTTTTCATTACAGGATTACTTGACAGCAGCCAGATAGAAGATCAATCCAACCCGTACAATGATATCAATTTTCATTTAAACTTTTTCTTGGCTTTATTTTTTTTATAATATACTAATTGACTTTATAGATTTGATCAAAACTAAAGTATTACATTTTTCTAATACTAGTACCTATAAATATGAAATGTTCTTCTATGCGGGAACTATTCAATAAGATATTAGGGCATCTTCCATCTGACGAGCTATGTATTAAGAAACCTCGCATTTTATATGTATCTAAAAATGTTAAGTATATGTGTAGAAGATATCAATCGACTCATATCAAGGAGATCATATAAGTATCTGAATATGATTGAGTGATGAACGCCTGCCAGTTTGTATACTTGTTCCGCAGACGTCCATCTCCAGCATTAAAGTTGTTAAAAATCGAAGATATTTTCGGAGGTATTTGGGATACCTCCACCAGATGCGCTACTGTCCTCATTTTGTTTATTGACTGAGTTCGATTGAATTAACATACCCAGTCAAACCATTCCCGAACCGGTTCGAAATTCTGAATGGATTCCAGCTCAAATACAACCACCGATTGAATCGGAATTGGTTGTTACATTTGAGCTGGAATCAATTCTGGAATCGGTTTACGGGGTACTTGGGATAGGTTATCGTGGCGGCGCTAATGTTTAACGGATATTAGTTCAAATGTTTACATATCTCGACAAACATATGATTACGGCCTAAAAGCCAACTGTCAAAATCCACTTTGAATGGAAATTCCGGACAAACCGTTACACGCCAATCACAGATGTTGGTAGTAAACGAACGAGAAAAGTTTTCTCTTTCATAAACTGTTGTGAACTGTGTTCGACTAGTAACGGTTTGTCTGGAATTTCCATTCAAAGTGGATTTTGACAGTTGGCTTTTAGGCCGTAATCATATGTTTGTCGAGATATGTTTTATTATTATTTTTGTTCGATCGTGGATGTCTGTTCTCTGTGCTTGTTCTATGAATATATCTGTGGGTTCGCACGAGGTCCTGTGTTTTAATCTCATTTAACAAACGAACACCCAATTAATGAATACTCCAACGAACACCCATTCAATATGTTTAATCAGTTTAGTCGGAAGGTCATATTCTAGCAATATCTAGTACAGTTATAAAGCACCTATCGCAGGGTTTACACCTGGGGCCCTATTCTCACAGTAACGTTACGTTCATGCCTTCTTAAGGTTCCACTTGACGTTTGCCCAACATTTTGATATTGGGCGGAGCTCTGGCGTGTTGGGAGGCTGCATGTCCCAAGTAACCAATAAGCATTATAACGTAGCCTAATATCTGCTTTAGATCCACATATAATGCAGTCTTATAGAGCTGTGAAGCCCTTAATACTTATATAATGCTGGTATTATGCCAGAAAAGGCGAAATATAGTGCTATTACTGTGCAGAGATTGACAACTCGTTTCTGCAGTACTAATGCTATTATTGCACCAGCACACAAATGTCAAATTTTAAAACCTTATATTAGCATTACTAATGCTATTAAAAAGCTTCAGCTGGCTGTCATCGTCCGCCATGGTTTTAAAACCATTTCTTGTAGTTCCTTTCGGTATGATGAGCAAAAAGGAAAAAAAATTAAAATAAAATGTTCTGTTTAAAACCGTAATTGTCTCTCTTCTAATGCATTGTAATGAATATCCTTAATGGGTTTTCGTTTTGACATGATATGACAATTTTACGAAAATTACCTTTAGTAAGTCTCCAACTGAGGTACCTTGCCTCGTCCTTCACGGTAAGTGCGCTTCGTTTGCTCTCAGGACTATATTGCATATGCTCGATTGAAATGAAATATACCGAATATAATCTTCAAGAAGAGTTGAATAACAAATAAACCCACAGCATTACAATAGCATTATATCGGCTTTTTATTTGCTCTATAATGGCATTAAATGCACTTTTAAAGCTTACATGCTTTAAAGATCCTTGAAGCATGTACGCGTTATATCAGCTTTATATACGCATATAGAGCAAGCGATAATGCTATATGTCGGCTGTGCAGTTATGCATTATTGATGCTAATATAGTTTTATTGCATTGTTAATGCTGTAATGGAGTTTCAATGCAACATTAGTGCAAATGTATAGCCAATATAGTGCAATGGCTTAATGCTTATGGTTACTTGGGGTCCTTGGGCGCCACCTGGATGTTGTTTCACGGCATTCCTTTCCATTGTCTTTTAACGCTATGGCAAGATGCCGAATCCGGCCAAAACAGAACGGAACAATTGTGTTGCTTGAGGAAGGGCAACAAACGTTTTTCCTGGCACTCCTGCACATAAATTTCATTGTTGATGGTCCCAGTGACGATGTAAATGTCACCACAGGAACGGCTGGCCTGCCACACGAGATATTTCTTTGCGAACTTTGACAGCTTAATTTGTTTGAAAATCGCTGTGATTGTTCTTAATTCAAGTAATTCAGCTAACTCTGCGACGTAAATTGAAGCAGGATCATTGAGTTTGAATGAGGTAGCAAGATTTTCGTTGAAGATACCGAAGCCTGTGGTCCTGTCGAGAATTGATCCGTCAATGTAGAACATTTTGGCGCAGTCGACTTGATGGTATTTGTTATAGAAAATATTTGGGACCACTTGTGGGCGAATATGATCCGGAAATCCACAAATCTCTTCCTTCATGGATGTACCGAAAAATACAGTTGGATCAGAAGTATCTAAGAGATGAGCACGGTTGACGTTATACGTAGATGAATTGATGTTCTGTGCCATGTAATCGAAGTACAAGGTCATGAATCGGGTCTGAGAATTAAGCTCGACAAGCCTTTCGCAATTTGCAATCACCAATGGGTTCAGAATATCGCATCGAATGAGCAATCGATATGAGAGGTCCCAGAATCGATTTTTCAGCGGAAGAACGCCCGCCAGCACTTCGAGACTCATCGTATGGGTCGAGTGCATGCAACCCAAGGCAATACGCAAGCAACGATACTGGATTCGCTCCAGTTTGATGAAGTGTATGTTCGCAGCGGAGCGAAAGCAGAAACATCCGTACTCCATCACTGATAATATCGTTGTTTGGTACAGCCTGATTAGGTCTCCTGGATGGGCACCCCACCATGTTCCAGTTATTGTACGGAGAAAGTTGATTCTTTGTTGGCACTTCTGTTTCAGATACCTAATGTGACATCCCCAGGTACCTTTAGAGTCGAACCAGACCCCGGTATTTGAATGTTGAAACCTGAGCAATAGTTTTATCCATTAACTGAAGCTGTAATTTCGCTGGTTCACGCTTCCTTGAAAATACGACTAGCTCAGTTTTCTCCGTAGAGAACTCGATACCCAGCTGGAGAGCCCAAGCAGACAAATTGTCCAAAGTATCTTGCAGTGGTCCTTGCAAGTCGACGGCTTTAGGACCTGTAATCGAGACCACACCGTCATCTGCAAGCTGCCTAAGCGTGTAGGAATCGACAAGACATTCTTCAATGTCATTCACGTAAAAATTGTAGAGGAGAGGGCTTAGACATGAGCCCTGGGGAAGGCCCATGTAGCTAAATCGTGATGTCGATAAATCGCTATGCGAGAAATGTATTTGTTTTTCAGACAACAGTTTTATCAAAAAGTTATTTAAAATTGGTGAAAGACCATGCTGGTGCAACTTCTCGTAAAGAATGTTGATAGAAACTGAATCTAAAGCCCCCTTAATGTCCAAGAATACTGATGCCATCTGCTCTTTGTTAGCATATGCCATTTGAATTTCTGTTGAGAGCAACGCAAGGCAATCGTACGTCCCTTTGCCTTTGCGGAAGCCAAATTGTGTATCTGACAGTAAGCCATTTGTTTCGACCCAATTATCGAGGCGAAACAAAATCATTTTCTCGAATAACTTCCAGATACAGGATAGCATTGCAATCAGTCGATACCAGTTGTGGTCGGAGGATGGTTTTCCTGGTTTTTGGATGGCGATGACCTTCACTTGTCTCCAATCGTGTGGGACAATGTTAGCCTCAAGAAACTTATTAAATAAGTTCAACAAGCGTCTCTTGGCAGAGTCTGGCAAATTCTTCAACAAGTTGAATTTGATTCTGTCCGGACAAACTTTCTTGGCGAAATCGAATATCCAACGGTTTGAATATTCCACGCTCTCGTTATTGCTGTTTCGGTTTCGCATGCGTCGAGCCGTACCCCAAAGAGTGCTCATCGATGTTTCTCTTGTTAACCCGTCGTCAAACCGGCGCCAGTAACTGCGTTTCTTAGCTTTCATTAAATTTTTCATTCGCTTTCCTAATATCGCGTACACTCGATAACTAGCAACTAACCCGTCGTTCCGGAAGGTTTTATACGCGGCAGCTTTCTCCGCGTACACGTTTGAGCACTCTTTATCCCACCACGGGTTGGGAGAACGTTTTTGGGTGTTCACGTCGGGTACTCGTTTCGTCTGAGTTTGAATCGCGGTATCGAGAATCGAGTTGGACAAAAACTTTTATTCTTCCTCCGGGGGAAGTACCTGTGTTGAATCGATAGTTTTGGATATCTCAGCAGCGTAGCTCTTCCAATCAATGTTTCGTGTGAGGTCATAGGGAACATTGATTGGTGCCGATGGTCTTGAACCAGTGGTGATTGCAATTACAATTGGTAGGTGGTCACTACCGTGGGGATCAGATATTACCTTCCACTTGCAATCTAACCTTAGTGATGTCGAGCATAAAGATATGCCCAATGCACTTGCTGGCGCAGGTGGTCCAGGAATCTGTGTCATTTCCCCTGTGTTCAGAATTGTCATATTGAAGTTGTCACAAAGGTCTTGAACTGTCGAAGATCGATTTTCGCCCACCCCGTACCATGAGAGTTCTCCAAGAAGCAGGCGGGGCGAGGGAAGGTGTTCAATCACGCTGAAGAATCTTCGATATCCCATCATGGCCCTAGGAGGAATGTAAATAGAAGCAATGCAAAGATCTTTGCCTTTGATTGTTTTTTTGACAAGCGCCAACTTCAATGCCAGGTGTCGAAGGGAGATTGATTCGATTGAAGGAGTAGCATCTTTTGATCCCTAAAAGTACCCCTCCATATGAGTCTTCTCGATCCAAGCGGATAATGTTAAAATCGTGGAAGTTGAGGTTTATATTAGAAGTTAGCCATGTTTCACATAGGGAAAATGCATCACAATGATTGTAATTTAGCAAGTGTTTTAATGAATCAATTTTGGGGATAATACTTCTGCAGTTCCACTGTAAAACAGTGATCAGATCCGTTATTCCGTCTAATAAGTTAGCCATCGAAGGATACGATCGCTGTAAGGAGGGGCCATTGTTCAGTCAACTGTTTTAAAAATGTTCTTACTGTTGGTAGAATAGCAACCAGCAAGCTTTTCAGAGGATCGGTAATGTTGAAAGCTGTAAATATCCAGTCCACAATGTCAGAAAATTTAAGGAATCCCGTTTTAGATTGAGTTTCTGACTGTAAAATTGGAGCACTTGGGATTTTTGGTGCCCCGGGGAGTGCTGGGAACTCCTGGTTGTATCTCAATTTCCCAAAACCAGGAGGTATTATCTTCGGATTTGTACCAGCACTTCCAGTTGATGAATTATTTTTATTTTATACCCTTGTTTGGGACAACCTAGGACCCTTACGAGGAAGTTCAGGTGACTTTTGATTAGGTCTTTTCCTAGAGTTTCCAAGCAGAACCAAAGAATGCCCATCGCAAGAGTCGTTAGAGGCGTCATCGTCAGTTGGCAAGAGAACGAATGGGTTTTCGGAGATAAGTGGAACAGCTCTTTCAAGCATTTCTGCGTAAGAGCGTCTAGAGCGATCTTTGGCGGATCGCTTCAGTTTATCCGCGCGAAGTTTGTACGTTGGGCATGTCAAAAGTGCATGCGGATTCTCCCCACAGTAAACACACTTCTCAGCGGGCCTACTGCAAGTATCATCAGCATGGCGTTCCCCATATTTACCGCACCGTTGCTTGTTGCTACAGTAGGTGGCCGTGTGACCTAGCTGCTTGCAATTGGAACAATTCATGATCCGCGGTACAAACAGGCGTACAGGTAGACGAGCTCCTCCCACTTCAACGTAGCTCGGTAGTGCAGATCCGGCGAAGGTTACGCGAAACGAGTCTGATGGATAGTAATTCCCATCTTCGATGGACTTTGAGTGCAATTGCTTGCACTCCAAAATCTTAACTGATTGAAGGTTAGGGTCCTTAAAGCGGCCAACCCCATCATTCATCAGATCATTGACAGTTAGACCCGCATCACTTACCACACCGTCGATCTCCACATCACGAGAAGGGATGTAGACGCGATACTCCAGCGTAAAGAGGCTATTGCTAACGATATCATTGGCCTGTTTCAAGTCAGTAACGACTACGCGCAGTTTATATGACTGAACCTTTTTAATCTCGGTTACGGCCGAGTAACGTTTAGTCAGCTCCCGTGCAACAGTTATGCTGTTTAACAGTTTATTTTTGGGCCGAAAGTATACCACCCAAGGACCAGCGGATCCATCCTGGTAAACCTCGTCTCGACCGCACTATTTAACTTAAATCAAAATAAAAAATCAAAAACAATAATAAAAAAATCGATAAGAAAAGTAAAAAAACGAAACACTTCACCGGTTGGTTCCTGACGAGCTGGTAGGTGAATTGATCCTTCGTTTCTTTTGTCCGTCACCCGCGTGACCTTCACACAGTAGAGAGCTGGTATAGCTCGTCTAAACAAAGCCGTCTTTCAGGCAAGAAAACTGTTTAGCACCGCACTAATTTTTCACTACTTCACACAATTTAACGTTTATAATGTTTATACTCCAGCCCTTGCTGGGATAAACACCTTCACCGATATCGCAGTTAATAATTATCACTCGCGGGACTGTTTATTAGTAGTACTTTACTGTAGCCTCTGTCACAGTAAGCACCTTCGTACTGCCGAAAAAACTAAACCACACCGGAGAGAACAAAAAGCACTTGTTTTTCGGTACAACGTTCGGTTACGAATGATCTTGAACCCGTTAGTAATGGCAAATTTCGAGAGGCTTGTCGAGCTCAATTCTCAAACCCGATTTATCCCGGATCACACCTGTGGCAACGGTTGGAGGAACCCCTACCGGCTCGAGGAAGACCGCCCAGCGTCCCAATACATGATGCATCCGTCCGAATCTGTCATCCTTACCATTGATTCCCGATGCCGGAAACTGAAAGTTCACATCTACACCCCTCCCCCCCCCCTGTCATCTTTGTCCCAGTCTCTGATACACAGACGTAGGACTTCGACCGCCACCCTCCTTTCTTGAATATGTTCCTAAAACTTATGTGCCCTCCTGTCTTTTAGTTTCAGTTGATCAATATATCTTGTTAAGAAATGCCCAACAGTACCATTACTTCAAAATAGCCCTATTTAATCCCTACAAATCTTAATAAAATTGAACCACTCTATCTAGTTTCTAGTTTTAATGTTTGTAAAATGTTCCGCTAAGTTAATAATTGCCCCTATAATCTCCCTTCTAAAAATCCTTATGTGCATTACTATACAAAAAACACACAAAATGACCCCCCCCCCCCATCTTACGAATATTATATTATCCCCTCTTGTATATGTATAAGCTGACTGTAAAATTTCTTTAGTTGCATTGTATAAAAACAAAATTATATTTAAATGTTTGGCCTTCTAGCTTTAAGAAATTCATAATGTAAAAAAGAAAAAAATGGTACCTTTAAGTTAACGCAAACGTGCCTTATCAAATGAACGAATTGAGTAAAAAAGTTAATTAAACGTAAACAGTTCGCAATTAGGCCGCAGATACGGATTCGGATTCTTTCGGGACAATATAATAACAGTAAGGACACACTTGTGTTATATTTCTCCGATGTAATTAAGAGTATGTCTTTTGATTTCGTCGTAAGCCCGCATACTAGAGTGTACACAAGGTTTATGCTGATAGTCTCTTATTGGATCTATCTTGATACATTTTTGATAAGGGTGAACTTGAAGACATTTCTGTGGCAGAATAAAGAATAGAGTAATCCTCAGACGTACGAATTGGGAGCTGTATTGAATATGCAAACATGTTTTCATCGAACAGATGATAAAAAAGTAGAGAAACTATCTATGATGTTTCACCGAAATCGTGAATGAGGACGTCAGGTTTCGAGCAGGCACCAGTTGGATTGTGCAACCTAGGAATATACTTATGTGAAAGGCATGTTGGCAGACTGAGGCCACCGGGACAATCAGTCTCCGTCCAGACTATTTGACCACTGTCTGTATATAATCCGAGTCGTGGTAAGTGTACTCTTTCTGCTACCATTGTTTTTGGTTGCCGATCAATGTTCTTCTTTATCTGAAAATAATCAAATAATTAAAAACAATGGAGTCCCATCCAAACTGTACATCCTCGCCTGATCCTTGTCCAATCGCAAATAATTCTGGATAATGCCATAATTCTTTACATGAAATTAAATAATTTTTCACTTTTAAAATAAACCTACAAAGTAATCTTGCTTACAAAACCATTCATTTCAATGTAATTTATATTACATATAATACCACAATTGATTCTTAAAAGTAATTCCGAGGAGCAAAGAATTTTCCGTGCGAAAAAATAACTTCCAGAAACTTTACCAGAAACAGTATAATTCGACCGCAATCACTATCGACGGTGAAAAAACACTTACTGCGAGTTACAAACACATTTCATCCTCGATAATTAGATATGTTGTTAAATTTAAATATAAATCGACCTGGTTTATTATTTGTAAACAAACTATCAGCTGTGAAATGACAGCTCGGGCGACTATACGCACACATTCAAGCCTGCACTCGATTTCCACTGGAGTGTTCCATTGGCACCGTGCCAGTGCAAAACACCGACACGGTGTCAGTGCCATCAATGGAAAAACCTATCTGTGAATTTGCAGACATGTCTGAAAATCTGGCATCTCTCCTGTTGATCAGCGATGCCAGCCCACATTACCACAGCAGATGGCTAACTAACTAGAGCACTCTAGTTAGAGTGCGGCCAAGCCGCGTTTGACGTATCCAAACGAGCAGAAATCGGAAATAGAAATTGTGAATACGTCAAATTTCATGTTGGATACGTCATGGCCTCTTGGCCACACTCTAACTAGTGCTCTATAACTAACGGGAGGCGAGATGCTCCAGCTGCTAACACCAATTGCCTCAATACATGCAGGCAAATGACGGGCGAACGAAATGCAGGTTCAGATGCAACAATCAGGCGGATGACAACGTTCTTTGCTATGAATATTGTTATCAAATAAAAATCTTGTAATATTACATCGGAAATTATGCACATAAAGTGTGTTTCAAAAGGTGCGTATTATTATATTCGTTTGACGCTACACGAAACGACGTTTTGTTATTCGTGATGACAAAATTTGTATGACGTGTCATAATCGTACATGGAAAATTTTCCATAAAAAAAAATCAATTATTAATTTGTATTTATATCTTTGGCTTCATTTGGTCTATAAACAATCGGTGGATACATGTTGAAGGAAATGAGTCAGGGAATCAAGAAAACAGTTATTTTGGCTACAGTGTCGTCAAATATGCTATATTTTCAATTGAAAACTTAAACTGCATTTTTCTCACAATTCGTGTATTTTTCTTGTGAAAATGATTATGCTATTGTGTTTTCCAGATAGTTTAACACATAAAAACATCTTATACATCAAGATAATTTGAGCCAATTCTTAGACACAGTCATTTGAAGCAAAAAATTAAAAAAATTGCAGCACGTTTGTCGCCATATCTTAGTAACCAATGAGAATGTAAAAATTCTGAAAACGTCACTTTGTAGAGATTTTTAGACAAGTGATATGGCATATCTAACTCAGTTTACCACAAAATGGTGTTTGTCATAAGATAGCACAACAGCGTTGAGATTGATTTTATTTTGTTTTATATATTTATTTTATTTGAAGTATGGAAGAGCCCCCTGAAGCTCGGTTTAATTCAAAAACTTATCTCCAACAGGCATATAACATCCTCTATTTAACAAACAGACTGAATCCATAGTTAGGTTCAATTTATCGGTTGTGCGTCGAGTAATATATGCAGGCTAAATTTACGCATGCCAAGCATTCAGTCTTCTTCGTTTATTTGAGCAAAGATTTCGTCAAGTGTATACTGCAGAATAAAATGTTGATCAGTTTGATCAGCTTCCACAGTAATCCTACAACATAAAACAATGTTCAAACAACAAATACATTCCGTTAAGTGATACTACAATATGGTAATTTATGCCTAACGTCCATTATTCCAATCGTCCATTATGTCTAACGTATGTTACGCCTAACGTCCATTATGTCTAACGTCTTTAGGCCCAACGTCCATTATGCCTAACGTACGTATGCCAAACGTCCGTATGCCTAATGGAGTACACCCTATTGGCGATTCTACGTTAAAACCGCTCACAGATAGCGCTGGAAGCAAAGTGTTGCTGATTTGATTCTGTTCTGTCATAGTGCATATATTTTCTGTAAACATTGGTAAAAAAATAACTTTTAAACACCAAATCACCGATCAATTTGTTGATAATTGTTTTCGAAAATGAAGGAAAACCATCATTTTATGAGATGATGAGTAAACATCTTGCGAAAAGTGTGTAAAACATAGTGGTTACTAATATTATTCGCAGAGCTATATGTGTGCTGTTCCGAAATGTAATTTGTTGAGCACCGTAGCCGCCGCAACATCATTTCCCGTTCCTCCTAAGCTCTTCATGAGATGGAGTAAATTTATGAAACTCTCGCGAGGAAAGAATATAACCGGCTAATAGGAAAGTGTCAGCTTTGTATCATACACAGCCGATCCTTCTCTCTGATAGTCTTTACTGAATCTCCTACGTAGTCCAAAATATGAAGGAGTTTGACATGGAAAATTTCCATAAAAAAAAATCAATTATTAATTTGTATTTATATCTTTGGCTTCATTTGGTCTATAAACAATCGGTGGATACATGTTGAAGGAAATGAGTCAGGGAATCAAGAAAACAGTTATTTTGGCTACAGTGTCGTCAAATATGCTATATTTTCAATTGAAAACTTAAACTGCATTTTTCTCACAATTCGTGTATTTTTCTTGTGAAAATGATTATGCTATTGTGTTTTCCAGATAGTTTAACACATAAAAACATCTTATACATCAAGATAATTTGAGCCAATTCTTAGACACAGTCATTTGAAGCAAAAAATTAAAAAAATTGCAGCACGTTTGTCGCCATATCTTAGTAACCAATGAGAATGTAAAAATTCTGAAAACGTCACTTTGTAGAGATTTTTAGACAAGTGATATGGCATATCTAACTCAGTTTACCACAAAATGGTGTTTGTCATAAGATAGCACAACAGCGTTGAGATTGATTTTATTTTGTTTTATATATTTATTTTATTTGAAGTATGGAAGAGCCCCCTGAAGCTCGGTTTAATTCAAAAACTTATCTCCAACAGGCATATAACATCCTCTATTTAACAAACAGACTGAATCCATAGTTAGGTTCAATTTATCGGTTGTGCGTCGAGTAATATATGCAGGCTAAATTTACGCATGCCAAGCATTCAGTCTTCTTCGTTTATTTGAGCAAAGATTTCGTCAAGTGTATACTGCAGAATAAAATGTTGATCAGTTTGATCAGCTTCCACAGTAATCCTACAACATAAAACAATGTTCAAACAACAAATACATTCCGTTAAGTGATACTACAATATGGTAATTTATGCCTAACGTCCATTATTCCAATCGTCCATTATGCCTAACGTATGTTACGCCTAACGTCCATTATGTCTAACGTCTTTAGGCCCAACGTCCATTATGCCTAACGTACGTATGCCAAACGTCCGTATGCCTAATGGAGTACACCCTATTGGCGATTCTACGTTAAAACCGCTCACAGATAGCGCTGGAAGCAAAGTGTTGCTGATTTGATTCTGTTCTGTCATAGTGCATATATTTTCTGTAAACATTGGTAAAAAAATAACTTTTAAACACCAAATCACCGATCAATTTGTTGATAATTGTTTTCGAAAATGAAGGAAAACCATCATTTTATGAGATGATGAGTAAACATCTTGCGAAAAGTGTGTAAAACATAGTGGTTACTAATATTATTCGCAGAGCTATATGTGTGCTGTTCCGAAATGTAATTTGTTGAGCACCGTAGCCGCCGCAACATCATTTCCCGTTCCTCCTAAGCTCTTCATGAGATGGAGTAAATTTATGAAACTCTCGCGAGGAAAGAATATAACCGGCTAATAGGAAAGTGTCAGCTTTGTATCATACACAGCCGATCCTTCTCTCTGATAGTCTTTACTGAATCTCCTACGTAGTCCAAAATATGAAGGAGTTTGACATGGAAAATTTCCATAAAAAAAAAATCAATTATTAATTTGTATTTATATCTTTGGCTTCATTTGGTCTATAAACAATCGGTGGATACATGTTGAAGGAAATGAGTCAGGGAATCAAGAAAACAGTTATTTTGGCTACAGTGTCGTCAAATATGCTATATTTTCAATTGAAAACTTAAACTGCATTTTTCTCACAATTCGTGTATTTTTCTTGTGAAAATGATTATGCTATTGTGTTTTCCAGATAGTTTAACACATAAAAACATCTTATACATCAAGATAATTTGAGCCAATTCTTAGACACAGTCATTTGAAGCAAAAAATTAAAAAAATTGCAGCACGTTTGTCGCCATATCTTAGTAACCAATGAGAATGTAAAAATTCTGAAAACGTCACTTTGTAGAGATTTTTAGACAAGTGATATGGCATATCTAACTCAGTTTACCACAAAATGGTGTTTGTCATAAGATAGCACAACAGCGTTGAGATTGATTTTATTTTGTTTTATATATTTATTTTATTTGAAGTATGGAAGAGCCCCCTGAAGCTCGGTTTAATTCAAAAACTTATCTCCAACAGGCATATAACATCCTCTATTTAACAAACAGACTGAATCCATAGTTAGGTTCAATTTATCGGTTGTGCGTCGAGTAATATATGCAGGCTAAATTTACGCATGCCAAGCATTCAGTCTTCTTCGTTTATTTGAGCAAAGATTTCGTCAAGTGTATACTGCAGAATAAAATGTTGATCAGTTTGATCAGCTTCCACAGTAATCCTACAACATAAAACAATGTTCAAACAACAAATACATTCCGTTAAGTGATACTACAATATGGTAATTTATGCCTAACGTCCATTATTCCAATCGTCCATTATGCCTAACGTATGTTACGCCTAACGTCCATTATGTCTAACGTCTTTAGGCCCAACGTCCATTATGCCTAACGTACGTATGCCAAACGTCCGTATGCCTAATGGAGTACACCCTATTGGCGATTCTACGTTAAAACCGCTCACAGATAGCGCTGGAAGCAAAGTGTTGCTGATTTGATTCTGTTCTGTCATAGTGCATATATTTTCTGTAAACATTGGTAAAAAAATAACTTTTAAACACCAAATCACCGATCAATTTGTTGATAATTGTTTTCGAAAATGAAGGAAAACCATCATTTTATGAGATGATGAGTAAACATCTTGCGAAAAGTGTGTAAAACATAGTGGTTACTAATATTATTCGCAGAGCTATATGTGTGCTGTTCCGAAATGTAATTTGTTGAGCACCGTAGCCGCCGCAACATCATTTCCCGTTCCTCCTAAGCTCTTCATGAGATGGAGTAAATTTATGAAACTCTCGCGAGGAAAGAATATAACCGGCTAATAGGAAAGTGTCAGCTTTGTATCATACACAGCCGATCCTTCTCTCTGATAGTCTTTACTGAATCTCCTACGTAGTCCAAAATATGAAGGAGTTTGACATTGGTACTGATTGGGTCTCGGTTTCGAGTTAGAACTTTATTTATGGAACGATTTTCTATAACCACAATAAGACCCGGATTACATTTCGAAGAAATGTAGGAGTCAAATAGTTGCAAATGGCTGTAATTTCAGAATAATTGCAAATAAAACTAAATTTCTTACTCGTTTCATTCATGTTTTGGCAGTGGTAAGCTTTTTCCGAAAAGAAAATGAAGTTTTCGTTGTAAGCAACGACTCACTTGCGGGTGAAAAAAAGCAAACTGTATCACTTTACCAGTTCATGAGCTGAATCATAGATGTCGCATGATTAATTTTGGTTTTGCCGCAAATCGCCAATCCCATGCCGATAAAAAAAATAATAAAATTATAACTCATGCTGACACTTTGTTACGAGAAATATCCTATCAATTATAACATAGAAACTGTTAGGAGTTACAATAACAAAAATTCTGACAAAATATTCTCTACATTAGTAAAATATTCCACGTATCCGTCAATGACAAAACGATATAGATGTAGAGATCGTTTCCAGAACGCACATATTTAACTTTTCCCAAGCCAAAGTACTTGATTTTCCTTGTGTCATACGCTTTGTTTTCATTTAGTTTTACTCCAATACAGCTGCCTATACGGCGATTGACCGAATAGCCTTATAGTATCTTTTCAGATTGGGAAAGCGGTTTTTTTTATTTTTCATAGAGCAGTGATTTTCAACCTGTAGTCCGCGGACCCCTAGGGGGCCGTGAAGTCGATGCTGGGTCCGCGAAGAAAAACATATTTTCCGAGTGCATATTGAAATTTTAAGTCTTGTTTGCTAACAAACTGAAAATAACATATTGATAGCATATAAAATCGATGTCTATCCGTGGGGGTTCGCAGCAACCCCAGTGGTACGAAAAAGGTTGAGAATCGCTGTCATAGAGCGCTTCGGTGCTTCTCTTGTACGTTAATATGACTTAAACGATTTCTAGAAATAGTGTCCATGCGATATGGTAACATTGAGTAAATATTTAACGTATATCATTTTACGGAAAATACTACAAATGTTATTAATGATTCCGAATAGATTCAAAGAAATAAATAAAAAAGTTTTGAGGTTTGCATTTAAAGATTTCAAGTAGTATTTCATTTGGGGTTGTGTTAATGGCATTTTAATTGTAGGGTAAACTATGCAAACCAATACAATTATCTGACACCTAATAAATTTCCAAAAATACATATTGTTTACAGTACCATTTGTGCATTCAAAGCACTTCTCAGTTCAACAGAAAAAGTAGAAGTAAATTTAAACATTTGTATGCGGGGGATTAAATACAAAAATCGCAGTGCTTTGGTAATTAAAAAAATGCACAAACTGAGATACCCACAAACTGGACAAGTTTCGCATAAATTGGAGAAATCGCACTGAAAGTTCACGGAGATCCTCAAAATACATAACGATAATTATGGAAATCAGTATATATCAGATTGCTTTTTATGCTCTAAAAATCGTTTTCGCAATATTACAGCAATACCATAGATTAAAGCAAATTTTATTAGAGATTCATTTGACTAAACCATAAAAAATAGTTTTGGAAATGCTTTTTGATTTCAATAATTCCTGCATCTTCTTCGAAATAATTTTTATAGGAAACTTATCTTTAGAATAGATTTTGATAACTTTACGACTCCACAATTTTTGTTAATAAAAGCTACAACATTAAAATCAATCGAAGTTGTGAGTCAGACGAGTGAAAATAGGTAATGTCATCTCTATCAAACTGCAACCAAGTAAGTTAAACAAACACATTACTGTCAAGCTTTCGGACCACTTAGATGCAAACCCAAAACCGCGGAAATTTGAAAACCATATGGAAAACGCAAATGTTAGGAAATCAAACAACTTCGAAAATTCGCTTTAAAAGAAGACTTCAGTGTATTAGTAATTAGACGGTCATTAGTGTAATGTAACGACCATTCAAAGTTTACCATTAGCGTTCAAAGATAATCGTGATAGAGTATATAACTTACTATATCATCGTTATATGCTTATATGAATATTTTATTAGTAATCCAATGATATCACCAGAAGATACAATCTTGATATAAGTTTGCTTGCATTGCTGATTAGGAGATCATAAAAATAATACATTGAGTAATAAATATCAACATGAGATTTATTTTTGACAGTTTTCTGTTATTACATTCTGAACGGGGTTACACTACCGTAGAGCACGAAAAAATAGGCATATTTCGAGAACTTTTCTTGAAGCAATGCACCTCTTAATTCGAGATCGAGATCTTGTAAATGGGATTTATAACATAAGTATTAGACCTCTCCACATTTTGAAAAAGTTTTCAAATATTCATGGGTCAGCTCAGATTTTTGTTCTAGGCGTGAATTTAGAGACTTTCGCCAAAAATGACTTAATTTGGACATGATTTAGAGGTGTCTCCAATCAAAAATCGTGTTTTGCCATGTTTCCATAGAAAGATCACTTAAACTCTGATTTAATAGGACCTACATGCAGGATTGCCACATATACAGATTTTTCTGTATTTTACAGATTTTTGCGATAAATTCGTGACCAAGATTCTGTACATACAGATTACAGATTTTTGCTCAAAATACAGATTTTACAAATTGTGTAAAATATTCTAAATTTCAGAATAAATTTAAAATAAATTATTAAATGTCAATTACAAATAATAGTAAAGAAACTTTGTGCTCGGGTAACACTTAAAATGTACACTTTGAAGTATTTTATTTTATACTGAATATGTAATGTAACTTTATACTGAATATGTAACGGATGAATACGGACGATGTGTCAAAATGGAATTTTTTGTCAACTTTTCGGGAGAATTTTATATTGAAGGGAAAGTTATTGGCAGTTGACAATCAATAGTTTTGGATATTTTCTATACACAGGGGGTTCGACGATGTGTCAAAATGGATTTTTTTCAACTTTTAGGGGAAGTTTATTATATTGAAGAAGTTATTGGGCATGAACCGTTGGTGCGTCAAAATAGAAATTTTTTCAACTTTTCGCGAACTTTTTATATCGAAGGGCAGGTTGTTGGCAGTTGAAAATCGATAGTTTTGGACATTTTCAATTCACAGTGCACAGTGTTTCCAAAGTGGCAAAAAGGTGAAAGAAATTCTTTGCACCACGAAGAACATTTTTTAGCTATAATGTCTTTAGCAAAGTTTATTTATATTTTTTTGCATTTAATAAGTATTAGTTGGGTGATTAATCCCTCTAAAGCTGAGAAGCAAGTTTTTGTTTGGTCATTTATGAAAATAAAAAAAAAAAAATTTGGCTAAGTTGTTGAGAATATCTTATGTATTAACTTCGCTGAAGAGACTATGTGTCTATCTGTCGATTTAATCATACGTTTGTGAAGATTTCTTTGATATACCCCAGAAAATTGCTTTTTTCAAAATACTTTTTCTGGTAATTTTGTAGAATTTCAAAATGTTCCAAGATTTCGTTCAGCATAAGAAAATACAGAATTTTTGTAATGTAAGTTTATTTGTATCTCTTACAACTTAGAAGTTATCGAATGTTTTAGTGTCCAAAAAGCAATGTTTTGGTATGGAAGCCGCAAATTTCCGCAGGTATAGCTTCACCAAGACGAACCTGTAAAACAAACACTATCAAAACCGTTTGGTGGGCTCTAGCCTACGTTCAAGTCTAATTCGAGTAAATTCCTTCTTTAGAATATTTTTCTTATCTTAGATATGTAAAATATACAAAAATAATAATACTGTACTGTAAGACCTCTTAAGGGAAATAATCAGAACGGGTTATGAGGCTTTGTCGAGGGACTAAAGAAGAATATCTTAACCGCTGCGGTTTATTAAAAAGAAAGAAAAAATATACTAGTCCAGGTGTTTGCGTTTCGACTTCGTCTCTTCAGGACCAGAAAAAATATGTGCCGATTTTGTCAATGGCATCGTTTTATCAGCCTAAAATTCACCAAGGGGCTGATAAAACGGGTCTTCACTGTATTCAAAAAACTACTAAAACTCTATTATGAGGCCGTTCATAAATTACACTACATATTTGAGGGTAAAAAAAGAAAGCATGAAGCATCTTGTTACATAGTGGAGAGAAGAAACGGAGGAGGGGGCTAAAAGCTTCCCAACTAGAAAAAATCATACATTGGAAATATGTATATTCTTTTTTTTTAAATTCAAAATCTTTTAGTGTAAATTTAAATTATAATAAAATCTGTTAATCACCACACCATTTAAATGTGTATTGTAATGGCGGTGGTCAGCTATTTTCATCCGCGTTCCTTATCACCAATTTTTATACAGTGATTCATCAGCACTGCTATTTTTGAAAATGAACCACCTTGGTTATGCAACTATTTTTTTCCGATCTTTTTTTAAATGCAAATAATTAAGCAATCTTCATTTCGTTATATTCTGAATTGCACATATTTTGTCGCATGCAATTTTAAATGTACTTTCATTTGATGGCATTGTAAGGGAACACGACAGCCGGCTGTCCGGAGTTCAAGTTGTTTTCGATGAAACAATCTCAATAAACGATTAGTCAGAGTTTAAATGCCTAGAAGATTTACGTATCCTACAGTCAATAAAGCATTCAAACATGCACGAAAATATAGTCTTAGTCGCATCACTTGCTTGAAGCGAACCCTGACTAACAATCCACCCACTACCAAATCCGTGGTACTTGTGGGAGTGTCACTGAGTCGGGGCCTTCCGTTAAGTAAGTACCACATCAACACTTCCTTTCTAATCCCAAGTTACGGTAAATATGGTCGTGGCCCGCAATGGTGGCTCTCAGGCGAAACTCTCGCTTGGACTGGATCAATTGTTATTCCCAAACAATGCTCCTCAAGTAGTCTGGCTGGAAATGAGAGTCATCAGTCTGCAATCTACGAAGTATACCGTGCTTACTAGAGATGGGCGGGTACGGGTATTTTTACCCGATACCCGACCCGAACCCGTACCCGTAGGAACCGGGGCGGGTTCGGGTTTTGTTATCACCGGGTACGGGTCGGGTCGGGTACATTAAAAAATATTTATTCCGGGTACGGGTCGGGTTGGGTTTTTTCGAAAAATTGTGCACTTACCCTTGAATATTTGGATGATCTTTTCCTTCAAAATCAAAAAATGATAACTTATCCCAGCAGAAAAATATTAAAACAAACATGATTTTCCAGGAGCGTGTATCGAGTGAACGGGACTATCCAGGAGATTTTGAACTGGAAGTTCATCATTTAGAAGATTTCGTTTGAAAAATTTTGCTGTTTAATAAAACAGGGAAACATTTATCGCTTTTTGTGAAGTTTCTCGAGCATTTTTGAAGTATTAATGTTGTAAATTTCCTTCATTCCACTATTCAAAAAGAAAAACAAGTGCATGGGAAAGATATGTAGTGTATGACTTCAATCGATCTGTTCAAGGAAAATAGTCTAAATTAACCACCAAACACCAAAAATTGTAGATTTTTATGATTTTATTGGCAAAAATGTTTAGGGTTACTACAAAAGTTTATTTAAGAAGCAATGTTCACATGTATATGCTTACACGAGATTATTCCAATTGATCCAAAATATGCTGATAAATTGTACCTTTCTCAATTGCAAGATAACTCGCTAAATGTTTGGAATAAAATTGATGTTTGTTTAGATTTTTGGGAGAATTAATCCCATCGCATACTTACTAAAAGAAGTCTCATATAAGCTCAAATATACCCCGATTTTATGGAAAGGTAGTATTGGAAAAAATGTCCTCACATCACGGATGTTATGAGACACTAAGTAAACATAGGAACTATGTAATTTTAACCCAATCACACTTTCGGTCGAAAATAAGCTTTTCCACTTGAACGTTTTCGTATGTGTTGTATTGAATATTCCGGAAAGTTATGCACAACGTCACAAAAAGCCTGCTTCGGCAACGTTAAAAAACTATGTTGAAAAAACCTTTTTCAAATCGTCTATTGCAGTGATTCTCAACCTGCGGTCCGCGGACCCCTAGGGGTCCGTGAAGTCGTTGCTAGTGGGTCCGCGAAGAAAAATATATTCTCCGAGTGCAGATTGAAATTTCAAGTATTTCTCCTAAAAAACTGAAAACAACATATTGATAGCATACAAAATCGATGTTTATCCGCGGGGGTCCGCAGCGACCCAGGGTGATTTATAAGGGGTTCGTGGTACGAAAAAGATTGAAATCCGCTGGTCTATTGGCTCGACGCACAAGTTCAACCTTCTGGTATTCACGTGAATAGCTCCCAAAATGAGCAGCCGCTGATGCTCAAACGTGATTTTGCTGGAGTTTTTAAGGGTGTTGTACTAGATACAATGATGCGAGTTTTAGAACAACAAAGTTTAACAAAGTCGTGGACACTCCCAACCGTGTTCGTTTCCTAGATACTTCTGATTCTACTGTATTCTTCGACACATCCATGAAGGAAGAGATTCGTGGAATCCCGGACCATATACGTCCTCAAGTGATCCCCAATATATTTTATAATAAATTTAGAGAAGTCGACTGTGACAAAATGTTCTACACTGACGGATCAAATCTCGATGGGTCCACTGGCTTCGGTATCTTCAACAATACTATCACCGCTTCATTCAAGCTCAATGATCCCGCTTCAGTTTACGTCGCAGAGTTAGCTGCAATTCAGTACACCCTTGGGATCATCGACACTCTGCCCACAGATCACTACTTCATCATTTCGGACAGCCTCAGCTCTATCGAGGCTCTTCGTGCGGTGAAGCCTAAAAAGCAATTCCCGTATTTTCTGGGAAAATACTGGGAAATTTTTGAAAATGAACCACCTTGGTTATGCAACTATTTTTTTCCGATCTTTTTTTAAATGCAAATAATTAAGCAATCTTCATTTCGTTATATTCTGAATTGCACATATTTTGTCGCATGCAATTTTAAATGTACTTTCATTTGATGGCATTGTAAGGGAACACGACAGCCGGCTGTCCGGAGTTCAAGTTGTTTTCGATGAAACAATCTCAATAAACGATTAGTCAGAGTTTAAATGCCTAGAAGATTTACGTATCCTACAGTCAATAAAGCATTCAAACATGCACGAAAATATAGTCTTAGTCGCATCACTTGCTTGAAGCGAACCCTGACTAACAATCCACCCACTACCAAATCCGTGGTACTTGTGGGAGTGTCACTGAGTCGGGGCCTTCCGTTAAGTAAGTACCACATCAACACTTCCTTTCTAATCCCAAGTTACGGTAAATATGGTCGTGGCCCGCAATGGTGGCTCTCAGGCGAAACTCTCGCTTGGACTGGATCAATTGTTATTCCCAAACAATGCTCCTCAAGTAGTCTGGCTGGAAATGAGAGTCATCAGTCTGCAATCTACGAAGTATACCGTGCTTACTAGAGATGGGCGGGTACGGGTATTTTTACCCGATACCCGACCCGAACCCGTACCCGTAGGAACCGGGGCGGGTTCGGGTTTTGTTATCACCGGGTACGGGTCGGGTCGGGTACATTAAAAAATATTTATTCCGGGTACGGGTCGGGTTGGGTTTTTTCGAAAAATTGTGCACTTACCCTTGAATATTTGGATGATCTTTTCCTTCAAAATCAAAAAATGATAACTTATCCCAGCAGAAAAATATTAAAACAAACATGATTTTCCAGGAGCGTGTATCGAGTGAACGGGACTATCCAGGAGATTTTGAACTGGAAGTTCATCATTTAGAAGATTTCGTTTGAAAAATTTTGCTGTTTAATAAAACAGGGAAACATTTATCGCTTTTTGTGAAGTTTCTCGAGCATTTTTGAAGTATTAATGTTGTAAATTTCCTTCATTCCACTATTCAAAAAGAAAAACAAGTGCATGGGAAAGATATGTAGTGTATGACTTCAATCGATCTGTTCAAGGAAAATAGTCTAAATTAACCACCAAACACCAAAAATTGTAGATTTTTATGATTTTATTGGCAAAAATGTTTAGGGTTACTACAAAAGTTTATTTAAGAAGCAATGTTCACATGTATATGCTTACACGAGATTATTCCAATTGATCCAAAATATGCTGATAAATTGTACCTTTCTCAATTGCAAGATAACTCGCTAAATGTTTGGAATAAAATTGATGTTTGTTTAGATTTTTGGGAGAATTAATCCCATCGCATACTTACTAAAAGAAGTCTCATATAAGCTCAAATATACCCCGATTTTATGGAAAGGTAGTATTGGAAAAAATGTCCTCACATCACGGATGTTATGAGACACTAAGTAAACATAGGAACTATGTAATTTTAACCCAATCACACTTTCGGTCGAAAATAAGCTTTTCCACTTGAACGTTTTCGTATGTGTTGTATTGAATATTCCGGAAAGTTATGCACAACGTCACAAAAAGCCTGCTTCGGCAACGTTAAAAAACTATGTTGAAAAAACCTTTTTCAAATCGTCTATTGCAGTGATTCTCAACCTGCGGTCCGCGGACCCCTAGGGGTCCGTGAAGTCGTTGCTAGTGGGTCCGCGAAGAAAAATATATTCTCCGAGTGCAGATTGAAATTTCAAGTATTTCTCCTAAAAAACTGAAAACAACATATTGATAGCATACAAAATCGATGTTTATCCGCGGGGGTCCGCAGCGACCCAGGGTGATTTATAAGGGGTTCGTGGTACGAAAAAGATTGAAATCCGCTGGTCTATTGGCTCGACGCACAAGTTCAACCTTCTGGTATTCACGTGAAAGGCTCCCAAAATGAGCAGCCGCTGATGCTCAAACGTGATTTTGCTGGAGTTTTTAAGGGTGTTGTACTAGATACAATGATGCGAGTTTTAGAACAACAAAGTTTAACAAAGTCGTGGACACTCCCAACCGTGTTCGTTTCCTAGATACTTCTGATTCTACTGTATTCTTCGACACATCCATGAAGGAAGAGATTCGTGGAATCCCGGACCATATACGTCCTCAAGTGATCCCCAATATATTTTATAATAAATTTAGAGAAGTCGACTGTGACAAAATGTTCTACACTGACGGATCAAATCTCGATGGGTCCACTGGCTTCGGTATCTTCAACAATACTATCACCGCTTCATTCAAGCTCAATGATCCCGCTTCAGTTTACGTCGCAGAGTTAGCTGCAATTCAGTACACCCTTGGGATCATCGACACTCTGCCCACAGATCACTACTTCATCATTTCGGACAGCCTCAGCTCTATCGAGGCTCTTCGTGCGGTGAAGCCTAAAAAGCAATTCCCGTATTTTCTGGGAAAATACAGGAGTCCTTGTGTACGTTATCTGAAAAATCTTATCAGATTACCTTTGTTTGGGTCCCCTCTCATTGTTCTATCCCGGGCAATGAAAAGGCCGACTCATTAGCAAAGGTGGGCGCATTAAATGGTGACATATACGAAAGACCAATCTGCTTCAACGAATTTTTTAGTATTTGTCATCAGAGGACACTCAACAGTTGGCAAACCTCGTGGAGCAATGGTGAACTTGGACGATGGCTACATTCCATTATCCCAAGGGTATCAACGAAGCCTTGGTTCAGGGGGATGGATGTGGGTCGGGATTTTATTCGTGTAATGTCCCGACTTATGTCCAACCACTACACCTTGGATGCGCATTTGCGGCGTATTGGGCTTGCGGAGAGTAGTCTGTGCGCTTGTGACGAGGGCTATCACGACATCGAGCACGTTGTCTGGGTATGCGCCGGGTACTTGGACGCCAGGTCTCAGTTAAAGGATTCCCTTCGGGCCCGAGGTAGACCACCCAATGTCCCAGTCCGAGATATGCTGGCAAATCGTGATTTCCCCTATATGTCCCTTATTTATACTTTCATAAAAACGATAAATATCCCAATTTAGCCCCTCTTTTTATTTCTCGTTTTTAGAAGTTTCCTCTTGCCGTGTGGAACAGATAAGCTCCAGACTGCCACTATGTAACCGCCGTCGCCCTTATCACTACGGAATCTGAAGCGAGAGCGACTCGAGGTCCGAAGGATTCCCTTTGAAGGATTCCCCGCGGGTCCGAAGAATACCATCCGCCAATCCGACCTACTAGACTAAGGCGCAAATTTGTTTCGCTGATCTCCCGTTTGCCCGAAAGTTGCAAGTTTTGCTCTTCTCTACCGGTCACCATCTACGCCTTCTCTCCCCTGTCCTTGATACAACTACTTCTACACCGGTTTTGGAAATGACCAAGCATAAGTATCCGATAAAAAATCAAATTTGTATTCCGTATTCCTAGTTTTAAGATAGTTGTAATTTCTACTCTTTGTTTGTTGTTAGTTATAATTTCTACTCTTTGTTAATTTGAATTGTATCCCTAGTTTTAAAACATCTGTGAAATTTTTCATAAATATTTGTTCCCCCTTTTGTGTACCAAACTATATTGTTAGTTGTAAGATAACTGTAAATATTTCCTAAAAAACTATTACTATTGAATTCCTTGTTTTAAAATTTTTCATAAAAAAAATCTTTTGCCCCCTCTCTTATATATAGAATTTTTTTTCTAGTCTTAAGATAGCTGTAATTTTTTTCTCGTTTATAAACAAAATATTTCAACATTGTAACCTCCTAGTTTTAAGATATTCAAAATGTAAAAACAAAAGAATTCGGCACCGCCAAGCTAACGCATTTGTGCCTATCAAATAAACGAAATGAATAAAAAAAAGTCGTGGATGTTTTCAATATATTCGTAAAAAAAGATAATCATTCTCAACACGTGCTCATCGAATACTGCGCACACAATTAACCAGTGCGGACTGCGTCTCTTTTCCTTGCTGGCATCCCTGATACTATCTGAGGTTCGTTTGGCCTAACCCTTCGAATACCTTTGTCGACCAAAACATGTCATCAATACATCTTTGAATGTGAAATGATTCCAAGAATCAATGGCTGAAATATTTTATATAAAGGCTACTCTTAGGCTTTAAATTTATGTAAAGAGTTTCTCTGTCACATAAGATTTTAAAAGACTTTTTTCTGAATTGTTACTAAAAATGAATAATTTACAATAAATTACTTTTTTTGACTTTGGTCGCTCTTAACCCCTTAAGTTGTTGATATTTAATCCGAACATGTTATACATTTTTGTTATTGGCACATCAAAACCTTTCGAATGGTGGGTCGATTATGTTGATTGAAAGTTTTATTCCTAAGACTACAAAAAGTTCCAAAAACACGTTTTTCAAAAAGCTCAAAAACGATTCTACGAAAAAAATGGATATGATTTTCGCGTTCAGCGACCCAAAATTGACACTGAAAATGCCTGTTTTCTTAGCTTACTGCAATTACCAGAAAATTGGTAAACTAGTGTAATAGAAGAGCCCGGGCCTGTTTGCGGAAGGCATAAGTTGACAGAGTTCCTTTGGCTTCGTTTTTATTAGACATCTCTCGTTTTTTACCACAAATTATGTAAAATATGTTTTCATATGTTGCAATTCATTTTATTTTGTAAAAATCATGGGTGACAGTTTTCAAACGTAATAAACGAATTTCCTTAATGTTGTGGAATTTGTGTTATTTCCGGTGAGTGAATGATAATATTTTTCAATAATACACAATCTACTTAAATAAAAGAGATAAAAAATGAAAATTCCGCCAACTAGCACCGGGCTTCCCTACTTTTTCGAATCAAATAGGTTAAATTTATTTATTGAAAATCGGGTTCGGGTCGGAACACGGTTTTTAATTTATTTTAATTTGGGTGCGGGTCGGATTCGGGTCGGGTTCGGGTCGGGTACGGGTCGGGTACGGGTCGGGTACGGGTCGGGTTCGGGTCGGGTACGGGTCGGGTTTGGGTTTTATATTTTTATAAAATACGGGTACGGGTCGGGTTCGGGTAAGCTTACAAAAATAATATTCGGGTTCGGGTCGGGTCCGGGTACGAAAAAATCCATACCCGCCCATCTCTAGTGCTTACGCAACGCAACGCAATCACTTAAATGTGTAGTGTAATTTGTGAATAGCCTAATAATAGCGGTTTAGTAGCTTTTTCTATATATGTTTTTGCGTGCTAAAAATTACTAATTACACAATAGCTCAAATTTGTTTTCTTCAGGGTCAAACATTTTTGATCACCTTTTTGCTTCTTGGAAACACTATGCACCTGGGACTCTTCTGTGCACCAACTTACTTGAAAAGTTGAAAAAATCCATTTTGACATATCGTCGGACCCTTCTGCGTATTGAAAATGCCCAAAATTATTGATTTTCAACTGCCAACAACTTTCCCTTCAATGTAATACACTCTCCCGAAAAATTGAAAAAAAAATCATTTTGACGCATCGTCGGACCCCACTGTGTATAGAAAATGTCCAAAACGGTTTATTTTCAACAGCCAACAACATGTCCTTCAATAGGTATTTATTTCTAAACAATTGAAAGTTAACCGCATCAAATTCAACTCCAATAAACGGGAAAGTAACGCAAAATGTATCGCGATAACCGATGAACCGACGATGACGATGAATACGACGATACAATTATCGACGATGACGATGAAGGCGTGGATACATTATCGTTAACGAAGTTTCCGATGACGATACATTATCGTTAACGAGTAACGCCGATAAAATATCGTGAAAAATGTATCGTAATAACAGCCACGCACCCCTGGCTGCTACTTCGTTATTGATCTGGACTAGCTGAAGTTGCACAGGGAATCAGTAGATAATTATGCTTGGGAGTAGCGAAACATCTTTCAATGTGCAGTTCCTGGTAATCCTAAAGTGTTCATTGATCAATTTCAGCTGCGGCCAGGCGCGAACGTAGATCATTTAAGGAAAGGGAAGGAATGTTAGTCTGATACTTGCTTTTGCTAGAGGCCGTATATAATACTGTGCACTCTATAAGTATCACGGGAGGAGGATATTTGTTAGTAGGTATAGGGGTCAACCTATTTCCGCTACGAAGCCAAAGACCGACACCAGAGATGTAACTCAACTATCTGGACTAGATATCGACCCATCAACCCATGGACCGGGGACCAATGGCTTTACTTCCCTTCCGAAGTAGGACGTGACCACAGATTTTTTCACCTCTGAAAAATCTCAACGACCTCGGCTGGGATTGAACCCAGACCAACTGGGATGGGTGGCGATCACGCTTACCACTCAACCACCGGAGCCATCAGAAAACCTTCTAAATCATTATTAGAAGTTTATGCGAAACTAACATGCTGTATTGAGAAACCCGTGAAATTATAAGTTTCGGTTGATTTGGTAAAGTTCAACGTTCTGAGTCTTAAAATGGGTTCTAACTAATTACTACAGGTAGGTAGTTTGTAAACTAGATTTTGTCAAAGATTTTCTCTTTCTTCTAATATTTCATGAGAAATTGAAATTTTGTTTCAAATATAAAATAAAATTAATCTTTTTTTCGATTTGTCCTTATTATGTTGAAATTATGGATTTTGTAAGTTTGTGAAAAATACATATTTTAATGTGGCAACCATGCACTAGAGTGCAATGATCATGTTTTTATTTTTATCTGTCAAAACGCAATGGAAAGTAAATTTTGAATTTTATATTGATGAATAAAATATGTTTTCTATCTCTGAAAAATATCCAGATGGTTAATTTCTTGTAACATCACTAAAAATTCGTTTTTCCGGTTTCAGTTTATACTAAAATGAAACTCTAAGATTGAAATTTCAATAGAAAACACGATAGTGAGCGAAAATAACTGAATTAAAGAGTGCAGGTGTTGGTAGTAGAGATTATCCACTGATAAATCCAATTTCTAAATAAACATTTTCCGTTTCTAAAACAACCAACCTAACCTCAACAATACAAAAATAATTCCGGATCTCAATAATTCGCCATAAAATATCGAGTTCGACTAAATGTTTTGATGTAAAACGAAAGAACGATTGTTTTCTTATCACCTGCAATTAAACTTTTTGTTAAACTATGTAATGTTTATCTTAAAACAATTAAAGTACAACAACCCTCCTATATCATCAATGCAAGAAAATATTTTCATCATCATTTGACTGGTACCAAAAAAAAATCTAGTTGGCGCATCGAGCGAAAAAATTTCATGTTTGAGAGCCAATCACAAAATTTGTAGTGTACCAGTGATCTTTTATGTCACCGCGGCGCTAGTGTGATGTCTGTTATGAAATAGAGGAATGGACCATATTGTTAATTTAAAATATTTGGTTCAGCATAAGAATCCCTTAAAAAGTTCTCACCCGTTAATCTCGGCAACCGATTTATTCCACCTGTCAGTGAGATGAGACATTTTTTACACATATCACTGTTGTATTATTTATTAGTTTGCCGAATTCAAGAAAAACCTGTTTTGATCAAGATAGGTGCTTCTCTAGCAGTGTTAGAAGCTGCTCAATTTTTACATACTAATACTTAATACACATCTCCTGTAAAGTTTTCAATAGTTCGATTGAGCAGAAAACGTAGCCGATAGCAGTCTAAATTGATAAGACATCAGTTTTGAAGACAACGAAGATGTATCAATCACAGAGAACAGATATATAAGCTACAACAAACTTTCTCGAAAAACCTGTGTAAATATTTAAATGAGAATACGTTGGAAATCACCCTCGCATACAGGTTCGCATGCATGAATCACCATTGCATTCCAGTTTGCACGCAACTCCCGTATAGGGTTTGCTGGCCGATCGTAGCGACGGTTAGTGGTAAGTTGCTACTTGCTAGTGGCATTTCAAAACGACAGTTTTATTTCTTAGACACATTGAAAACTTTACTTGTGTGTCAGTTCTCAGTGGTATCAATATATAATTTTTCACCGATAACTCAAAATGTCTCTGGCAGCACGGCTCCAGTGAAATCCAATCAGAACAATTGCAATAACTTCAGTTCTACGGATGTTTCTTGTAGCCATTAGCGCTCAAATAAACGGTAATAGTCACAGTTATTAGTTTTACTTGTTTTGTGGGGAAATCTGACCCCAAAGTTATAGCTGTTTGAAAATGTTGCTGTTCTTAAATAACAGGGTAAGCAGAGGGTTAATAGAATCAATAAAGAGAATAGAATGAATGAAATAAACAAAAAGAAAAAAATGATAAAAAGAATTACAAAGTTTTCTTTCTATTCATTTTCTGATTTTTTTTTCATTTTGTTTGTTTTTAAACAACAAAATGATTAAACTAAAAAAATCTACGATATTTAAAAGTCATGGAATCAATGGAATAAATTAAATTGCGTCTAATTAATGTTCTACATCAGATGTTTTCAACATTTTTCGTATCGCGGACCTCGTAGGAATGACCCTAAGTTGCTGCGGACCCCCACGGATAAACATCGATTTTATATGCTATCAATCTGTTTTTTTTCTGTTAAGAAACAACACTTGAAATTTCAATGTGCACTCGGAAAATATATTTTTATTCGCGGACCCCCAGCAACGACTTCACAGACCCCTAGGGGTCCGCGGACCCCAGGTTGAGAATCACTGTTCTAGATGAAATGAATAACCTGAATGACTGAACAAAATTATTCAGATTAGTAAAATGAATAGAAATTGCACAACACGAAAAAAGTAAATAAAATAAGTTAAATGAATGATACGAATAAGACACATGAGATAATAAACTGATTAGAATGCATACAAAGAATGAAATAAATACAATAGATAAAATGAGGTTAAATAAACAAAATGAATAAAAAGAATGCTAAATGAAAAAATCATCAAAATGAAATGATCATATATTTAAAATGAGTAAAATAATAAAAAAAATTTAAAAAAAATAAACAAAACGAATATAATCCATAAAATGAAAGAACTGGAAAAAATGAGTGTATAGAGTAAAATTCACAGAAAGAAAATCCCATTTTTCTTCGTGCGTTTTCGTTCTTCTTTTCTTGACCTTAATTAGTCATCGGGAACTCTAGAAATGTGGAATTTGTATTGGAATTACAAGATGTCTTTTTGGTCACAGATTTCTGAAAAATGATTTTTATACAGAATAGAATTTTCAGGTCCAGTATTTTAACGCGTAATTGGAAGTAGTAAACTGAGATAAGGCCACATGTGCTTTCAATCCCGTTAAACAGAGAGCGAGTTAAAAATAATCGAAGCTCTTTTTTGACGGCTGAAAATGAACCTGTTGCGACACGTGGTGAATAGAAAAAAATATTCATTCAACTATCCATCTTATTCATTCAGTTGAATATCGTTTAAAGTCACTTAAATAAAAATAAAGTAAAAAAGTTGAATATCGTACAATTATTGTCTAGAAAAATGTTTTCAAATGCCGATAAAGCACATGAAACACCAATCATCATCGCTTACATTGTGCCAGGGCCCACTTTGATGCGTTTGATTCGTTGCTGCACGATCGCTTCGTGTAATAATCGGAGCCGAATGAAAATCTGCATGGATGAATGGGCGGTTTGTTCGTTTGACCAGAGTTAAAAATAATCGAAGCTCTTTTTTGACGGCTGAAAATGAACCTGTTGCGACTCGCGGTGAATAGAAAAAAATATTCATTCAAATATCCATGCTATTCATTCAGTTGAATATCGTACAATATATTCATTTCACTAATTATATAGGAAAATGTTTTCAAATGCCGGAAAAGTATATGAAACAACAATCATCATCGCTTACATTGTGCCAGGGCATACTTTGATGCGTTTGATTCGTTGCTGCACGGCCGCTTCGTGTAATAATCGGAGACGAATGAAAATCTGCATGGATGAATGGGCGGTTTATTCGTTTGACGTTTTCAGCTGCGTCACTGAATATTGAAAATGAATGCGGCTGAATTTGATCAATTTTCATTCAATGAATTTGAATATTTTTAACTCTGCGTTTGACGTTTTCGGGTGCGTTACTGAATATTGAAAATGAATGCAGCTGAATATGATCAATTTTTACTCAATGAATTTGAATATTTTAACTCTGCCTGTAAATAGTATAAATGAATGCATTGAAATATATAGAAAAGAGTGCCAAGTGTCTAGAATATGGTGGCAATTATGTTATTGTCGATATTATATTATTACAATGCAGTTTCTTTCCACCCATCCTTATCACTTGCAAATTGTTTAGTTCGGAATTCTCATTCTGGAGATATGGGTGTATGAGTCCTATACAAAACAATGCCATGACAAAGGAATGGTTCAAATAACCAGAATAAGCATTTAAATTCATCGAAAGGTAAGTGGTCGGTGTTAAATCAGACCGGATTAATTGACATAGCATTGATTTCGAGAAAAACGAGTTTAAAGTTTGAATCACAGCATCCTTTACGTTATAATTTGAAAATAATTTTTGCCATAACTCTTGCTTCTTCAAAATCTGGTAAAAGCACAATGTAACAGAAGAAATTCATTATCCAGTGCAACCATTATCTCAGTTTTTAATATTTTGCGATTTAGTCTGGTCTGACTTAACACCGACCAAGTGGCTATTGAAAGTGTCCCTGGACTGCTTTTGAAATTCTTGAAATTACAAATCGTATTTTTTCGCAAATAAATATGCTTTTAGTCACATTGATCATGAAAAATATATATTGGGGTTTTCAGTACAACTCAGCGTCAGTTGTAGTTACACAGTAATATGTACGGTACAAATTCAGTGAGATCAACTATTTGTTCACTGCACTCTGATTGTAATGTAATTTACGTATAGAATACGGAGCACTGAAATGAAATGTCCATTGAATTATCCAATGTCTCTGTAATAATTCTGGCATCGAAGCTTCAATTCAAGTGTTCTCAGCATAAAGCAAATTTGGTCAATTGAAACCATCGCTATAGGTTAAAAGTATCATTATACCACCGACGAATAGACGTGCCACATGGAACAAAAAATGCGCCAGACATTGTCCTAATTGTTTAAATTAAAATTCGTTGTTATACTAGCGGCATCTGTATAATGGTTCGCGTGGTAGTCTTCATCGATACTATAACAGTACGCAAAAACCAAGGTGTATCGAGGTTGTTCCAGGTATGCTAGACCAAACAAACTTTCTTTTAGCATGTTGAAGATCGTTTTTCCAGCTTTTTATTAACCTATGTAGGGGAACATGGGGAGACTTGACCAAGCGCAGAACTCTATTATTGGCTATGACGTATTCTATTAGGTTCTTAAAAATATTTCAAAAATATTTTTATACTTGTTCCGGTCCCTTAAGGTAATTTTGAAAGTTTGGAATGCAAAATTCTTTCTTCATAGAAAATATTCCGTATTGAATGAATTTGCGTTAAATGATGTAATTTTGTAAAAAATGGTCTCAGAAAAACTTTTATAACTTTTGAAAAAGTAAATCAAAAATTCTGTAAAAAATCATGAACACGCACAATACCTTGGCACATTATATCTGAATGACTTTGGAAGGATTGAAAACTTTGTTAGTGATTTATGCAGGTCTATCTGAAAACCTGTCTCCCCATGTTCCCCTAAGTACTATTTAACAAAACTATCCGTTACAAGCAAAAAACCAACAGAATACATGCATTTTTTACGAGTTCTGAATACTATTTTGATGCATATTACCACTACATACGCAACTGAGGGAATTGCACACCTTCTGTAATATCAATATACTCATCGAGAAGCTTGCCCAGATTCAAACATGGCGGAGCGATCTGTCGTAATTTGACAGTAGTGATCGCTTCATTTCAAAACAATCGTTATTTTGTATATGAGACTTTTCGAATGCCTCTGTCATGTCGGTTCGATGGTGATTATACTTGCATCCCCATCGTGAGTTTTGGGGGTCTTTGGGCGCCATTTTTCCCCGGATCTAATTTGTGCATATTTTTGGAATTTGATCCGTTATTTTTCATAAAAGTGCACTCCAATACAATGAATATGTATTTTCAAAAACAGGTGTTTTTAACTTTCAAATGACATATTTGAACATATGTTTCATTCAAAATTCAGTAGATACGAAAAGTTAAAAAAATGCACGTGAGATATCTTTTTTCCAAATTCAACCATATTACTCAGTTTAAATGTTCTTTATTATAGTATATATAAATGCTCAGTATAGAATTGAATTAAATTGAAGTTGATGTAGTTTTCGGTCGAATTTGATTTTTCACACAGTTTCCACTTGGATAGATTTCGATTGCTATTTATCGTAGCCACATTCTAACATCTACTCGTATAAACCCAGATTACAACTCTTGCTACGGGCACAGGTTTGTTTAGTGTTTTGTTTTATAGTTCAGTGCAAATATTGGTTGCGAGAAAACTAGTCATTTATTATATCTTTGATAAGTTTTTTATAGAATCAATTTTCATCGACATCCTTTTCCTTCCATTCGAACTACACTACCTCAATGATTAATTTTCCATTTTCAAAGGATTTACTTTTTTATATACGCGACAGTTTCTCGTATCTTTCACTTCAGCCGGGTTCACGGCGGATAAAAAACGCTCGACCGACTGCTATAGAGCCTGGGTGATTTATGGTGTTACATTGTTTCCGAGATACATTGTAAAAATACCACCAGCTGCACAGCAGCACTCAGCACTGCTATCAGGACAGTTCAGTAAAAAATGCAAATGAAAACAGATTTACGGGATATTTCGGGCTATTTGTCAACACAATGTTTGTCAGCAAGACCAAAAGCTCTGCCGTGGAGTTTTTCTGTGGTCTTGTAAAGCGGATGGCCAAAAAACACATACACTTACCGCGGGATGTTTAGGTGGCTCGTTGTCATGGTTTTTTAAAATGTTCATAATCTCTGAAGCAGAGTTGCACGAAATCATGACTATCACTTTTTGTTCAAAATCTTTCAAAATGTACGTAAAACTTCGAGCACAAATCAAAACGATCGTCTTTTTCAGTTGAGAGAACTTGAGCAACCAAAACTGAGCGTAGTGAGTACCAACAACAGTGACGAGGGAGAGTGAGAAAAAAATGGACGGCACGCAGACAGCATATTCAAGGGAGAACACAATGCAAATTTGTCTCTTTCCGTTTTGTTTACCTCGTGCTATTTTGCCTACTTCGCAAATTCAACAAGCCTCGTTTTAATTTACTAAATAATCACCATATGTGATTCAATCACCAGCCAGTGTTTATTGACTCTTCCCTAATAAAAAAAAATCGCGAGCATTAACCCATATAATTCCACATATTGTTTGGATTATACGCTGAACAGGTCGCACAGTGGCGGCTCTTCAAACGAAAGTCGGACAAAACCTCAAATGTTACCTAATTTGGCTGAAAATCACAATTTAAGCTAATTTTGAGGCGCTGAGCTCATTTTTGATGTCAAAAGTCGTAAAATATTAAATGCATTTTTCCATACAGTGTCATTGAACCTTTCTTATAACTATGATCCCGTTTTCATGATAGATTTTCCGTTACTGTTCACCAATGTCAGCAATCTCATAAAAAATGAAGAACACTACTTTAAATCCATTGTATAATGTGTTGGTTTACTGTAGATTGTCTAACTATTTTACACAAAACACCATGCGTCTCCATATCAGCAACAAAGCTTCAAAATCGCCTTAAACCTTTTTGCGCACCTAGGCGCAGAACGAGACCATGATATTCGAAAAGTAGAGGTAATTTCACATAGAATGTATACTATGTGACCGTTCCGAAATTCGTACAGAATACATTAGTAAAAAAAGTATTTTGGATCTGACCACCTTAAACATATTTAAACTAAAAAGTCATAGTTCTAAGCAAATTTACCAAATGTATTTTACTCATTAACAAAGTTCTTTCATTCCTCTACACAATGAAACTAGTTGTGCTAAAATCGGACCAAAATCAAAAGAGCAACATGCATTTGAAGTGAACAGAGCAATGGTGGTTTCGGAAATAAAAATCATTAAAAAATCCGGACTTTGGTGCGTTTAAACTCGTGTTAAAAATCGTGTTCTTATCCAATGATCATAAAATTTTGAATATATATCATTCAATACATGAGAAATTTAGGAAAAATATAAAATATCAATATTTCAAAAATAAATTTTTGAGGTTTTGGCCAGCCTCCGGCCACTGTGGGTCGTTAGGCTCTTGGATCATAAGATGTTTAACGCACTTGCCTTAAACTCGATCGAAATCAGTAATATATTGATAGGTGAACTTGAAATACACTTGGTAGTAATGCAAGTTGCTTTTTGACCTGGTTTACTCTAAAAATATTTATCAACAGATAGAGCGTATTTTTAACTAACTGAACACATCAGCATGATCAAAAAGCTAAAAATATATTTATTTTGATTTCCTTGCATTTTACCCCTGCCTACTGCGATTAGAAATAGCTTAGTTTTTCTATCTTCTCTATGCTCTAGACTGCAATTAACAAAAGCTAGTTTTATGTTATTAGGGAATCCCATAGAATACAGAACGAATATTATATTATTAAATAGTACGTTACACGAACAATTACGCGGCTTGGGCGTGTTCTATTATCAGACATCGAATGGTTTTATGAATGTACATGTGCATGTGTCTATTACAACTCTTATTAATAGGGAAAGTGAGGCAATATCGCCATGTGGGGCGAGTTGAGCACTCCCGTTTTCTAAGAATCTATGAACAATTTTCGATTTTTTTCGTTTGCACGAATACTCCGTCAATCACTATTAGATGATGTAATACTTCAATTGCGACATAAAACAAATCTTAAATAACAAAAAATACAAAAATCTGACGGGATGTCAAATAACTGAAAATGTTATCAGATTCAAGCTATATGAAATAAGCATTCGCATGACGTATGTATTATTTAACATCTTTCTAACTATTTCAAATATAAAAGTAATTTAACAAGACTTTATAGGTTCCATAAAAAATTTGCGAAAATAGCTCTACAGTATGGGGCAAAATGGGCACCACGCAAATCTCATATGAGTTTATGCATTAAATCCCGAAAAGTTATCCCTGTGTAAACGTTTTATACCTGAAGTTACTACGAACGATAAATAATAATATTTGCTCGAGAAAATTACTCGCAAAGTTATTATTAAAACAAAATGGACATTTGTATCTAATAGTTCCGAAAATGCTGGTAAAAAAAAGATGGGTGGGTAATGTCAGAGACATAACCGGAGTGAAGTAGAATACACTTTAGACCGTAAATTCTGCTCTGGAATAAGCAATTTCTATGCGATTTTGTCGACTTTAGCACATTCATAGTTTATTTGGAGTATTTTTGGAATTATCAAGTTGACAATTTGCAACATTCTTTGAAAATATTGTTGAACTTTTATGAATGAAGGCACGAAAACGAGCGTTTGACCGTCGTCCTAGTACCAGCATCAGAGAAGTAGCAGATTAGCATTTTTCGCTACATGGCCTGTACCAAATAAACCGCTCGTAAGTCCACCGGAGGAAAGGCTCCCCGCAAGCAGTTGGCAACAGCCCCCTGGCAACCCTATACCATCATATGGAGTTTGACAGCGACCTACATATATGGGGCGTTATAGCTATAAAGCCCCAAACAAAGAATTATGTTCGACATTTTGTAACTAAATACAGCTTCTAATCATTCGATTCAAAATCAATGTTTTGCCTTTCATGGCAGTGATGCTGGCTGTACAGAGACGTCGTCCTTGACAGGGGACATAATTTGACAGGGGGCTGGTTGGCAACGAAGGCCGTGTAAAAGTGCCCCAGTCACGGTTGGCGTTAAGAAGCCTCGCTACTGAACAGAAACTGTCTCCCTGCAAAAAATTTACAGCTATCAGAAATCGAGCGGGCCTAAATTGTGATCCAAAATAAACCACAAACCAACAAGTTCTTTTCAGCACCAGCCAATTATAAAGTATTATTATTATAAATGAAATTTTACATTGCCTTACAACCTCCCTCCCCCTTTCCACCCGGCTTGAACTACTATCAATCTTGATGATGCTGTGCGGCGGGGGCACAGGCAGTTTCCATTATAGTGGAAAATTTAGGTTTGCGCGTTTTTCCCAAAAGTTTTTTAGCTGTGCTGTTTTCAAGGAAGTTGTAGTTGAATTCAAAATAAAATAGTTTACTTCTATTGTCAGAGGTGGATCTTCCAACGAAAACTAGTCTGGCTCGCTTGGAATCGAATTGTACGGACCAACCACTGCTTTCACAAAATCCGTCATTTTCAGTAATTGTACATTCTACAGAATTAGTCACAACTATTTCCAATCAGCGCAAAAATCGAAGGTTTTCATTCAATACAACAGCAGATTTTCACGTTTGAAAAAACAGGCAGCATTCTGGCCGAAAATTTTAAAACGGAGCACCTATATCGAAACGTTATAAAACGTTCGATTTTTGTAAATTGAATCATTACACTAAACTGTCTATAAATCACAAATAACTTTTGATTTTGTGCCATTCTACGTGAAAGCGACGGTATTGTTCACAAGTGGTTCACTTACCATCCAACGCTCTTGACAAGCCACTTTCTGATGCTTGTAATAACAAAACTTCAATTTCATTCTTTGTCGATAAATTGATGGCCCTGAAAAAGGCCTTTTGTTTGGACAGTGTTCGAAATTTACTTGGAGCTGGTGTATATGGTAACAGTTTTGGTACCGGCATGCTTGGCCAACTCTTCTGACAGCAGCAAACGGACGGCAGTTTGAATTTTGCAGGAGATGCTGCAAGCGAACTGCTGCATGCCGATGCTGGAAACGAACTGAGCGTGAGCAACAGCATGCTGAGTTTTTATACCTGACTACAGCACAATGTAAGCTCGTCCTTTTTTGTGTTGTCCTCAATATGTGTTCTTCGTAGCTCCACCCCTTCGTTGGTCGACCACATATTTTTGATAAAGAACAAAATTGAAATTGTGTTTCCAATACGAAGATTATCGAACACTCAGGGTAAAGAGAGTAATGTAATACGGCACCTTGGTAAAATGTTTGAGAATTGAAACCTTTTTTGAATGCGCCCAGTAAAAATGTTTTCCACTTCACTCCAGTTTGGTTCTGACCATATTTGCAATTTGCGTACTGAAATAAATCATAATTTAGTGTTTAACCCAAATTGCTCTCCAGGGAGAAACAGTCCATGAAACAGAAAATGCAAACTTATTCTTTGAAATGAGTTTGGTGGCCCTGAAAAGGGCCTTTTTCATAATGATACAAGTGAATTCTACCTTTTCAACTTCCAAATCCATACAAAGTGCGTCCCTACCGCTTCAGAGTATAGACGACAGTCATTGAGATTTTGCGCTTGACGTGTTCAGTATAGGTCACGGCATCTCGGATGACATTTTCCTGCACACCATCAACATTCGTAGATTAAATCGGAAATGCATTTTACACCACCACGACGAGCCAGACGCCGAATGGCGGATTTGGTGATTTCCTGGATTTTATCACGAAGAATCTTGCGATGACGCTTGGTAGGGAACGCAAACATGATACCGCTCATTGTACCGTCCGGACGAGCATGTTGCTCGTGTGGTAAGCGAGCACCCACTGATACAAAACAAGCTCGCGTGACCTGTATATATAACATTCCCGTATGTAATGAAACGCTTACATGCTCCTTTTTGACGGCTCTGCGTGGGATATGCTGGCACATTGCGTATTTTCCTCGCTGTTTCCGAAGGATTTTCTAAAAATCCTTGCTTTGGTTTATTGATAGTAGTCGCACTAATGCCAAAATTTAGTACGAAATACGTGCACAAATTTCCGATCAGATAGTGCAAAAATATTGCGATTTCGTCCAGTAGAACGGAAGATATTCGCATTTCAAACCTGGGAAAATTTCTCAACTGAAATTTTTGAAACGGGACCCCATATTGAAACGTTAGAAGTATTCTACTTCAAAACTATAAGATGAATTTGATTGCCCACTAAATGTCATTAAATCAATGGAAAATATGATTCTTGTTAAGTATAAGTGAAATAAATTTTAAATTTTGTGATAAAATGCATTTTTTCGACATGATCATATTGCCCCTTAAGATTGCTCATATTGCCCCACAAGGTTTTTACCAAGACAAAAATCGATCATTACAAACAACGATTATTTTCAAAGATTTTGAATTTTCTTCAGTACGTTTAATAATTGCATGTGAAGAATATGTTGTGTTCTACCAATAGAGGGAAATTTGCGATTATTTGTATGTTTTGCTGCAGATATATTTGCCTTCAACCTTAGGGTGCTCATATTGCCTCACTTTCCCCTACGGTGACGGAAATTGAAATTCAATTTTTCTCAAACAATTTTCGGTTAGCAACCAAACCATTTTTTAATAGGTAATGTATTTTAACAGTATTAAATTCAAGACTTGCATCGTGCTGATTTTAAATCTTCCTTTGTCAGGCTTAATGACAATAATTTTCGAAACTGACTGCCATCGATAGGTTTCAGCACTGAGAACTGACACACAAGTAAAGTTTTCAACTTGTGTAAGAAATTAAACTGTCGCTTTGAAATGACAACAGCAAGTAGCAACGTGCCACTGGTCGGAGCTTCGATCGGCCAACAATCGCTATACGGGACTTGTATGCAAATTTGGATACAATGGTGACTCACGCATGCAAACCTGTTTGCGATGGTGATTTTCAACGTATTTTCATTTAAACGTTTACACAGGTTTTTCGGGAAAGTTTGTTCTAGCTTATATGTCTGTTCTCTGTGGTTTCAGTCAAAATGAGTGAGCAAAAGAACAAAAAGACAGTACAGACAGATTTTTTCGCAAAGGCACTCACGTAGTATGATTGACACTATTTGTTGCTTCCCGCCAGTGTGAGAAAGAGAGTCGAATATGAGTGTAGGAAGGTTTACTTTTTACGGTTACCGAATGCAACACTGCTCTGAAGACCACTCGAGGCCCCTGGGCAATGTTGAACTGAGGGGCTCCTATCATTGAACAGGTGAAAACAGACGTAAAGTAGAATGGTTATCCATGCCACTCTAAGACTTCCAAATTTGAGCCAAGTAGACCAAGAATGACATTTGTATTGGAAAAGTAATTGAAATATAAGGAGAAATATGAGGTTGAAGATTCCACCACCAGTTAGCATTACACAGGCAAGATGATTTGAGTTGATCCAAGAAAGTTATTCGCAACCCGAACAGGAGAAAATAACTGGACAATAACCCGAGAATACTATTTTTTGGTATTCATACCAAAACTTGGTATTACTTGATTATTATACCTTATTCAGGTATTAAGCAGGTATTGAAGAAACATTTTTCAATACCTGCTTAATACCTCAATGAGGTATAATACTTTATTTTAGTATTATTTATGTATTCTAGTGATTTTTACAAATACCAAATCAATACCTTATTGAATACCTCCATGGAGTGAATTTTGTTACTGGAAGGTTGAAAAATGTTTTATTATTATTCAGGTATTATAATAACTCGTTTCATTATCAAATAGTTATTTGTAGAACATGCCTGTGTTATTTTTTTTGGTATTTTACCTCTTATGTAGAGCTCATTAATACCATATTGTGGTAAACAGTCGTTGGTATTGATACCTAAATTTTGTATTCCGCAGTTATTTTCTTCCCAATGAAATCGAAATCCCAATTAATGGCGATGAAAATGGAAAAGCATCATATCACAGAGTAGCATTTGCATAATATACCAGTAGTCTAACAGAATTAACATTTGGTAATCTGACCTACATAGTTACAGGAAGTTGTTTGAGGATGCAGAATGCTTTGCCCAAGGAGGAGTGCTGAAGTTCACCATTTTATCGTTGTCTAGACCAGAAAAAAATCTTCGTATTCCGTGATGTGTTTATAGTTTTTTTTTGTAAACTAAGTGCAAAGTTTCTTATGTCTTAAATATTTTCAATTGTAAGTACGGTTTTCACAGGATTAATCTGAACTTGTTTTGATAGAGCCTATACTACGTCAATTAGGCAGTCCATGAGACATTTCTGATCAGCTGTTTATTTCTTCTGACCTAACTCGAGTGGGTGCGATGTCCGACAAAATCGCCGATTCGATCCAAAATCAAACGAATCGGGATAACAAAGTATGGTCGTCGGCGGGTCTGTTCGCAGGGGCAAACTTGTTGACCAAACCCCTCACTGAATTGTCAAATAAACGTCGTGGTGGATTGCCTTTCGAATAGATGTCGTCCAAAAGGGACTAACCCATACATATTTTGCATTTTTACAGGAAATGGAAAAAAAACCTTCTGGGTTTCGAAATTAACATTGTTACATTTCTTACAAAAGAAATGTATAGCATTCGCTCAAACTTTGAAAACTTTTTCCAAAGCCCGGAGGGCCGAGTCTCATATACCAATCGACTCAGCTCGACAAATTGAGACAATGTCTGTATGTGTGTGTATGTGTGTATGTATGTATGTACAAAATGTCATGTAATTATCTCAGCAATTGCTGAACCGATCTTAATGAAACTAGTTTCAAATGAAAGGCCTAACGTTGCCATTTGACACTATTATTTTTGATTTTCGATATGTTGTTTACTTTCTGAGACATGAACGATTTTGTCAAAAAACAGCAGGTTTTTCGCAAATAATTTCCGAACAATATAATATTGTCCCATAAACTGCACATAAATAGAAAGCTTGTAAAAGTACCTTTCTAACAAGCTATAGATTGTCAAAATCCGTACACGAGCGGCGGAGATATTAAACATTTTGTATTTTTAGTCCTCGCTTACCAATTTCCACTATCTAAAAATGAGATTTTTTCATACAGAGTATTGCTTTACTGGTGTTTTAGGGGCAAAACTAAACCGATTTTGAATATCGGGGTATGAAAACACATCTACGTGATTCAAGGAATTCGATGTTGAGAACATTTTGTGAATTACCTTTATAATACATTAACTATTTCTCAAAAATCAATATATAAGTTCACTTCAAAGACAAAATAATGTGTTGATAAAGAAACAGCGAGTTCTAGTATTAATCCCTTGGATTAGGCATTGCGTTCAATCATGGGATAAATGTTGGATGGTATATCAATAAACAGATCAACAAGTAATTCACCTAATAGTGAGATAAAAGATTTCTCATATAATTATACTCGTGGCGTCACCGAAAGTAACGTAGTAAGTATGTTTGAAGCCCAAAAATCTAGCAAAAATTTAGCTCTTTTGCAAGACTTAGGTTATACTGGTTATGGCGCAAAAATTACTACTTACATTATTTATGATAAGAATATAAGAAATCAATATATCATAATAATATACCTATAAAAATAATGTCACTGCATTAACCAACACTTGCCAATCCTCACACGCCCCCCCCCCATCTCTCTCTCTCTCACTGTTTCTCTTCTATCGCATCTATCTAGCTATTTCTGTATCCATTTCTAAGTTGTGTGATAAGATCTTCTGCCAATCTGAAATATTTATTAATTGTAATTGCGAAGGTTTGAAACTATTTTTTGTCTGCTGCTACATCAACTCAACTTTAATTCAATTGTATTCAAAGCCTGTATCTACACTATAATTAAGGAAATTCATAGCTATATCAGAAATATATTTGGCTTAACTGGGTAATATGAAAGTTTGACATGAAAATTTCCAAAAGAGACATTCCACGTGCGATATTTAAACTATTCGTATCTCTATTGAATTTTGAATGAAATATATGCTTAAAGACTGAATGCTGAAGCCAGCAGGATTGGACTTGCCATCAACGTTTCGAAGACGAAATACATGAGAAGAAGAGGTTCTAGAGACGACAATGTGAACCTCCCACCCGAGTTCGGATTGACGGTGACGAAATCGAGATGGTCGACGAATTCGTGTATTTGGGCTCACTGGTAACCGACGACAATGATAACAGCAGAGAAATTCAGAGACGGATCTTGGCGGGAAATCGTGCCTATTTTGGACTCTGGAGGACGCTTCGGTCGAACAAAATTCGCCGCCGCACGAAGTTGATTATCTACAAGACGCTGATTAGATCGGTGGTCCTCTGCGGCCACGAGACCTGAACTATGTTCGTTGAGGACCAACGCGCCCTTGGAGTTTTCGAACGAAAGGTGTTGCGTACCATCTATGGTGGAGTGCAGATGGAAGACGGAACGTTGCGCAGGCGAATGAACCATGAGTTGTATCAGCTGCACATTCGTTGTATTGGTACGAACTTTCGCGAGAAATAACGGATCAAAGACCAAAAATATCCACAAATTAGATCCAGGAAAAGAAGTTTCCCAATGTATTCACTCTCGATGGGGGGTGCAACTACAATGTGTCTTCTAACTTATCGTCGTCCATATCTGGATATACTGAGTAGTTTGAAACATTTTTTTTTCACAGTATTGGTCTGTATAGGACTTATTTATCCATATTTCCTGCACGAGAATTCCGAACGAAACAATATGAAAGCTATAAGGATGAATGGAAAGAGACTGCATTGCAATCAACTGAATGCACGGCTTTTATACTATCGACATAGGGTAGACATTTCACACTATTTACTTCAATGCAAATAAAAACTTTGAAATATCTACCTGTCTCATTCTTGTCTTCCTGTCGTTCTCTGTTCAATGGATTTGAAAGCACATGTGACCTTGTCTAACTTTGCTATATTCAATTGCGCGTTAAAATACTGGACCAGTAAATTCTGTTCAATACATAAATCTTTTTTTCGGGAATATGTGACCAAAAAGTAAACTTCGAGTTCCAAAGCAAATTGAACGTTCCAGGTTCCTGATAACTGATTAAGGTCCAACAATAAAGTAGAAACACCAGATAATCTTAAAACGACGCGTTAAGTAAAGAAGCATGAAAACAAAAAGAATAAAACCAAAAAAAGATGAAAGCCCTAGAAAGTCCATTGCATATTTATTAGCCTTTTCTCAGAAGATGGTATTTTCAAAAACATTTCAAAACTTTCTGATGCAATGGTTCTCAAATTCGTACAATCCGGTTTATTCATTTTCTTTATTCAAAAATGTTTCTAGTTTCAAATATATGACCATTTCATTTCAATTAATTATTTCATTCAGCATCTTTTTATTCGTTTTGTTCATCTGCGTTCATTTTACTTATTTTATTCGTTTCATTCTTTGGATTCACTCTGATCAGTTGTGTGCATTTTACTCATATCATTCATTTAACTTATTTTATTCATTGTTTTCATTGCATGCATTTAATTCATTTTTTCAGTTTATTCATTTTGTTCAGTTTCTTCATTTTAATAATATGACTACTTTTTCAGTTTTAATCACTTCATCCTAACAATTTATTTGATTCAATTTATTTCTTTATATTGATTTATAACCTTTTACCATTCTTTAATTTTTTATTTCAATCAATGCATTTTATTCTGCTCATTTTATTCATTTTATCACTTCAGTTCATTTTGTTTATTTGATTCGTCTGTTTTATTTATGCATTCCATTTATTTTCTACTTTATTCATTTTGTTCATCCATTCTTTTTATTGATTTGATCCATTTCATTAATTTGATACATTGTATTCAATGGATGAATTAAATCAATTTGATTCATTTGATTCATGTGATTCATTTGATTCACTTGATTCACTTGATTCATTTGATTCATTTGATTCATTTGATTCATTTTATTCATTTTATTCATTTGATTCATTTGATTCATTTGATTCATTTGATTCTTTTGATTCTTTTGATTCATATTATTAATTTTATGCATTTCATGTTCAGTCATTCGTTATATTTCATTCAATTTGTTAGTATGAGTCAATTTATTTTATTAATCTTATAACTATTTCCAAATATAATCTTAATTTTTATTTAATAACCTAATCTAATTTGATTCGTGTATTTTATAATTTTGATTTATATTAATTTTTCTACTTATTTTATGAATTTAAAAGCCTATTATTTCATTTTTTTGCTTTACTTTTTTATTTCGGTCGTTTTGTCGATTTCTATAATTTATTCAGTTTATTCGAGATTTTATTCGTGCAAGACTAGAAACTGTTTTCATCCCACCTCTAGTTGGGTGCCTACTTCTCGTGAGTTCTGCAAACTAATCCAATAGTGAAATGTGTAAGAAATGTCTCATCTCACTGCTAGGTGGATTAAATCGGTTTTTTGTTTACATATTTTCTTTTTTTCTCTCTCTTGTTTTTTTGTTGTAAAAATTCATTATTTTATTAGTAGTCCATTAACTCATATGTTAACGTTGCACTTGCGTTTTCCACTCTAGAACATTGCACTGCGGTACAAATGTACCCCACGCGTCTAATCGCAGTTTTCGCAGGTAAACTGCAAGCAAAAGAAATGTATAATACATCATTTTCTTCGTTTTTTAGTTGTGTTAGTGAAAGTACGGAATTTATTGAATCAATGGTACAAAAATTGGCTCGAACAAAGAAGTGAAAAAATCGCGGTTTTGTCTTTTTTACAAAAAATTCTATAACTTTGCGAGTTTTCAACCGATTTGAAAAAAATCAAATGATTCTAAAAGTTGAAAGAATGGTTTAGGAATGGTATAAAATGGAGTTTCGATATTTTTGAAAAAGTTCACTATTTGGAAGAGTGAAAGTTTAAAAACCGGGTTTTGGAAAACACCGCGAAATGGGGTGTAAATTAAAATGAAAAAAATATTTCTGACAAGTAATACATTGGTAACACGCAACGTTACTGTTACAGCAGTTACTGTGCGCAAATTATATTTGCGAGCCATTGTATTGACAAACTATAAAAAATAAACAATAAAAAAATAGTCAGCGAAATTGAGAATGATCTTTTTCTACTTCATAAAAAAATTAAATTTATTGAATAAATGATTAAAACGATTTTATAATACTAATTGTCATGTAGAAAAACTACCAGTATTTAATCTGGTATTGTCACGAGTCACATTTCCACTGACAGCACGAAACCTGACGAAACGCTAACGGCAACCGTACACTGGGGTACAAATGTACCCCACGCCGACTATGACACCTGCTTCCATGAAGGCTATATGCAAACTGGCTATACCACGTTTTCCTACTCTTACTAGGAACTCTAAATTGAATTATGGTTAGAGTCCCAGGTCAATAAATGCCAAATTCTCGTCTTCACACGGCTTCAAAGAAGGCTTGGGTTCATTTGTACCCCAGTGCAACGTTCTAGCGTTAATGGAACGAGATAGAAAGATGGTGTCTTCGACAAAGTTGTATGTCAGATAATTATAAGTATGTCTTCTGAAAATACTATCTTTGTAAGTCCTACAAGTTTTGAAATATGGCGTGTTTTTGAAAAATAATTTGTAAATTAAATTTTTAACCAAAACATGCCCCATCTCGAAACATACAGGACCTACAAACAACTTTCTCGAAGACACCACATTTCTATCTAGCTTTATTAAAAAGTTGATAACAGCGCCACCATAGCGACTGAATTCCGAACTAGCATGATTCAACCAAATCAGTGTACTAAGCTAGTTTGACATTTTTAATATTACGCAAAAGCAAAATACGTAAAAGCTTCAAAAGACCCATTTCAAATTTGATAGAACTATTTCGAGCAACTTATTAGAATATATAAATTCATATCTATGTTTTTGAAATGGTTTGAAATTATGTGTGCGTGTAGAATTATTTAAGTTTTCACAATGGCTCATCACCGAACAAAATGCCCATTCAAGTTCTGTATGGTATGCCCCATTATTAGTACAACTGACGAATTTCGCACCAACTCGAACAAATGTCACTCAGGTTTCAAGGAAACTTTCTGTACATAAGAACTTTGTCACCAAAAGCCACTTTGCATAGTTTGTTGATCTAGACTGTCTTTTGAAAAGGGTCATACTTTTTTTACCAATTTTTTTCAAATGGCTTTAGTCAAAAATGACAAATCCTGCAAAAAATAGTGGTAATAGTGATTTTTACAAAATTAGTCAAATTTTTTAATAAAAATATTGAAAAATTCTTCATCGAATCCCACACTGATAAAAATTCTTCATCGAATCCTACACTGAAAAAAGCAGTGCATAACACACGTGCATGGTCGTGAGAAGCTGCATCGGACGACCAATCGAATCGGCTACCACCGGAGAGAAGAAGAAAAACGTTGGTGAGGTGGTGGCGGTGAGAAGGCCAAAAAGCCAAAGGCTAAGAAACGCAGTCACTGAAAAGGCGGTAGCAACTGCCACTAAAAATGCCACCAAAACATCGAAGGCTGCAGCGAACAAGCCGAAGACCCCAAAGCCAAAGAAGGCCGCCAAACCTGCCAAGAAAGCTGCCCGAAGAAGATAAGTAAATTCACGCGTCTCTAATGTTGCCAACAGTCCTTTTCAGGACTAACAAAATACTTGTAAAGAATTAGTGGTGCTTATTTTCCGTTAGCGCTGTTAATTGTAGATGGATTTGTGTCATAGTTATATGCAAACCATCCTTAGGATGAATATATTATGGAAAAAGAATTTTATTAGGAAGTTCCTTTTATTAATTTGCATAATTAAAAATAATTATATAAGAAAATATTTTTCAAATTAATCTACAAACCCGAAGATTTTTGCAATTCCTTCCAAGAAAATCAGTGAATGTGGCAACTCCACCACTAAGCGAAAGCTACACCAAAACGAATGATGAAAATATTTTCATTTATCGCACAAAAGGTGGCCTTCCATCTGCAACGAAAGATAATAAATAGGAACGCCTCGATGCAAAGCGTGCTCATTCGGTGTGAGCTGCGAAAGGGAAACGATCATATATGTGTACGCAGTAAAAACAATCGTCGGCAAGGTTTGAATTGTTTCAAAAGATTCTCGTCTTGTATCAACATCATTATCTACAAACCGTTCTTATTAGGACGAATGCAAAATGGAAAAGATGGGTTGGTAATGTATATGACATAACAGGGGTGTCGTGACCACACTTCGAAGTTATTTCAAATCTTGCAAAGCATGAATGAAATGACAAATTTTCAGGTTATATATTTTATATTTTTAGTTATCATCTCTTCCAAATCATCTCTTCCAAACAACTTAACCCTCTGCTGCCAACCCGTGGTTTTGCGTAAAATGTCTAATACACGATTTTATGTTGTTACCTCCACTAAAACCACTTCAAAACACTCCCACCTGTCATACAAGTACATTATCTGCTTGTTGAAATCATGAAATTATTGACCTGTATTCAATGCGGAGAACTCGGTAGTAAAATTGTTTTACTGAATAGATTAACGAACGGGATCCCCAGGAAAATTTCGCTGAGCCCGGTGAATCGAACTTAATGCGTAAAATTTAGCCATTTGAAAGAGATACAAGCATTTTAAGAATTTGATCATCGCGGTTATGTCCCGGACATTACCCGCCACTAATTTTTCGCTAAGCGTGATTCGTTTCTGTACGCTAGGAAAAAGATTCCGATGGTTGTTTCGAGAGATTTTAATATTGATATTTCAAAGCAAGAAAATATGAAATTTGAACAACGAGCTTAGAATCCCGCGCATCTCCTATCAACGCAGGCGCCAACAACAAAGGTACTTTTCAGAACCACCATAATTATTATAAAGAATAACTTGAAACATTCCCACATATTTCATTGAGTATCATTCGATTTGAATTGCAAGTCAAACGAGTAGTCACGACACTCCGGTTATGTCCTAGACATTACCCACCCATCTTTTCCTAAAGATAAGTGTTATACCTATATCGAAAACACAGCTAAAAATCAACCGAATTGAGGCTAGCCTAAACACACAATTAATAAAATCTTCGATTAATACTAACAAACGATACCGAGATGATAGCTTAAAGTCATAGTAAGAATGTCGATAGATTCTATCATCCAATATAAAATTTGCAGTAAAAAAAAGTTACAGTTCACTAAAGTACGTTGAAATCTATTCCGCAAAAACAAAATTCACGATAATGAAATCGAATAGTTTATCTATGTTCTCATTCGTATTCATTACCAACTATTGGCAAAACTTATATCATAAAATGTGTGACAAAAGCAATTTATCACTATAAGATGAATTGATCCGATCTTTTTGATATCAAATTTGAGCTCAGCGACTCTAAATTCACTTATATGGCTATGGGACGAAATTCTCTAAAAATGTATATGGCGGATGAAGAGAATATAGGTCAAAGTGGTGGGAGGGGGAGGGGTTGTTGCAGAGAGAGGTGTGAGGGAAAGTTGAGACGGGGGTTGACGGAGTATTCAACACCCAACCGCATATTATACCCTCCATTTGAGATTTGGTCAGTTCAGTCATTACCGAGGAATCGATGTGACTAATTCTGGAATACTTCCAGAACCTGAAAATTCCGGAACTGTCGATAGCGGACATTACATTCAAAGAATCTTTGATTGCCCATTAGTGATCCAGACTTGCAAATAGAAATGGATTTTAAGCCTTTGAAGTATTACGATTGTGCCAGTCTATATGGGAAATTCCTATGTGGCCGCAATAACCAACCTGTAACTCTGGAACCAAATGTCAGATATGGATGAAATTTAATGGCAGTCCATGAGAGTATTTCATTTGAAACCAAGTTTTTAAAAATCTGTCAAGAATTCTCTGAGAAAAAGGTGTGACATTAACTTACGAACTTGGAAAATACCCGGGGCATCAAAAACCGTCATAGGTGGCCATTGTGGTCAAAGCTGCTTAGAATGATCATTAATGACCTAGACGCAAAGCCGAGTTATGTTGCACCCTTTTTAATATGTATTACTCCATTTGGACATCATGATGTTACCATTTTATATGGAAATTTGCTGGGTGACAGCACTCTTCAACTCGTAATTCCGGAACCGGAAGTCTGATCGACAAAATTTCAATAGCGTCTTATGGGAGCGTTACCTTTCATTTGAAATTAGCCATTCGGTCCGGCCATCTCTGAGAAAAGTGAGTGAGTTTTGAAAACACACACACATACAGACATTTGTCAATTTCAACGAACTGAGTCGAATGGTAAAGAGGAGCCGGCCCTCAGGGCCTCGGTTAAAAAGTCGGTATTCAGAGTGATTGCATATCCTTTCTATATGAGAAAGGCGAAAACTTAGGAAGCAATTTTCATCTTGTGCACAATACGAGAAGTGGAAATTTTGGGTCAATTTGTTGTTGATAGTACAGTATTCTTCTTATCATCTCGACTATTCACAATTGAGCGCAGTAAAGTGGCTGATAAGGCAGTCCGCGAAAAAAGCCGTGGAAGGACACCCTGCACTTCCGTATCCTGAGTTTAAAGTAGAGGCTAGGAGGATTGCCAATAGCTTCGAGGACAAGATGCAGATGAAAAGGGAGAAAATTGGAGGATATGGTAGTTAGTTTTCAGTTCGAGAAAATTTAATCCTGGGAAAATTGCTGACCTAAATGTGCAGCTTGAAAAATTCATATGGAAGCCCCTTTCAAATTTACACGAACAAAATAATAAACAAATTACTCATATATTGATGACAAAATCTCCCTAAACCCCGTATTTTTCCGTGAAAAAATAATTTCATTAAATTCATGAGATTTTTAAAGAGACAAATAATCATGTATAAGAGGTGTTATTTTTGTTTTAAAAATTAAGTGACTATTGAGCAAAATGTTTCGAAGCCCTACCTTCTCATATTGTCTTTAACATTAAACTATCCCAGAGCATATACTGTTTTACATTTCTCACAAAAGAAATGTATATAATTCGCTCAAACTTTGAAAACTCATATACCAATCGACTCAGCTCGTGTGCGCGTGCGTGTGTGTGTGTGGGTATGTATGTATGTGCTCTAATGTTATGTAATTATCTCAGCAACCGCGTTAATTAGTTACAAATGAAAGGCTTAACGTTGCCATTTGATACTGTTGTTTTTGTTTTTCGATATGTTGTTTACTTTCTGAGATATGGACGATTTTGTCAAATCACGAATGTTTTAAAGCAAATAACTTTCAAACAAAGCAATGCAGCCGTATTATGTGCAAAAATACTTTTTTTAAATACAAGCTATAGATTATCAAAATCCGTTCACGAACGGCGGAGATATTAAACATTTTGCATTTTTATTCCTCGCTTACCAATTTCCACTAACTAAAAATGATATTGTTGCATACAGAGTATTGCTTTACGGGTGTTTTTGGGGGAAAACTAAACCGATTTTGAATATCGAGGTATGAAAACACATCTGCGTGATTCAAGGAATTCGATTCCGAAAGCATGTTCTGAATTAACATAATAATTAATTAACTATTTCCTAAAAAAATACGCAAGTTCACTTCAAAGCCAAAACTACTGTATCGATTTTGTTGGCTATTTTCGACAAATTTGAGAATAAGAGAAACGAAAACAATGAAATTGAAATGAGTTATGTTCTACCATAGACCATGCGGTAGACTTGGGTGCAACGCCCAACTACTACTTAGCAGAAGGCAAAGAATTCTTCACATTTCCTTTCGACCATGTCCATATGAGCCTGCCTAGTCCTCGTTTTCCGTTCTAAGTTTATAACTGATTCGCTCTAGAATACCTATCCGTCTTTCAATTTTATTGCTTTCGTTTCTCTTAGTCTCAAATTTGCCGAAAATAGCCAACAAAATCGATACAGTAAACTAATATCTGCAGAAAGAGAATTCCGAACGAAACAATTCTCAAGTGATAAGCATGGGTGAGAAGAGGCTCATTGTAATCGACTGAATGTACGGCTTTTGTGCCATCTACAATAATATAATATAACATAACCTAGACACTTGATACTCTTTTCTTTATACTTCAATGCAAATCAATACTATTTACATGTGGCCTTATCTCATATTACTATTTCTAATTACACGTTAAAATACTGGACCTGAAAATTCTGATCTGTACAAAAATCATTTTTCAGATATCTGTGACCATCTTTTAATTCCAAGAAAAATTCCTGACTTCTAGATTTCCTGATGACTATTAAGGCTCATCAATAAAGTAGAAAAACACAATAATCTTAAAACGCCGTCAAGAAAAAAAAAGCACGAAAACGTGCTCTTTGCAATGGGATTTTCACAAACACTTCAGAATATTCTGAAACCATGGTTTTGGAATTCGTGAAATTCGTTTTATTCATTTACTTCATTTTACTAACATTATTAATTTTTTTCTATATACTCATTTTTTACAGGTCATTCAAATATTTGACTTATTTTAAAAATATGATCATTTCATTTAAACGATTTTTTCATTTAGCATTCGTTTTATTCATTTTGTTTATTTGACTTCAATTTATCTATTGTATTTATTTCATTCTTTGTATATATTCCAATCAGTTTATTATCTCATGCATCGTATTCGTATCATTCATTTAATTTATTTGATTTATTTTTTCGTGTTATTCAATTTTATATTAATTTTAGGGTTCACACATTTTAATAATCTGATTAATTTTGTTTAGTCAATCATGTCATTCAGTTCATCTAGAACATCTAATATCTAATATCTTAATTTAATTAATTCTATTAATTCTATTATTTTTAAATATCGCTGATTTTTTTTCATTTAAATCATTTTATTGTTTAAAAGCAAACAAAATGAAAAAAAAAAAAAAGATAAATTATATAGAAAGAAAACATTTTTATTCATTCTATCACTTTCTTTATTTTGTTTATTTTATTCATTCTATTCATTTTATTGATTTTATTCGAAGGAAGTAAAAATTTTCTCAGCTGTCATGCTTTTAGAAACTTTTCGAAGTGAAAAATTGCAAAAAGGAAAATTATACGCGTTTGATAAATTGAATTTTCATTAATTGGCATTTTACGGTGAATTTGAAAAGATTTAGCATCAAAGTTGCGTGGCAGTAGAGTGAAAAGGGTAGGGGACAGGGATGAGAAGTGGAAGCAAGAGATTTTCTTAGTCGGTGAATAATGCTGGGGGTGGGAAATTAAGAGGGGGCAAGTTTTACACGAAGAGAATGGAACAAAGTGGTGAGAGATAAGAACATCATCATACGGTGATTGTGAAAGAAGAAGTGGAAAGCTGTTGAAAAGAGAATAGAGGCTTTACAGCGAGCAAGAAAGAGGAAGTGAAACAATTATTGGATAGTAACAAAAAAGTAGTTGTCGGGTTGCATAGTTCGGTTCTGTTGGTTGGTGGTTTTAGGGGATAGGAACGCTTCTAGAAGAAAATTGATTATTACATGTTTGCATGGGTGGAATTGATTGTAGGTGAAGGGAGAAACATTATATGTAAGTTTTATAGATGGTGAAAGTGTGTCATAAAGAATATTATACAATGAAGGTTGAATGAAGATTCCAATGAATTAGTGAGATGTATCTACGTGAGCGAAGCTACAGGACCAATGGTTGATCATTGAATCGAGGTCACGCGTATTTGAGACCCATTTTCCATATTGCAAAGGAGACAAGCTGATATGAAGAATTACTAGAGCCAAATACTGGCCTAAACTGTAAAGAAATATGTCAGAACTTGGATGGTTTCATTCCGACAAATGGGTTGGAGCATATTTCAAAATCATGGTGAGACCTTCCCAAATTATTATGATCTATTATTACTTAAGGCTACATCCATAAATGACTTTGCCTATTTTGAGTGATTTTCAACACTCTCTCCCCCTTCGTCATACCTCTAAATACCCCCTGGTAATTACGTAGCTTGTTGGTAACCCCCCCTCCCTCTTGACCCCGCACAAAATTTAAAAAAAACCATGTTAATTAGATGAAACGAGTAAGATTGTCGTGATATCAGGTCTACTCCTATTTTTCTTTAAAAAAGCTACGTTATCCCCTACCCCCTGTCGTCACACATAATAACAAAATACAAAACTCTCCCTCCCCCATACAATCCTACGTCATTTATGGATGGACCCTAAATATGTTTCCGTACCTTTGAGCATCAAGAACAATAAAAAGTTTAACAATAATACAAGAGTTAACGTAACGGTGCATATTCCTGGAATACATTCAACTGTGATTTTCGTTAGAACCTATACAGTTTTTTTTTCCATTACATCTGCCAGTTATTGCGTAAATGAATATTTTTTAATTATTTATTAATAATATACATGTAGATTATGTACATTAAATTCACCATACTCATTGTTTTCAGTATGAATTTTTTTGGTTCATCTTAATTGTGACGGATTAATTCTATGATTAATCTACATTTATATTTATTATTCGTGTGTTTAATATATTCCATTCGTGGTATTTTTTCTAATGCAGAGAGTCGTAGTCGTTTGTAGGACCCATGATTACATTGGAGTGTCGAATTATTATACATAATCTTTATTATATTCATAAATTTCATTTTATTCCTTCCATGTAATTCATTATTTTATTTTCATCATTTGAACTATATTCATCACATTCGTTATATACATTTTATTGTGATATTTATTATATTATTATTTGTGGTGAAATGCGATTTTTTCACTATATTATATTCATTGTATTCGTTGCTAGTCATCATATTGTGTTTATTCAATTTATTCATCATATTGTTTAATCAATATATTGTTTGATTCTCTGTACTCAACCTGTTCGAAATATTCATCACTTTTATGACGTACTCATTTAATAATATTTTTTTTTGTTCTATGATTACCACTTTATAATTGAATTGATTGGACGATGTTGAATTGTAGTGTGGAAGTCGGATGTGGATTTCAGACGTTAAGGTCAGACTGGGGTTTCATCCTTCCTTTATTAAACATTATATTTGCTATATACATATTTTTGATTATATTCAATTCACATATTACGTATTATACCATCTAAGTATTTTATTTTCACTATTTGATCTATAATCAATACATTTGTTTAAAAAAATTCTTCCTGTATATTTATTTATTTATTTCATTATTTTAAAATAGCGAAATCTGATTCATATCGGCCTCCAGCTACAGGAATACTATTAGTACCTAAATACATATTTATTTCAAACATGTTTTTTCAATAATCTATATCCATATAACCAAACTATCACCATACATACACTAATTCGTTTTGACAGATGGTTCGATCCTAATATATTAAGAATTGACATATACTATATGCTAATAAAACTCGAACTTCAAATGTTTTATAATTTATTGTATTATATATTCATTACATCCACTATATTGCATTTTGACTAAATATAAACTATTTACAATATATCAATTACCTACATTTCATAACAAATATCCTGGGAAGGGAAGGGTGCATCAGGGCATCATTCATACTGTGTCTTGGATTAGGATACGTGGATCGTCTGTCCCTAGTCATAAGATAATAATGAACACATTGACTACCTAATTCTTCTAGGATTATGTGGTTGGTGTTTTATTCTTAAAATGGTTGGTAAGTTTGACGCGCTCTTCTCATACAAACCATCTGGTTGTGCCTTAACGAGTATTGCAAATGCCGATATTCAAACGACCAGATTTTATTGTTGGAAGGAGATTCTTTGTCCCTGTGGAGTGCGCATAAGAACTTCTGCTTATGGATCCAGCCCTTTTTGGCCCTTCACTGCTGTTATACGCTTAATTGCCCCATGTTCTATGGGACAAGTATGCATAGAACGGCAGTTCATACAGTGATAAATTGAAAGTCGTTTGCTAGCAACATTTAGCTTTGCTGTTAAAAGCAACTGCAGCCACTGGCGCAGCCCTTGCACTTATGGTGGGTTCACTACATCATCATCACATCTATTCATTTTATTGATTTTATTATCCCTCTGCATACCCTGTTATTTATGTACAATCACATTTTCAAACAGCTGTAACTTTGGGGTTAGACAAGATTTTCTCACAAAAAAGTAAAACTTATAATTGTGACTATCACCGTTTATTTGAGCGCTAATAGTTACTAGAAATATCCGTAGAACTGAAGTTATTGGCGAATCAAAGCGTGATTGACTCACAGATGGCAAGTATGTAAAAATGATGATGGGAAATTTGACATCCGTCAAATTACGGTGCATTTTTTTGGTATTAACGAAACCTTCTCTAATATCTCCAACACGGAATCCAAAACGGCAAGAAAAACGTTAGGTAAGTTATAGAAATCTATCAAAGATATAACGTGCCTATTTTGGTGCATCCGGAAATTTTACCACCTTTTTCAAAATTCCCTATCCAGTGTTTCATAAATGAAAGCAGCTCTTGCACTTCTCCGGTAAGCGCCGAAATTATATGTTCAGCTCATTTTACTTCGACGGATATTATAGCAAGTAAGAAAAGCTGCGAAAACCGCATATCACTCCTTTATTGGACGGATGGATTCTCCGACGTAATGCAGGACGTTCATAGTCGCAATATGACGAAAATAACATAACCTTTTATAATTCAGAGTAGGTTTTGCAATACTTCAAAACTTCATGAACTATAACTTTACCAAATTGCGTAATAAAGTAAAAGTAATTTCTTATTATCACTTTTATATTCCATATCAAAATAATTTGTATTTACCTGTAAGAATATCGTTTAGAAATTCACTTTCTCTATGAAAATTAACCCATCATCCTTTTTGTAATTGCAGGCCTGACAGACAGGTGTCTCACAACACGTTTTCGATTTGCTTTGATTCTTCACAGTTTATAAAGAACAGTTGCGCAAAGACCAGTGGGATGTCACTCCCGTCATCCGCTATGGAGATATACAGACTTTGACAGTAGTCAACATATGATGGGCCTAGCCGCATCTAGGCCAATATCGCCCGTGCAATAGCATTGGGTTGTTTTGATTTTAACAAAGGCAGATGTAGGCTAGGACAAAATGGTTGCCTAGCAGGGGGCTGGCAAAGACTGAAGCAAATCTACCTATTGAACACTCAAAACGTCTACCTATCGGACACGAAGAATAACAATGCTCGAATGCGTGGGGAGTATCGTTATTATATGATTATAATTATGAGAAAAAATTCAATGATGTAATATTAACATTTAAAACCAGGAATATTTCTTAATGACAATTATTAAAAAATATATGTTCACTGATATTCAAATTTGGCACTATTTCAAACACCGGAACAGCTCTGGGTAATGTTAATAATCTTCCACCGACAGTGGAAATATGAAGGTATTTCTCATAGTTGAAGTGCAGCTAAAATTTTGACAAATTTGTGTATGCATTCCACTTATACATATGTACTTATTCAAATTTATCTTACGCTGCAAATTCGATTGATTTTTGTCACGTGCAGGACTCGAAATTGTGCTTATCTCACATCTAGTTGCTTGCCAACTTTGCCTGTGTTCGGGAAACTAATGAATAATACAACAGTGATATCTGTAAGAAATGTCTCATCTTACTGATAGGTGGATTAAATCGGTTTTTCATATTATAGAAGCTATTTTACATATGAATTTATTAGTGGATAATAGAGATTCAGGAATAAACAAAAACAACGAGATGTATGAATCTTAATATCAGAAAACCTGAATTTCTCCAATAATGAAATTAATTTTGGTTAGGTCATGTACCTATGATTTCCACCGTGAATCAGTGATGCAAACTGTTTTACTAAAATATAGGTGATTTTGGGGTTCTAGTGTCACAAAACCCTAACTTCCCGTTTTATATATACAATAAAACTAAGTCAATTTATTGAGTTTTTACATTTCTTACAAAAGAAATGTATAGGATTCGCTCAAATTTTTAAAAAAAATTCGGAGGCCCGGAGGGCCGAGTCTCATATACCAATCGACTCAGCTCGACAAATTGGGACAATATTTGTATGTGTGTGTGGGTATGTATGTATGTACACTAATGTCATGTAATTATCTCAGTAACCACTGAACCGATCTTAATGAAATTAGTTTCAAATGAAAGGCTCAACGTTGCCATTTGACACTATTATTTTTGTTTTTCGATATGTTGTTTGCGTTCTGAGATTTGGATGATTTTGTCAAAACACAAAGGGTTTAAAGCAAATAACTTTCGAACAAAATAATGCAGTCGTTAAATGTGCAAATAATTGGAAAGCTTGTAAAAATACCTTTCGAACAAGCTGTAGATTGTCAAAACCCGTTCACTAACGGCGGAGATATTAAGCATTTTGTATTTTTATTCCTCGCTTACCAATTTCCACTAACTAAAAGTGAGATCGTTGCATACAGATCATTGCTTTACGGGTGTTTTATGAGCTAAACTAAACCGATTTTGAATAAGATTGATTTTTGAGATGTGTATGAAAACACATCTACGTGATTCAAGGAATTCCATGCCGAAAATAATTTGTGAATTTACTCAATAATTAATTTACTATTTCTCACAAATTAATACGCAAGTTTACTTCAAAGTCAAAACAATGTGTAAATTCACTTCAAAGTAAAAATTTGAGCAACTGTGTTTTTGAATAACAAAATTCTAGTGAAAGTTTGTCTTCTTTTGCAAGATATTGCGAATCTTTTCTTAAATCCACTTCGTGACATATCACCCATGCGCCGCCAAGCCGTGCGCTGATTCACGCGCCTATTCACTTTGCATTAGTGCAAGCGAAAAAACGATTTGACGTTTATTTTTGTTTCGTTCGCACTCATGTGTGAAACATATAGCAACAAATCGACAAAATGCTAGTTTATCTCGGGATAGACAATAACATAAATCTGCAAAAGAAGATTATTACTAAATATTGCGGAAAATTATCAGTTGCGTATAATAATAATTTTGCTGTGCGAAAATATCGGCAAGTGACTCGGTGACGAAGATTTTTATACAACGTCTCCGGAAAAATAATGATTTGCGGTGTTACCTGCCATTCAAAAACTACTTAACCGATTTCTTTCAAACTTTGCATGCACATTCTATGCTAAAAATATCTAACCCCTATGTTGAGTTTTTGAGATATTTTTTTCATTTAAGGGGAGAGGGGGGAATTTTTCGTGAAAAATAGTAATTTTTATTTAAAATGAGTAAAAGTATCCCAAAACTCAACGTAGGGGTTAGCTATTTTTTACATAGAATATGTACGCAAAGTTTGAAAGAAATCGTCTATGTTGTTTTGGAATGGCAGGTAACACCGCCTATCATGTTTTCCAGAGATTTTCTACAAAAAGCTTTGTCACCGAGTCGTTTGACGATATTTTTGCATAGAAAAATTACAGCATGTTATTGGAATGATATACTTTAATGTACAAAAGTTTTGATCAATTCGCTTCACGCAAAGTTCTAAAAAAAATCGCAAAAAAGTGTTTTTTTTTCATGGCAGAACCGATTTGCACAAACTTAGTTTCAAATGAATGGTATAATGCTCTCATAAGACGCTGTTCAATTTTTAATTGATCTGACTTCCGGTTCCGGAGTTACGGGTTGAAGAGTGTGGCCACACACCAAATTCCTATATAAACTGGTAACCCTATGATATCCGAATGATGTAATACATATTCGAATGGGTTCAACATTACTTGGATTTGCGGTTCTAGGTCACTAATGACTAATCAAAGTCGCTCTGACCACATTGGCTACCTATGATGCTTCTTGATGCCCCTGGAGAACTCACCAAGTTCCTGAGCTAATGTCACACCTATTTCCCAGAAAACTCATATTGTAGTAAGCGTTCCCGGTCGGAGGGATGGTTTTGTCTACGCTGAACTTGATCTTGAAACCGGGTATTTTTGTTTTGATTTTATCCGATGTATTTTCACAATCATACACTTGCGCCCCCACGAATAGTATTTTCAAATCACTGCTGTTAATCTGCCGAGCAGAGATCGGAGAGCTACTTTTAACTACTAAGAAATCGGCTATAACGAAATTTTCTGACCCAGATACTTGTATTTTTGCTCTAAAGGAAAAGTCTATGTCATCGGAGAACTTGACCCATATGCGCGCAATTCTCTATCCGTACATACTTTAACGGGCTCCAACATCACTAATCCCGCAACATATTCTTTTTCTAAATGACGCAAATCATTTCAGCCAGTGACATTGACATCTGCTCCGATTTTTGCTAAAAAGTGCATTAGAGGGCTTCTTGAACCACTTCGGTTCAATGTTTCCATTTCACAAAAAGGAAATAAATCGAACATTGATAATTATCGGGGAATCTCGTGTTTAATTTCCCAAACTATTCGAGCTGGTTATTTTAGATGCTATTTTATTTCACTGCAAATACTACATTGCAGACGACCGGCACGGTTGAATGACTAAACGATCCACATCGACCAACCTGCTCTCGTTCACAGCATATGAACTCGATGGATTCGCTGACGGATTACAAACCGATGCTATTTTCATGGATCTATCTGCAACCTTCGACAAAATCAATCATGATATCGCAATAGCGACGCTGGACAAACTCGGTATTCATGGACAACGCCGGTGCTGATTTCATTCCTACCTCGATGGGATGCAACTCCAAATCAGCATTAAGGACCGCCTATCTGCACCATTCTTCGCTACATCTGGCACCCCACAAGGAAGCTATCTCGGTCCAGTAATATTCCTCCTTTACTTCAACGACGTTAATATCACATTACAAGAACCCTGCCTTTATTTCACCGACGACATAATTTTTTTTGACAAATACGGGATAAAAACAGAATCGTTTTAAACCCGAGTAAATGCTCCATCGTTACGTTTACGCGGAAGCGCTATCCGACTCAGTTCAACTACAATTTCTTCGACCCGATCATTCCAAGACACTCTCACGGCAAGGATCTCGGAGTCATCATGGATTCGGTTCAAACCACATACTTCGTACATCGTGGAAATTGCAAGACAGTTCATCTTGGATTCATCTTCCGAATAGCAAAAAACTTTAAGGACGTATGTTTAGGTGTGGTAACGTATGTTCAGGTGTTGTAGGACGTATACTGTTTAAAATCATTATATTGGCGATTTGCGGCAAAACCAAAATTAGTCATACGACACCTATGATTCAGCTCAAGAACTGGCAAAAAGATGCAGTTTGCTTTTTTTCGCCCGCAAGTGAGTCGTAGCTTACAACAAAAACTTCATTTTCTTCTCGGAAAAAGCTTACCACTGCCAAAATATGAATGAAACGAGTAAGAAATTTAGTTTTATTTGCAATTATTCTGAAATTGCAGCCATTTGCAACTATTTGGCTAATACATTTCTTCGAAATGTAATCGGGGTATTATTGTGGTTATAGAAAATCGTTTCATAAATAAAGTTCCAACTCGAAACCGAGACCCAATCAGTATGAATGTCACACTCCTTCATATTTTGGACTACGTAGGAGATTCAGTGAAGACTATCAGAGAGAAAGATCGTCTGTTGTGTATGATACAAAGCTGACACTTTCCTATTAGCCGGAAATATTCTTTCCTCGCATGATCTGAAGAGTTTCATGAATTTACACCATCTCATGAAGGTTTAGCTTAACTTAGAAGGAACGGGAAATGATGTTGCGGCGGCTACGGTGCCCAACAAATTACATTTCGGAATACCACACATATAGCTCAGCGAATAATATTGGAAACCACTATTTTACACCCTTTTCGCAAGATGTTTACTCATCATCTTATAAAATTATGGTTTTCCTTCATTTTCATAAACAATTATCAACAAATTGATCGATGATTTGGTGTTTAAAAGTTATTTTTTACCAATGTTTACAGATAATATATGCACTATGACAGAACAGAATCAAATCAGCGCTATCTGTGAGCGGTTTTGACGTAGAATCGCCAATTGCGCGTTGGCTTGCTCAACACTCACCGAGCAAAAAGCATCTGAGAATTTCATAAGTCTCGGCATATGAACCAGCCTTTTGACGATGCCATTGAACGCTTTAGAATGTCATAGGCAGGCTTATGAATTCATTTATATTTATTCATGCACTCCATAGACGTAAAAATAATGTATTTCATAAAACATGACTTATGACTTCGCTCCAATATATGCGTTTAAGAATTTCAAGTCTTTTCTCATGAAACCCATATGAGATCTGTTATTGATTCTATAAAATTGTATTTCGTTTTTCATAAACGTCACTTTTGTGAAAAGTTCATAATTGTTTCTTATGAATTCAGTACTGGCCTGGACGGCCTACCAGGAGCTAATAGTTTCAGGCCAGCACTTTTTGATTACCGCTGCTTGAAACAAAAGAAGTTGCAACAACATTTTAAATTGTTTTTTATGTTATTGAATAAATTACTGTGATCATTAAATCAGTTTACATGGTTATGATTTTTACAGAAGATATCCGATTATTTGAAATGAAATAAGTTGTGAATGTAATTAGTGTCTGACGCGTATTTTATAATTATCAAAATCATTTGAAAAGTAACAATCATTATCATTCAGTTGTCATGTCCAATTTGCCAGTTGTCTAAGCCCAGTTTCCCAGGAAATATTGACGAAGCGTTGCTCATTATGTACAAATTTAATTATTTAATGAGAGTTTTCTCTTCAATCTTCTGAAGGGATCTACACTTGGTGGTTAATTTGTCCTGAATTGAGTTCTACAAGATGACCACACGAATGAACTCATGATGAATGACGTTCATGTTTGACCATTGAATACTTTACGCTGACGTCACAAATGAACTGAGTGTTCATTTTGACAGTTCGCTTGTACTGTTTACATGGACTTAGAAAAATTCTTTACGATTTTCTTCGAACGAATCTAGTCGTCCACAAATTTTTCTAAGTCCATGTAAACAGTACAAGCGAACTGTCAAGAAAAGTAAGGTTAACTGTGCCAGTAAAGAACCTAATTCTCAGTGGTTTGTTTACTTTGTCAGTTGCGTGAGTTCGAGTGCAACGGGTGCCCATCTGTTACATTTAAACTCACGTAACTCGCATGTAAGCAAACCACCGAGAATAATTCTAGAGAAAATTTGGAATAGGACGTAAGTAAGAATGAGAGATTCTCTTTGGGGTCTTTCTTTTCTGTTAATTACTCGGCCATTTCAACATTTATTACTCTACTCTTTGCATAATATTCTAGTAAAAACCATCGGCTTTCGATATGTACTGGAAAATTAGTGCAGTGTTCTAATGACGTCGTAACAAACGAAAGAGAAAGTAAACAAAGAGAGGCTCTCAATGTTACTTACGTCCTATTGAAAATTTTCTCTAGAATTGTCAAACGAAGTTCATAAGGCTCATTTTGTGGGGTGATGTTGGTTGTTGTAAAACTTAATATCCTCTCAAGGTTGATTTTTTGTCTACTAAAAATGCTCGAGATATGTCAGCCATGTTCTATTTTTTATATAAATGCAAAGTAATATCCATAAATAAAAAAAACTTATGGCATTCATTCGAACATTGTGATGAATTTCATAAGACTGTTCTATGGAAATCGTTATTTCTACCACAGAGAACAGACATCCATGATCGAACAAAAATATTTAAAAAACTTGTGTAAACATTTGAATTAATATACGATAAACACTAGCGCCGCCACACCAACCTATCCCAACTATCCACCGGCTCCGGACTAGTTTGACTGGGTAGAGATTTAACCGCTATCAATTCTGTCGAACTCAGCCACAAAAAAACATGACGACAGTAGCGCACCTGGTTTGGATATCCCAACTACCTTCGAAGTCGTTAGAGATTTTACCCAAGTTGAATGCTGAAGATGGACGTCTATTCTCTGTGTTTCTACTATGTTTTCTGCTTATACATGTCAGCAATTTTCATAAATGGGCACCTATGGCATTCATTCGGACATTTTCATAAATTTCATAAGACTGTCTTATGAAAATAATTAGAGATGGATTTGGAAAATTTCCCCTCCAAATCATAAGACAGACTTATAAAATCCATTTAAAATGCTTGTCTGAAAGTCATAAGACGTTTTTATGGAAATTCAATGTAAATTTTGCTTGGTGTATACCGAGGAAAAAAACTATTGAAATCCATGAGAATCACATACACGGATACGAAAAACTACCAAAAGTTGACCTCTTTTGTCTCAATCTCGGGGTATCGTGGAATAATGTAAAATTAGGTAAACCGTGTTGAAGGTAGTTTCCCTTTAACCACGGCGAAAATCACAACTCATTGAAAGGTTTTTATACTCAACTTTGAGTTAAATATACTTAAATTTACGTTGAATCTACCTTATTTTGAGTAAACTTCAAGCAACTCAAAAGTACCTTATTCCATGGATGACCCGGACTGAGTTGAATCTCTCTCTTTGTTTTTGACAACACTAATAAGTGCAAAAGCGACGCAAAACTCAAAACTACATAAATTTAAGCCGAAAGAACTTATTCTGTAGGTTGTTTTATTTTTCCGTGTATGACTTTGCGCCTCAAGTATTATGTATAGAAATCATAAGTCTGTCTTATGATTTGGAGGGGAAGTGGGCCATCGAACCCCTTACGAATTTCATAAGTCAGACTTATGAATTTCTTAATAAATTCTTATGGCTTTTATAGAAAATACTTATATTAGTCATAGTGCCAAAATATGAAATTAAAATAGGTATTCTTATGAGGTTCATAAATATACAGGGTGTTTGGCTCATGGTTAAGAATCTCTCGGGGGATGATAGACTGCCATATTTGGAGAAAAAAATTGTTCTACACATACCATCAAATCTCAACCGTTACAGAGTTATTGAACTTTTTGTGTAAAAAACTTATTTGTCTGAAAATACCTCTAACTTTAAAAGTATACTTTGTATTTTAAATATTTCAGTTCCATTCGAAAGGTGAGAAAATTTCCTATTCAATGGTGTTCTCATATCTTTTAAGTAATTAGTTTTAATTACCTTTTAGCTGTAAAGTAGTTAAAAGTTTGTGTTTTGGAGGAGGTTTTTGCTAATTTTCTCGAAATAATGAAGTATGATTATAGCAATATCCATTATCCAAAAGTTGGGTTTTAGGACGATTCATAATTTGTTCTTGGACGTCATATTTCTATCTCTTCTCATTTCTTTGTAATTTCATTACTATACTTTTCCTGTAACCGACTTGCAAGTGCTTAAAAGACTCTAATCTAAAAAGTATGCTTTATATCGTTATTTACAAGATTTCATTGGAAAGCAGAGAAAATGTCCTATCAGCGTATGTACAAATATCTTTTAGTTAAGTGTACTAAATTATTTTTTACTAAGGAAATAACTCAAAATTTGTGTTTTTTGGAGAGTTTTTTAATTATTCTAATTATTTATTAACAAAATTTATCGTTACTATTGTTCATTTGATGCCCCTTAATGTTCTCTATAACTTTTTATTTGACATTTTGTCTATATCTCTTTTCATTTTGCTGCTATTTAATAGTTAACGCAGCAAGAGCACGCCACAAATGTAGTCGGTTCGGAATAGATATTTTTGCATATGAAACGATGTGATAAAAACGATTTTGCGTCGAAACCAAAAGAGATAATTGAATGGAGTCAAAGAAAGAACTGTAGAACTTGCTGAGATGCATTATTTTCATGATAATAATGGTGATGTTTATTATTTACTATTTTAAGAAAATTAACGAAAATGCTAATAATAGCACTAACTTTAAACTAATTTACTTTTAAAACAATACTAAATTCACTTAACTGAAAGGTATTAATACATTTTTCACTGTAAAATTTTCCTGGCTTTCGAATAAAAAGAAAAAAAGTACAATAAGTGCCATAATTTTTCAATTAGAGCTGGTACTAGTGAAAATGAGATAAAAATATCCAAGTTGAATAACCCAAAATCATGAAAATAAGAAAAGGTAAGTGTATCATGTCAAAGAACGAATTAAGCAGCTCATCAAGACTAACAATCTGAATTATTAAAATGATGAGGTTAACAATAAGGATTTTCAAGAAATGAACGAAAAATCGTTTAAAATTGTTTAATTATCAATAAATTACTTTGTAAATGCTACTTAAACTCATTATCTGAAACATATGAGGGCATCACTCAATGCGAAATTTTCTCACCTTTCGAATGGAACTAAAACATTTAAAATACAAAGTATACTTTTAAAGTTAGAGGTATTTTCAGACAAATAAGTTTTTTACACAAAAAGTTCAATAACTCTGTAACGGTTGAGATTTGATGGTATGTGTAGAACAATTTTTTTCTCCAAATATGGCAGTCTATCACCCCCCGAGAGATTCTTAACCATGAACCAAACACCCTGTATAATATGCACTGGGTTCAATACATAAAAATAAACACAATTTTTATTTCATTTCATTCGACATACATTTTTTCAATAATAAGATTAATAATTAATCTTAATTATTAATTATTACGTACATGCATATTTGATGAAAAATTTCCAGTTTAAAAAAAATTGCTTGGAAGCCCGATAGTTCTAGGAGTGCTATGAATCGACTATGGCTGAGCTTCTATCATGTCACAGGATTGCCGAGGTGCTGCAAAATATACACAAAAGAATTTTGTGTTGAATAAGCAAAAAACAAAAGCTTACCTTTATCCTCCACATATTTGCAAACAAGCGCTAATTTGAAGCCAACTCCAATAAAGTTGTCTTGAATTATGGTATTTTCATCATATTATTCCTTATAATAAACTTAACATACGCATATGAATTTCATAAGGTAAACTTATAAAATTCATTTAGTGCTTATGAAATGCATAAGCGTCTTAAGGAATCAAAATTCTGCAGGTTCACAAGTTGTAACTTATCAAAATCTTAATGATTTTATCTTCGTTGAAAATATTGTTCTGTTGTTTGGAATCCGCACTACCAGAACGGCGTTAACAGAATCGAAGCCGTCCATCGCTGGTTCATGTGAATTGCACTCCAACATCTTCTTTGGCAGAACAGATTTCAGTTCCCACCTACGAAAACCGGTGTCAGTTAACCCTAGAACGTGGCAGTGGGGTACAAATATACCCCACGCCTTCATTGGGGCCGTGTAAAAACAAGAATTCAGCATTTACCGACCTGGGACCCTAACCATAATTCAATTTAGAGTTCCTAGTAAGAGCAGGAAAAGATTGTATAGCCAGTTTGCTTATAGCAGTGGTTTTCAACCGGGGGTGAATTCATCCCCAGGGGTGAATTGGATGATTGTTGGGGGTGAATTATGCAGGACAAATTTTAACGTGTTATTCAAACATTCCCGTCGGGTATTTGTCTTTATATATTGTGTCAGTATGTCGAGAATTGAAATGCTTACTGAGAGTGCCCTATAACAGGTTTCTTATTGTAAAATTGTGGCATTCATCTAATAGAAACTCTTTTTTACAGGCTAATAGGGCTACCACCTTTGGTAAGGTTTTCACCCGGAAATTTTTACTGAGCAGGAATAGGTTTTTATAGAATCACTTTGAACCTATCTGACCTATCTGCTGAGTTTAAATTAGACAAGTATAAACTCTTTCATTCTTTTTGTTACTCGTCGAAGTATCAATCACCAATATTGACTCACATTGACCGTTTGTTGTTTTGTTTTGGGAAAGCTTGATGCACACCACTACTTTGAGCTTTTCTTATTAGCTGTAAATTCATCGAGTTTGTTAACCGTATTGTCCATTTAGATAGGTGTTAAATTTCACTTCCCTGGCTATCGAAAAAAAATCCAAAAGCACCGGCCACTCATGCTGTGGAGGAGCAGCCAAACAACCATTGCTCTCTGCCACAGCTAAGTACCGTGAAGCAGGCAGGAAAGCGGTAGCATCTGTGAAGCACACTGCGGTGTCTTCCGAATTTTTTGCTGGGCCCAAAATATTCGGTTATTCGTCATCACAAAGTAGAATTTTTTTCTACCTGGCAAACAGTTTAGGTCCGCTTCTGGAGCAGTCAACATTAACACCGGAGAAATTATAACATATTGAGTTAAAATTATTCATCGTATCACTCGGAAAAATAGACGGTAAAGCCGGAGGCCATGAGATCCTGGAGTCTCCGGGTCAAACCCGGAGGGGTAGCAACCCTACAGGGTAATGATGGTAAACAATTTTCAGAAAAGGGTACATCATGGGGATCAATATTCGGAAAAGGGTACATGGAACGAAAAAGGTTGAAAACAACTGGCTTATTGCCTTCGTGGAAACAGGTGTCAAAGTTGGCGTGGGGTACGTTTGTACCCCAGCCTACGGTTGCCGTTAGTGTTTCGTCAGGTTTCGTGCTGTCAGAGGAAATGTTACTCGTGACAATACCAGTTTAAATACTGGTTGTTTTACTACGGTAGTAACAATTAGTATTATATAATTGTTTTAATCGTTTATTTAATTAATTTAATTTAATTTTGAAGCGGAACAAAAAATTGTTCTCATTTTTGCTGATTCTTATTGTTTTATTGTTAATTTTTTATAGTTTTTCAAAGCAATGGCTCACAAGTGTAATTTGCGCACAATAACAGCTTTAACAGTAACATTGCGTGTTACCAATGCAATGTATTACTAATCAGAAATTTTTTTTTCATTTCGATTTCCACCCCTTTTTATGTTATTTCCCGATTTTTAAACTTTCGCTCTTCAAAATAATTGCAGTTTTTCAAAAATATCGAAATTCCATTTTATACCGTATGAAGATCATGCTTTCAACTTTTAGAATCATTTGATTTTTTTTCAAATTGGTTGAATTTATGCATCATTGATTCAATAAATTCCGTACTTTCACTTACACAGCTGTTTTTGCAATTAAAAAACGAAGAAAATGGTGTATTATACATTTCTTTTGTTTGCAAAATTGCGATCAAACGTGTGGGGTACATTTGTACCCCAGTGCAACGTTCTAGGATTGAAAACGCAAGTGCATCGTTCTAGGGTTAATACAGCTCGATACTATAGGTATCTGGAGGGACTGCTTTTGAGCTCTGGTCGTCTCGGACTTACTGTCTGCCATGGTGGCCCAGCAATCCTCGGACGCCTGGATCTTTAAGCCAACGTTCGAACTTTACGTAATAATTATCTTCTGCGAGTTCCGTTCAGGAGAACCAACTATGGTTGCAAGAGCGCTGTTACCGGACTCCAGCGTATTTTTAACAATGTGGCGACTTTTGACAATGTTGGCCTTTGAGTTCAACCGGACGAGTAATTCGATTACATTACAATTCGAATCAATGTTTGAGTCACTCATACTTGGCGGCGGAAGACGTGGTGAACTGACGGGTTCCTGCTCTATGAAACGCGCGGGTTTGGAAGCATCGTCGTTCGAATCAGGCATCCCACTAAAAACGTTCACGACCGATTTATTTCGAACGCGTACAGCAGAAGATTAAACTGCTAAATTTACGACCATGTGGTCACCACTTTGGCGGGATTTGCCAAGAAAAGTTTCGAGTCCATTTAAGACTATTTATTAATATATACAGCGTTATTTATACAATGATTTGGGATGTGCCCAATTTGACCGATCACACAAATAAATCTGTTAAGAAGACGAAATAAAAGTGTAGGGTAATTTGGGGAGAGATGCCGCACATTTCTAAAAATCGTTAATGCATCAACGTAAACCATTCAATATTTGATGAAACCATTTAAAAAAAAAAGGTTTTTCTTTGAGCCGCTTCGTGAAAAGCTGAAAAAAATAATAATAAAAGAAGCGATCCTTCTCCTTTTAACCAGGTATAATGGAATTAAAAAGAAAAGCATCGCTTCATTTATTTTTAACTTTTTTAAATTATTTTTATCAATTGCGACAAGTTTCTAGAATACTGTGAAATGGTTTTTCTCATGAAAAAAATCATCAAATTTCCACGAACATTTAAAAAAGTCATTGCGGGAGAGATGCCGCATGTGCGGGTGAGACGCCGCACCGTGTTCACAAACTGAAAAATGGTGAACAAAAGTAGTTTTTAGCTCTCGTTGATGTTTTTGTGATTTGGTGTCTTAGACTGAGTTTCATGAAATTTGATTACACCTATAAATCGGCTATTTTAAAGCATTTTAAAAATATTAAAATATTAAATATATCTTTCGTCACCTTGTGTAACGGTTAAGTTGGAGTAACTTAATTAAGGGTACCTTTTATCTATATGTTTGTACGAGCGATATATATCTATGTATTGTTAGGGGCTCCTCAAAAGCAGTTTTTGGCTGTTTCTCTCAACAAGAAATTTATAAAAATTAGGTTTGTTCTTGAAAGATTTATTTTGAAAAAGCATCAATTTGATAAAATTTTTATTTTTATCCCTATATATAGACATCACTACGAATCAATGCGTTCACGAAAATTAGTGCCTGAAACTAATAAACCTGAATAAACCGAAGTTTATAGATAAATTGACTCATAATCCTATATGTCACTGTTTTAGGTCCGTTAGTTTGTGGTTATACCTTATTAAGTACCTATACCTGAGGCAAATGATCATTTAATGACATTGCGAGGTGAAAAAAATACATTTTAGCTACGTATCCTCCGGCATCTCACCCGCAAATTTGATGCGGCATCTATACCAATTGTAGAGGAGAGATGCCTCATGGCGACATTTTCTTCTGAAATTATGGATTGCCATGCTCATGCCTTTTAAAAAGTCCCAGCTATTCAGCCGGTACATGATTTACCAAAAAAAAAAATCGAATAATTTAAAAAAAACGAAATTTTAACGCGGTGCTGAAAAATTTTTGGCCTCCGTGATGCAAATGGACGCACATAATCATTATAAAACTTTCGTGAATTAATAATAACAATTATTTTACATCTCCAGTGTTGTAATTCTTCGAAAGACGAACTTACAATATCATATTGTTACTATGTTTTAATTGCCGCAAGGTTCTTCTGTATCGATTTTGTTGGTTATTTTCGGCAAATTTGAGACTAAGAGAAACGAAAGCAATGAATTTGTAAGACGGATAGGTATTCTAGAGCGAATCAGTTATAAACCTAGAACCGAAAACTAGGACTAGGCAGGCTCATATGGACATGATCGAAAGGAAATGTGAAGAATTCTTTGCCTTCTGCTAAGTAGGAGTTTGGCGTTGGACCCAAATCTACCGCATGGTCTATGGTAGAACATAATTCATCATCATGTTTTACCGCCGATGCGGCATCGCTCCCGAAATTACCCTATTGTTTTCACTTTAATAAGCTTTGGTCGAGCTCGAGTTGTTTGCACAGATCGAGGCAAAATATCAAAAAGATTACAATTAGCGCAAAAGAAAAGGGAAAATGTAAAGCATTTTTTGTCTTCGATCGAGTACAGGTCGAGTGACGATGACGGTTTCGATGCTCATGATTTGATGATTACTGTATCGCTTGCGATCGCCGCTGAGATGTTGGTTATTGCATCTGTGCTCGACGGCGGATAACTCACTGATGTTTTATTGACTTTTTTTTTTTTCATAAAACGTTTATTTGACACGGCATTTGCAAAAGCTTTTTACGCCGGGGTTTTTTTTAACATAACATGTTACAAAGTTTCTAAAGACTATCACGTTATAAAAAAATCACTTTCTAATGCTAACACTTAGGATAATCATCATTTTGAATGTTTTTAATTATACTCTATTTTCTTGAATTTCATTGTAAACCTATTGATAGTTTTTCTGTAATCTTTGTTTATTTTTTTTTCTTTATTTATATCGTTTTATCTAACTTAACTAACTGCGAAGAAATCTAAATTGTTTGTGGGTAGCAAGGGAAAAAACTAGAAACATTGTGGGGATAATTATATTTGAATATTTATTGTTTTCAGAAAATGATTAATATGGCCCATGTAAGTAAGATCTCGTAAAGCGAGGATATCACGAATAGGAACATAGGGTGGTTTTTTTCTGGCTCGTAAGGAGTCTATTAATTGGGATCTGGCTTCACGATATTCAGTGCAAGACCAAACAACATGTTGAATGTCTTCGTAACCCTCTCCGCAAGCACATTGATTATCTTCTGCGATCCCAATACGGCGGAGATGCGCATTCAACGTATAATGGTTGGACATGAGTCTAGACATCACACGAATGAAGTTTCGACTTACATCCAACCCTTTGAACCGTGCCTTCGTTGATACTTTAGGGATAATTGAGTGCAACCACCGTCCCAGATCTCCATTGTCCCATGATGTTTGCCAACTAGTAAGCGTCCTCTGACGAGAAGCGCTATAAAATTCATTGAAGGCAATAGGTCTTTCATAGATGTCACCGTCCAGCGCCCCTATTTTGGCTAAATTATCCGCTCTATCATTACCCGGTATGGAGCAATGAGCGGGAATCCACACTAAGGTAATTTGATAAGATTTATTTGTTAATTTAGTTAAGTATTCTCGTATCTTCTTCAAAAAGAACGGAGTGTGATTATCAAGCTTTAATGAGCGTAGTGCCTTAATTGTGCTGAGGATGAAATTATGGCTCGGAAGTAAAGTATCAATGATTTCCAGACTATAGTGAACTGCTGCAAGTTCGGCTGTATAAACGGAGGCAGGTTCTGCAAGCTTGCAAGAGATCGAGGTGTTATTGTTGAAAATACCGAAGCCAGTGGCCTCATTGATTCGTGACCCATCAGTGTAGAACATTTTATGGCAGTCAATGTGTTGGTATTTACTTATGAATATTTTAGGGATCTCCAGAGAGCGCTGGTGATCCGGGATTCCACGAATTTCCTCTTGCATTGACGTGTCGAAAAATAAAGTGGAATCGGGAGTCTCTAGTATATTAACACATGTCAGAACATAACTAGAAGGCGTTATTTCTAGTGACATGTGATTGAAGTACACTGTCATGAGTCAGGTTTGGGATTGAAGCTCGACAAGTCTTTCGAAATTTTCAATTACCAGTGGATTCATAACCTGTTTTATTGATTTGGTTACCGACCGGATTGTTATTCAAATCCTAGTAAATTTAGCCATGGCGGTTATGTCCCGGACATTACCCACCCCTAGTTTTTTCACTGAAAATACCTTACCTCCTCCTCCTCTCCATGTTTCACGAAATATTTTTTATTTGGGAATTGATCAAGGATCTTTTATTCTTTAATCCTAACTCCATAAGTCCATGTTGATGTGGTATTAAATTCAGATTATATAATATGGAACTACATTTAATATCCAGGTAAATTCAATGATCATTTTGCAATCACAGTTAGTCACGGACAATAACGAAATAATGGCATACAGATGATCTTTAATGTTGAGCTACATATTGGAGAAAACTGTAAAAAAAGTTCATTACACAAATCTTTGCACGATACTGCAAAATTGAGACATTTAAATATTTATGTCCGAGTTGAGAAATTACATAATTTCAAGATCCAATCCTGCTTTAAAAAAAATACTTTTTCAAATAGGGATATCTAACAATGAGAGATTCTCGGTGTTTCCTTTCTCTTTCGATGATTACGACGTCTCTATTAACCTAAATCGGAGTCAATAGCATTCGTTCGTTTGCCCACCAAACGAATTACGGAATTACATCAATTTTTGATATTGTTTAATTGCTTTTCCACGTTACGCGCAGGTGTCTTTCTCGTGCACGTTCATTCATTTTTTTGTACTATGTTTATATACAGCGATTGGTTCGGTGAGTACAGTTTAATTGAAAATACATAGATCATGAGTGATTGTCTTTGTACTGTAGCGATACTTCGAGCTGATATAGAATGTAGAGATGGTTTCCAATTCCCAGAGGAACTGTTGCCCTTGCGGTCAGACTACCATCGAGTGGAGGAAAAAAAATCGTTAATTAAAATTGCCATTTTGGTTGCATTTGCTAGAATTGCACAATGTTTGATTGAGTTTTTCTAGACGCTTTACTCTTTTAGTGATGCAGTTTGTGTCCGAAAGCATCGCATCTCGCAGGCGATCGAAATTCGCTTGTATTTTTTGGATTACAGTAATGTTCCGATTATATCACGCCTATATATATATATATATATATATATATATATATATATATATATATATATATATATATATATATATATATATATATATATATATATATATATATATATATATATATATATATATATATATATATATATATATATATATATATATATATATATATATATATATATATATATATATATATATATATATATATATATATATATATATATATATATATATATATATATATATATATATATATATATATATATATATATATATATATATATATATATATATATATATATATATATATATATATATATATATATATATATATATAGAAGCGAACACTAATTATTTCAGCCAGTAGTACAATCTTAATCCGCAAGATAGAAAGCATTGAAAAGAATGCGCAAATTTTCCACTGTAAGCAAATTACTACTTTTCCATGCTCGTCATCGCTTCCTGCAAACCGAAAACTTTCCTGCTGATTTATACACTTCCGTTTCATATTCCAGCCAGGTTTTGCTTTCAATAGGTCCACAGCATGCTACGATAATTTTATTATCCCCACAAACCCTGCACCGACACTCACTGTTGAACTTAATAATTATTTTCGCAACCTACAGTTTAACTAGAGGTTGTTGCGGTGGTATTGTTCCAGGGCATCAAGTAGAACCGCTTCTGCCCAGATTCAGCGAGGCGGGATTTGCATACCTCCAACAGGATTATATCTTATGCGCATTTTCCACACATACAAATATTCAGCCATATCTACCTCAGTGTAGAATCTTACAGGCGCTTCCGCAGATTTTTCCCGTCCCTAGTTAAACAAAAAGAAAATGATACATTCAACTTTGTTTTGTACAAAGGGGAACCCGTGGCTGATAAGACCGTTGGGGCAATTCAGACCTCCTCGATTTCTCAGAAATTCGTAAGACTTTCTGACTGTGGAAGCACCGGTCTAAAACATTAATTTTGACAGCTAAATCTCATTGTTCACTTTTTTTTAAAGAAGATACAACGTGTTTCATTTTTTGCCATCCTCAAAACAAAAATCATTGTAGTAGAGATTAAAGTAACAAATAAAAGTGAAAAATATCAGATAAGTGTTATGGAAAGCTGGAGGCTTCCATTTTATGGAATGAATTTTTGTATGTTACCATGTTTTAATTGCCGCAAGGTTCTACTGGATCGATTTTGTTGGCTATTTTTGGCACAAATTTAAGATTAAGAGAAACGAAAGCAATGAAATTTAAAGACGGATAGGTATTCTAAAGCCAATCAGTTATAAACATAAAATGGAAAACAAGGACTAGGTAAGTTCACTGTAACCCGCCATGGTAATAATTTAGCATTTGTGCGTACTCTCTCCGTAGAGTGTATTGCAGTGGTTTTCAACCGGGGGTGAATTCACCTCCAGGGGTAAATTGGATGATTGTTGGGGGTAAATTATGCGGGACAAAATTTTAACTTGTTATCCAAACATTCCCGTCGGGTATTTGTCTTTATATATTGTGTCAGTATGTCAAGAATTGAGATGCTTACTGAGAGTGCCCTGGAACAGGTTTCTTATTGTAAAATTGTGGCATTCATCCAATAGAAACTCTTTATTACAGGGTAATAGGGCTACCACCTTTGGTAAGGTTTTCACCCGGAAATTTTTACTGAGCAGGAATAGGTTTTTATAGAATCACTTTGAACCTATCTGATTTATCTGCTGAGTTTAAATTAGACAAGTATAAACTCTTTCATTCTTTTGTAACTCGTCGAAGTATCAATCACCAATATTGACTCACATTGACCGTTTGTTGTTTTGTTTTGGGAAAGCTTGATGCATACCACTACTTTGAGCTTTTCTTATTAGCTGTAAATTTATCGCGTTTGTAAACCGTATTTGCCATTTAGATAGGTTTCGTTTCGTTTCGTTTTTTTATTTACGTGACTTTAAAAATTTTCATTCGTCACGTTATTTAGATAGGTGTTAAATTTCACTTCCCTGGCTATCGAAAAAAATCCAAAAGCACCGGCCACTCATGCTGTGGAGGAGCAGCCAAACAACCATTGCTCTCTGCCACAGCTAAGTACCGTGAAGCAAGCAGGAAAGCGGTAGCATCTGTGAAGCACACTGTGGTGTCTTCCGAAATTTTTGCTGGGCCCAAAATATTCGGTTATTCGTCATCACAAAGTAGCAATTTTTTTCTACCTGGCAAACAGTTAAGGTCCGCTTCTGGAGCAGTCAACATTAACACCGGAAAAACTTATTTTAACATATTGAGTTAAAATTATTCATCGTATCACTATACTCGGAAAAATAGACGGTAAACCTGGAGGCCATGAGATCCTCTCCAAAAACCGGAGTCTCTGGGTCAAACCCGGGGGTAGCAACCCTACAGGGTAATGATGGTAAACAATTTTCAGAAAAGGGTACATCATGGGGATCAATATTCGGAAAGGGGTACATGGAACGAAAAAGGTTGAAAACCACTGGTCTAATGTTTACGTCAAATTATGCTCACCATTGTTTTGTACCGTTCACGTTAAATTTGTAAATTTTTGTATAGTTTCATGTTTGTAAACGGTTTTATTTGTGCAGATAGGTGTAGTTATTTTTGTTTGGCAATTGTAAATAATTAACACAGGGTTTAGCTAGGCTACCGCTCTCCTCTTGGAAAAATACGTGTGCGCTAGTTATGTTGCTCATAGGTGACAGCTATGCGATGAGGCGGATTGTGTTTGTGATGGTCGAGTCAGGAAGGCGGCCATCGAGTTTTGGAAAGTGACAGACTGCGGTGAAGAAAACACGTCCTCGATAGTGTAGTGGTAAGTATCACGCGGGAGTCCGGGGCTCGATTCCCCGTCGGGAGCCAACTTACAGAACATGATCGAAAGGAACTGTGAAGAGCCTGCCTTCTGCTTAGTAGGAGTTGTACCCAAGCCTACCGCATGGTCGTTGATAGAACATAAGCGAGCGTTCATCGTTCGGTTCGATTGACGATGCCAGCATGTGGAGTACTGCTGTTCCGGCGGCCCTGCTTCCTACAACGCATAAACGTACATACTCTAAACCTTGCTGCTGAACCGTATGCAGCAAAGATGAACCTCCCACCATTGGTGGTTAAAAAAAGTACCGCTTGAGACGCTTGTAAGCAGCTTCGCCGCTATGGACGGAAAGGCAGAATTTAATATAGCGCGTATCGGAACCAAGGTGATGCTTCACACGAAAACTGAATATGACCTGGTCGTAAAATCAAGAATCCAAGGCGCAATACTTCACACATCTCCAGTGATAAGCCCTGCAAGGATGTCATCAGGGGCCTACTGAGCTTGGACATCAAGACGATTGAAAGGGAAATCGTGAACCGGTACAAACAAGAACCAACTGCTGTTTTCCGGATGACGAGAAGAGACGAAAACGTTATCGAAAAAGTATCCGGGCATCCTTTCCTGGTTCACTTTTGGAAGGTGACGGTGATGCTCAACGCTCTGCAAGCAATCCACACGCTATTTTTGATTATCATCCGCTGAAAACCATATGGTCTCGGCTGTCGTGAAGTGCCAGCGCTGTCTCAACTTTGGGCACGGTACCCGCAACTGCAACATCAGCTCACGCTGCAATAATTGTGCTCAAACCCATGCCACACCCGACTGTTTTGTGGACAAAGCTGTGCTGTATGCATGCGCAATGGTGATCACCAAAGTTCAGACAGTGTTTGTAACGAAAAGTATACAAACGCATCCGAAAACAGGCTACAACCATCAACCAACCAGGTCGCAAAAAGCAAAAGCCCCAGTCTTCAGGGCGGCTGATTTTCCGCTGCTACCTCCGCAGGTGCAATCTGCGTCCCGTCGAGGTGCAGTTCGGCAATACGGTGGACAGGAACATCGACGAAAACCCGCCGCTCGACACTGTAGAAGACATCGACTGTGTGCTGGAGGCGCTTCAATGAACCATATCCATGGCCGACCAGATGCATATTCATGTGAGGAGTAGGTAAGTTTTTTGCCATTGATCCCCACGCCAAATTTCTTATCCGTTCAAGAAATGTTTGTTGGCGCCAGTTTCAGAGGTCCGGTGATCTGAACAAGAAGCGCGAAATGGCCGATCTGAATAGGCAGATACTTACAGAATGGACTTAATCCGAAGCGAAAGTTTCGGACGTGTTTGACATTTGCCGCATTTGACTGGCTCGAACATCCCAAGTCCACTTGAAAATCAGGATGCGCAATACGTTCACAATATCGATGCCTCCCTTGTGTCGTGCCAACAGAGAATAGGATAACTAGAAAAACTCTAGTGAGAGAACTGCGCAGAGAAAAACAGCATTTTTGGCAACGTATGCCCCAGCATTTTATGGCAACACGTCCAATGTTATAAGGATAGGCAATGTTCGATTGGATACGTTTTTTGAAAGCTAAACGAGAATCCAATCGATCCAAAATGGAGTCTCCGCTGTTCTCTTTCTAGAGTTTTTCTAAGAATAACATCTGAACAAATTGTCTCAGCGTCGAAATATACTAATAATATGAAGGCTCCCGGGTGTGATGAAATTTTCAACTTGATACTGTTCTTTCAGTTCGCAGACGATACTTCAATAGCAGTGAAAGGAAAACAACGATGCTTTAACGCATTTACTGAGTATTCTGAAAAATGGAGAATTAAAATCAATGCTTCTAAAACCCAAACAATTGTTTTTATATCACCCAAGCTAAAACCAACTGAGTCTTGCACAATAATCATGGACGGCACAAGGGTTGAGTGGTTCACTTTGGTTAGGTGTTTGTATCCGCTGATTTGCCGTCAATCCCGCCTCTCAGGGGTGAACAAACTGTATGTCTACAAACAACTTTTAGCACCCGCGATCTTCTACGCAACCCCGGTGTGGGAACTATGTGTTCTAATTTACAGAGACAAGATGCAGGTCGCACAAAATAGAGTTTTGAGGATGGTACTCACACGTCCTTTTGATACCAGAAAATCAGACCTACATGAAGAGGTGAGCATTCTAAAACTTGATCTTAAAATCGCCGATATTAAAACTAAATTTGTAAATCATTGCAATATCTTGGAACACGTTTTTATAAGGAACTTGTACATACTAAATTAAATAATAGGTTAAGTATAAATAGTAAGTTTAGTTTAAGCATTGCATTTATCACTCATATGTGTAAATTCGTCTGGATAATTTGCAACTCTGAAAATAAAAACTCACATTTTCACACAAAAAGTTATTGGCACTCGCACAACTTATCCGGAAAAATTCAACGCAATATTTCTCCGGATAATTAAATCCGCCGGAAAATGAGCGAATGAGTTTATCACGGTTTTTTGCGCTCGCTGTCTTGCTGGCGCTATTCCGAAACACGAAAAAAAGTCTATCGTACTTCTTTGGGGTTTTCATTGAAAATGAAGTGTATATTTTGACATATGTGTGGATGTTTAACGACTGTGGAGATTTGTTTTGTTAACGAGTTTCGGCTAAGCAGTCAATAAAAACAGCAAAAACAACGTATTGCTTCAATGTCCGACGGTTTCGGTGATATATTTCACCTTTTTCAAGGAGTCTATAATTAAAATATCAGTATATTCGTTACATATGTTTCCGTTTGTCTGTGAAATTTTTTACTTACAGAAGCTGTGCGTTTTGTTGTTGTGTGTGTCTGTGTATCTAACATTGGTTGTCTAGTGTGTATGATTTCTAATGGCGTCCAGTAGTAGCTATTTCCGAGAATTAATGTCAATAATTATAATGGTCAAAAAAATCTGCGTGTTACTTACTGCATCTGTGTCACAAACTTTTTGCACGTCACTGTAATAAAGCTATCTCGCTAGTCTGATGTAAAGCTTTAGCACTTCTATCTTTTACCTACTAGTTCAGAGCTGTTCCGTTTTGGTTTTGTCTTTTCCCTTTTTTGTGTACTACTTGGTTTGACAGGTTTGGCTAGGCGGGTGTGTGCGTGTGTGGTGTCATCATGCTATAATGCTAGCTGTCAAACTTACTGTGTATGTTTTGGTTCTTGAGTGCAGTGCATGTTTTTTTGTGGTGACGGTCTATAATTTTCGTGTTTTTTAAATCAAACCTGTGGTCCTGTGTGATGCTGTGGTGTAGTAATGCAGTTTTTTCCTGTAGGGCTGCAATTTCTGGGTCGGTGGCGGTTAATCCTTGTTGTTTATATTTGTCAAGTGCGTTGTAGTGAGTCTGATGGCCCCATGATTCTGGTTTTTAGTTTATTGGTCGTCATGCCCACATAACATGCTGGACAATTGGAACATGGTATGCTGTAGATAACATTGTTTTGCATGGGTACGGGATCTTTCAGTTTCGTAAATATGTGTCCAACTGTGTTTGTATTATGATGTGCTAGTCGTATGTTCTGGTAGTCGTTTTTCAGGTGCTTGTCGATTTTATTCGACAGATATGGAATGTATGCTATGGATCGGTAGGTATATTGCAGCTTCTCGTCAGTTTGCGGTGGGGTGGGTGGGTTACGGTTGGTATGTTGATGCATCCGGTTGATTAGCCTTTTTCTGAGCGATTTTGTTCAAGCTCAGTTGTTTATCAATTATATGCGCTTTTTGATCGTCATTTAGATTAGTGGATAGGGTATTCACTCTTTGGTTCAAAACTTCGTTCAAAGAGTGAATACGGCAGGAAGCGCAGATCACTGCCCTAGTTACGTTATCGGGTTTACTTTAAAGTTTTTAAAAAAGCGGCTACTCGTCGTTGCAGTTAACTCTAGATTGATTTTATTATAATTGAATCGATACATGCTAAGACCTACTCGCCGTGTGCACCACTGTACACGTTTCCTTTAGTCAGCACATAATATACCACGGTGTCTGGTGACTGCTGAGATGGCGTCTGGTGCTGTTGCTGGGCAGCTTGGTCGTTAACTTGCCACCCTTTGGACATGAGGCTCCGTACGAATCATTTCCATCGAAGTCCGATTCGTGAAGCGTGATAGGTTTCCGTCGAAAGGTTTCGATTTTCCCGAATGCTGACTTAGCCAAATTATTACACTTCGTCTGCGAATGAAAAAATTAAAGAGAATACCAAGACCGATAATGATGGGTCAAGCAATGGTGTTTCCAAAGATTGTCCAATCTGGCCATTGGATGCTATTACTCTCCAGTCGGATAAATTCTAAATCCTTCGTCGTCTGCAACTGTAGGTTATGAAGATGCTCCAGGCTCAGGTTTGTTATATCTTGTTGTATTGTTTCTTGGATTCCACCCAGAGGTAGTTTGATAGATGTTTCCGTCAGATGTTTAATCCTGCTAGAGAGCTTGTGATTACTGATATTGAGAGGGCAATCGGTATAGTATATTAAATCGTCGCTGTTGCGCTATATTATGACGAACGCAAGGGATGAGTCGCTTAGCATAAATCGAATTGTGCTCACAAACAAACAACGTGGTAGCTTGTGCCGCAATGTGCCATGGTGTTCAGTAAAACAACAACAATGGTTGCTATGGTTATTTAACTACACTTTGTTGTAAGTTTTTGAGTTATCAGAAGTGTGCCTCATTGTACCACACATTGTGGTAACGAGTAAAACGATCGTGTAAAACTGTGAATCGTAATCTTATATCGTGTTATGAAAGGTGATACAGTGTGTATTGCACATTGTTCTAAGCGACTCGCCTCTTGGACAAACGCCATTTTGAGGTAAACAGAATTAGATATGCCATGTAACTGAATTCTATAATCTCTACAATGTAGCGTTCAGTAACCCAGCAGAATTTTTAAATTCTGCTGGGTTACTGAGAAACACGATTATGACAAGCGCTAATTTCTCGAGTGGTCGATTTGTGCTATCTTGTGACAACAAGAAACCAAACAACAATCCCAGCTTGTTGGCTTGTTATAAGATAAAGAGCTTATAGTAAGCCAACAGATATCGCTAATGACATACGTAATTCCTAACTAGATCAACCATAATCATTAGCTAGGTTCTTGTCTTGGAAGCAAAGCTTTTTCTACCATAGTTTTTTTCTGGTAATTGTTGGCTTGTGTTTTCAAAATCTTCTGTGCATATTTGTGACACGTCATGCATATTTTACCATCAATACACACTTATGACACGTATGCGAACGGCTTTGGTTTACATGTTAAGTAAAAACTGTCAATATAGTCAACCGATCTTCGCATAAATCGAGAGAAAAGATAGAAGCATCGATTGCCATCTCCGAAAAACTTCTAACATGTATAAATTTCTAGATATTCAATCGCAAACTTAAAAAAAACGTGTTTATCGAAAAGTGGTAAATGGCGATTGTCATCAGATAGCACAACATCGACGAAATATGCTCCGGAGAGATTTCTTTTGGATTCTCCGTAAATTGTTTCTATGATAATGTAGTTCATCTGATTTATTACTTAATGTTGATCATCGATCGAAATAATTTCGTTGTGTAAAGGGTTTGTTGTGTAATTGCACATGGCAGGTTCCTTTGAGAAGCAATATTTGTATCCAGAGATTGTGTAGTGAATTCTTATTGACGAGATAACTCTGTGGACTAATGTGAATTTGTTGATGGTTGTTCAGGAACGGATAAATATGAACTTATGTTTGGCTATTGGCTTTCTCAGTCTGGTATATATGTATCAAACGACTTAATTTTTGATTATCCGACGTTTCGGCCGTTTTTGGCGGCCTTTTTCAAGGAAAATTGTCTGTCTGAGAAGGCCAACAGCCAAACATAAAGCACCCCCAGTCGATCAAAAAGTTACATGAAAATAAAATTTACGAAAAATTCGGTGGTCCAATTTGGGTGATTTGATAAGAAGAACGACCTCCTTGTTATTGGTGACGATGGACGTGGTGTATGAGATGACATCGGCTGCTGTTAATATTTGCGCATTTAAAATTTTTATTTTAACTAGAGTGATAGTTTCTTTTATTAATTGTAATTTCTGTTGAGAAAAATGTAGGTTTAGCAAAAGAACATGTATACTATAATGTTAATACATCTATAGCATCTTATAATAGTTTTGAAAATGGATGATTTCATTTGAAGGGTTAGTTCTCCATTTACTTTGACTTGTATGTTGTTGTTTGTAATCAGATCGTCAATTGATGAATTGATTAATTTTAGGTCATTTGCGTCTGGACTACTTGCAATAAATTTCCAAGCTGTTCCTAATATGTCCCAGTACTTTTGTCTCTTAGTTACAAATATTTTCTCAAAAATGTGATCTATTTCTTCAAACTTTTGAGAGTTTCTGTATGTGTTTCGCTTGTCCCCATAATAGTCAAATTGTCAGTTATCTAAAAAAGGATCGCATCCTGGGTTAGATCCTAGTAGGTCTTGATTCTCTTCGGGTTTCCTGCGGTCCTGCGGGGAAGAAGCAGGCAGGTGCCTTCGGGATGGTCCTCTTTGGTTGTCCTATTAGGGTCCCTAGCACCAATCGAATGCTCTCCAGTGTCCTGCTTCCTGCTTCGTGGGTTGTCTCGTCGTTTTCCGGTGCTTTGTTTTTTACATTAAAGACTTCCTAATATACGCGAACGGAGGTTTTAGTGGAATGTACGTAATGTTTCAAAGGTTTTCTTCCATTTAATTCCACTATATTTTTTATAGTTAAACACACTTGCACTTCACTATTTAACAGATACCGATATTTCGATTACTACTTGTAATCTTCTTCAGTGTTTGTATCAGTCTATGGTGATACGCTACACAGTGCCATTTAACAGGCGACTGAGCTTGTCCGATCAAACACCATTCTTTCCCTTGTGCTGTGCTCGTTTCACGCACATGGTTTATATACAATATATTAATTATTAATTAATTAATAATTAATTAACTAATAATTAATATAATCAGTTTTATATTAATTATTCGCATTAATTAGTATAAAACCCGTGCACAGAATCACTCGTACAGTTGTGCTCCATGTGCGAACACGGTTAACATAGCGTCGAGGTACTAGTTGTCTCTTTCGCTCCACCCATCATCACGAGCGTTGACTCGAGCATTGTACATCTGTATACCGTTCGATTGGGTGTTTGCGGTTGCATTCGTGCAGGATAGCAATCTGCGCTTTCGTTTCGCAAAATGAAAACTTTCTACTTCCTACTTTGATTCTACTTATACATACCCACTACAAAGCCTATTTATGAATTAATACACTGCAACTCAAGAAACCGTCGCAAAATACGCATTCATATTTAAAAATAATTTTCGATTCTTGTATATTTATTGCTTCGATATATGATTAAGGTTCAACTGAGAAAGCGGCCATCTTCGGAAATGAAAAAAACAGTTTCTTCGCTACCCTTTCACAATCTTCTAGAAAATCAGTCAATGCATTCGGGCCATTATTAGAATACCACTGGTTGATTTTCGTAAAGATATTGCCAACGATGTTCATTATGTAGTTGAGCCACGGTGTATTTCGTAGTTGAACCTTAAGATCACCGCATTTGCTATATTTATATGTGTGTTTCAGGAAAGTTGCAGTAATGGCAAAATAAAACTAGAAAGCTTGTTCTACACATGAAATTGTCTGAAACATGATTTCTCTTCACTGTTCCTGGTTTTTGCAGCACGTAATCGAAAAGTTTTTACAATTTTTCAAGGTTGAGATTATCCCATAAAGATTAGTTCCAGCTATATTTTTTTACAAAAATGAAAACTTTTTGAGCGACTTAGTGGAATATCACAATTAATCCTGTTAAGACAGGTGTCTTCCGTTTAATTCCACTATAATAATAATAATAATGAAAAACAGTTGCTTTTCACCATCAATAAGATACTGTATTTGTATTATTTCAACTATTACTTATAGTCTTCTTCAGTGCTTTTTTTTTCAATTTTGTTCTCAGTGATATGCCATATTTTGGTTGAAATCTACAGCTATCCTTTTTAAACTTTCAGTTGTTGGGGTTAAGGTTGTGAGAGATTGTTCGTTGAATATCTTTGTTTTTTGTGAATTATTGATTGGATGGTTTGCTATGAATATCCATTGAGCCTGCCTATTTAGAAAATAAATTGTTTCTTTATTTTTTGCTTCTTCCTTAAAGGTAAACTAAGGGAAACCATATTATGAAAAGTGGCCATTTTATGCTGGTAAAAATGGTTTGAAGTATTTGGTATTATGAAATAATTTTCTTCCGTGTAAAGGCGCATGAGTTTCATGTAAGCTCTTACTTTGCTTTTCTACAGATTATGGCTTTTTTGTGGAGTAATCAATTCTCTAGAAGGTTAATTGAACATTTTACGGGGACAATTGGGTATAATGCGGCTACATCAAAAGAGACCATTATTTCGTCCTCTTATTTCACTTGAATTCTGCAGTTGAAAAGCGAATTCTTGTGTACATCTGACAGATCGGCTGGCGATTTTTTTTTGGCATACTTTGAAATTCATTTGCGAGCCATTTTGCAAGTTTTTGGGTCGCGCAGAAAAAAAATATTTTGTGATTTTAAATTTATTTTCATGTACATATTTGGAGCATGAATATAAATGTGAAATTAAGTTCCACCACAAATACACACAACTTGTCGTGCTTTCTTCAACGAATTTTATTATAATTTTTCTCCAGTGATAAGCCCTGCAAGGATGTCATCAGGGGCCTACTGAGCTTGGACATCAAGACGATTGAAAGGGAAATCGTGAACCGGTACAAACAAGAACCAACTGCTGTTTTCCGGATGACGAGAAGAGACGAAAACGTTATCGAAAAAGTATCCGGGCATCCTTTCCTGGTTCACTTTTGGAAGGTGACGGTGATGCTCAACGCTCTGCAAGCAATCCACACGCTATTTTTGATTATCATCCGCTGAAAACCATATGGTCTCGGCTGTCGTGAAGTGCCAGCGCTGTCTCAACTTTGGGCACGGTACCCGCAACTGCAACATCAGCTCACGCTGCAATAATTGTGCTCAAACCCATGCCACACCCGACTGTTTTGTGGACAAAGCTGTGCTGTATGCATGCGCAATGGTGATCACCAAAGTTCAGACAGTGTTTGTAACGAAAAGTATACAAACGCATCCGAAAACAGGCTACAACCATCAACCAACCAGGTCGCAAAAAGCAAAAGCCCCAGTCTTCAGGGCGGCTGATTTTCCGCTGCTACCTCCGCAGGTGCAATCTGCGTCCCGTCGAGGTGCAGTTCGGCAATACGGTGGACAGGAACATCGACGAAAACCCGCCGCTCGACACTGTAGAAGACATCGACTGTGTGCTGGAGGCGCTTCAATGAACCATATCCATGGCCGACCAGATGCATATTCATGTGAGGAGTAGGTAAGTTTTTTGCCATTGATCCCCACGCCAAATTTCTTATCCGTTCAAGAAATGTTTGTTGGCGCCAGTTTCAGAGGTCCGGTGATCTGAACAAGAAGCGCGAAATGGCCGATCTGAATAGGCAGATACTTACAGAATGGACTTAATCCGAAGCGAAAGTTTCGGACGTGTTTGACATTTGCCGCATTTGACTGGCTCGAACATCCCAAGTCCACTTGAAAATCAGGATGCGCAATACGTTCACAATATCGATGCCTCCCTTGTGTCGTGCCAACAGAGAATAGGATAACTAGAAAAACTCTAGTGAGAGAACTGCGCAGAGAAAAACAGCATTTTTGGCAACGTATGCCCCAGCATTTTATGGCAACACGTCCAATGTTATAAGGATAGGCAATGTTCGATTGGATACGTTTTTTGAAAGCTAAACGAGAATCCAATCGATCCAAAATGGAGTCTCCGCTGTTCTCTTTCTAGAGTTTTTCTAAGAATAACATCTGAACAAATTGTCTCAGCGTCGAAATATACTAATAATATGAAGGCTCCCGGGTGTGATGAAATTTTCAACTTGATACTGTTCTTTCAGTTCGCAGACGATACTTCAATAGCAGTGAAAGGAAAACAACGATGCTTTAACGCATTTACTGAGTATTCTGAAAAATGGAGAATTAAAATCAATGCTTCTAAAACCCAAACAATTGTTTTTATATCACCCAAGCTAAAACCAACTGAGTCTTGCACAATAATCATGGACGGCACAAGGGTTGAGTGGTTCACTTTGGTTAGGTGTTTGTATCCGCTGATTTGCCGTCAATCCCGCCTCTCAGGGGTGAACAAACTGTATGTCTACAAACAACTTTTAGCACCCGCGATCTTCTACGCAACCCCGGTGTGGGAACTATGTGTTCTAATTTACAGAGACAAGATGCAGGTCGCACAAAATAGAGTTTTGAGGATGGTACTCACACGTCCTTTTGATACCAGAAAATCAGACCTACATGAAGAGGTGAGCATTCTAAAACTTGATCTTAAAATCGCCGATATTAAAACTAAATTTGTAAATCATTGCAATATCTTGGAACACGTTTTTATAAGGAACTTGTACATACTAAATTAAATAATAGGTTAAGTATAAATAGTAAGTTTAGTTTAAGCATTGCATTTATCACTCATATGTGTAAATTCGTCTGGATAATTTGCAACTCTGAAAATAAAAACTCACATTTTCACACAAAAAGTTATTGGCACTCGCACAACTTATCCGGAAAAATTCAACGCAATATTTCTCCGGATAATTAAATCCGCCGGAAAATGAGCGAATGAGTTTATCACGGTTTTTTGCGCTCGCTGTCTTGCTGGCGCTATTCCGAAACACGAAAAAAAGTCTATCGTACTTCTTTGGGGTTTTCATTGAAAATGAAGTGTATATTTTGACATATGTGTGGATGTTTAACGACTGTGGAGATTTGTTTTGTTAACGAGTTTCGGCTAAGCAGTCAATAAAAACAGCAAAAACAACGTATTGCTTCAATGTCCGACGGTTTCGGTGATATATTTCACCTTTTTCAAGGAGTCTATAATTAAAATATCAGTATATTCGTTACATATGTTTCCGTTTGTCTGTGAAATTTTTTACTTACAGAAGCTGTGCGTTTTGTTGTTGTGTGTGTCTGTGTATCTAACATTGGTTGTCTAGTGTGTATGATTTCTAATGGCGTCCAGTAGTAGCTATTTCCGAGAATTAATGTCAATAATTATAATGGTCAAAAAAATCTGCGTGTTACTTACTGCATCTGTGTCACAAACTTTTTGCACGTCACTGTAATAAAGCTATCTCGCTAGTCTGATGTAAAGCTTTAGCACTTCTATCTTTTACCTACTAGTTCAGAGCTGTTCCGTTTTGGTTTTGTCTTTTCCCTTTTTTGTGTACTACTTGGTTTGACAGGTTTGGCTAGGCGGGTGTGTGCGTGTGTGGTGTCATCATGCTATAATGCTAGCTGTCAAACTTACTGTGTATGTTTTGGTTCTTGAGTGCAGTGCATGTTTTTTTGTGGTGACGGTCTATAATTTTCGTGTTTTTTAAATCAAACCTGTGGTCCTGTGTGATGCTGTGGTGTAGTAATGCAGTTTTTTCCTGTAGGGCTGCAATTTCTGGGTCGGTGGCGGTTAATCCTTGTTGTTTATATTTGTCAAGTGCGTTGTAGTGAGTCTGATGGCCCCATGATTCTGGTTTTTAGTTTATTGGTCGTCATGCCCACATAACATGCTGGACAATTGGAACATGGTATGCTGTAGATAACATTGTTTTGCATGGGTACGGGATCTTTCAGTTTCGTAAATATGTGTCCAACTGTGTTTGTATTATGATGTGCTAGTCGTATGTTCTGGTAGTCGTTTTTCAGGTGCTTGTCGATTTTATTCGACAGATATGGAATGTATGCTATGGATCGGTAGGTATATTGCAGCTTCTCGTCAGTTTGCGGTGGGGTGGGTGGGTTACGGTTGGTATGTTGATGCATCCGGTTGATTAGCCTTTTTCTGAGCGATTTTGGGTAGCTGTTCAAGCTCAGTTGTTTATCAATTATATGCGCTTTTTGATCGTCATTTAGATTAGTGGATAGGGTATTCACTCTTTGGTTCAAAACTTCGTTCAAAGAGTGAATACGGCAGGAAGCGCAGATCACTGCCCTAGTTACGTTATCGGGTTTACTTTAAAGTTTTTAAAAAAGCGGCTACTCGTCGTTGCAGTTAACTCTAGATTGATTTTATTATAATTGAATCGATACATGCTAAGACCTACTCGCCGTGTGCACCACTGTACACGTTTCCTTTAGTCAGCACATAATATACCACGGTGTCTGGTGACTGCTGAGATGGCGTCTGGTGCTGTTGCTGGGCAGCTTGGTCGTTAACTTGCCACCCTTTGGACATGAGGCTCCGTACGAATCATTTCCATCGAAGTCCGATTCGTGAAGCGTGATAGGTTTCCGTCGAAAGGTTTCGATTTTCCCGAATGCTGACTTAGCCAAATTATTACACTTCGTCTGCGAATGAAAAAATTAAAGAGAATACCAAGACCGATAATGATGGGTCAAGCAATGGTGTTTCCAAAGATTGTCCAATCTGGCCATTGGATGGTATTACTCTCCAGTCGGATAAATTCTAAATCCTTCGTCGTCTGCAACTGTAGGTTATGAAGATGCTCCAGGCTCAGGTTTGTTATATCTTGTTGTATTGTTTCTTGGATTCCACCCAGAGGTAGTTTGATAGATGTTTCCGTCAGATGTTTAATCCTGCTAGAGAGCTTGTGATTACTGATATTGAGAGGGCAATCGGTATAGTATATTAAATCGTCGCTGTTGCGCTATATTATGACGAACGCAAGGGATGAGTCGCTTAGCATAAATCGAATTGTGCTCACAAACAAACAGCGTGGTAGCTTGTGCCGCAATGTGCCATGGTGTTCAGTAAAACAACAGCAATGGTTGCTATGGTTATTTAACTACACTTTGTTGTAAGTTTTTGAGTTATCAGAAGTGTGCCTCATTGTACCACACATTGTGGTAACGAGTAAAACGATCGTGTAAAACTGTGAATCGTAATCTTATATCGTGTTATGAAAGGTGATACAGTGTGTATTGCACATTGTTCTAAGCGACTCGCCTCTTGGACAAACGCCATTTTGAGGTAAACAGAATTAGATATGCCATGTAACTGAATTCTATAATCTCTACAATGTAGCGTTCAGTAACCCAGCAGAATTTTTAAATTCTGCTGGGTTACTGAGAAACACGATTATGACAAGCGCTAATTTCTCGAGTGGTCGATTTGTGCTATCTTGTGACAACAAGAAACCAAACAACAATCCCAGCTTGTTGGCTTGTTATAAGATAAAGAGCTTATAGTAAGCCAACAGATATCGCTAATGACATACGTAATTCCTAACTAGATCAACCATAATCATTAGCTAGGTTCTTGTCTTGGAAGCAAAGCTTTTTCTACCATAGTTTTTTTCTGGTAATTGTTGGCTTGTGTTTTCAAAATCTTCTGTGCATATTTGTGACACGTCATGCATATTTTACCATCAATACACACTTATGACACGTATGCGAACGGCTTTGGTTTACATGTTAAGTAAAAACTGTCAATATAGTCAACCGATCTTCGCATAAATCGAGAGAAAAGATAGAAGCATCGATTGCCATCTCCGAAAAACTTCTAACATGTATAAATTTCTAGATATTCAATCGCAAACTTAAAAAAAACGTGTTTATCGAAAAGTGGTAAATGGCGATTGTCATCAGATAGCACAACATCGACGAAATATGCTCCGGAGAGATTTCTTTTGGATTCTCCGTAAATTGTTTCTATGATAATGTAGTTCATCTGATTTATTACTTAATGTTGATCATCGATCGAAATAATTTCGTTGTGTAAAGGGTTTGTTGTGTAATTGCACATGGCAGGTTCCTTTGAGAAGCAATATTTGTATCCAGAGATTGTGTAGTGAATTCTTATTGACGAGATAACTCTGTGGACTAATGTGAATTTGTTGATGGTTGTTCAGGAACGGATAAATATGAACTTATGTTTGGCTATTGGCTTTCTCAGTCTGGTATATATGTATCAAACGACTTAATTTTTGATTATCCGACGTTTCGGCCGTTTTTGGCGGCCTTTTTCAAGGAAAATTGTCTGTCTGAGAAGGCCAACAGCCAAACATAAAGCACCCCCAGTCGATCAAAAAGTTACATGAAAATAAAATTTACGAAAAATTCGGTGGTCCAATTTGGGTGATTTGATAAGAAGAACGACCTCCTTGTTATTGGTGACGATGGACGTGGTGTATGAGATGACATCGGCTGCTGTTAATATTTGCGCATTTAAAATTTTTATTTTAACTAGAGTGATAGTTTCTTTTATTAATTGTAATTTCTGTTGAGAAAAATGTAGGTTTAGCAAAAGAACATGTATACTATAATGTTAATACATCTATAGCATCTTATAATAGTTTTGAAAATGGATGATTTCATTTGAAGGGTTAGTTCTCCATTTACTTTGACTTGTATGTTGTTGTTTGTAATCAGATCGTCAATTGATGAATTGATTAATTTTAGGTCATTTGCGTCTGGACTACTTGCAATAAATTTCCAAGCTGTTCCTAATATGTCCCAGTACTTTTGTCTCTTAGTTACAAATATTTTCTCAAAAATGTGATCTATTTCTTCAAACTTTTGAGAGTTTCTGTATGTGTTTCGCTTGTCCCCATAATAGTCAAATTGTCAGTTATCTAAAAAAGGATCGCATCCTGGGTTAGATCCTAGTAGGTCTTGATTCTCTTCGGGTTTCCTGCGGCCCTGCGGGGAAGAAGCAGGCAGGTGCCTTCGGGATGGTCCTCTTTGGTTGTCCTATTAGGGTCCCTAGCACCAATCGAATGCTCTCCAGTGTCCTGCTTCCTGCTTCGTGGGTTGTCTCGTCGTTTTCCGGTGCTTTGTTTTTTACATTAAAGACTTCCTAATATACGCGAACGGAGGTTTTAGTGGAATGTACGTAATGTTTCAAAGGTTTTCTTCCATTTAATTCCACTATATTTTTTATAGTTAAACACACTTGCACTTCACTATTTAACAGATACCGATATTTCGATTACTACTTGTAATCTTCTTCAGTGTTTGTATCAGTCTATGGTGATACGCTACACAGTGCCATTTAACAGGCGACTGAGCTTGTCCGATCAAACACCATTCTTTCCCTTGTGCTGTGCTCGTTTCACGCACATGGTTTATATACAATATATTAATTATTAATTAATTAATAATTAATTAACTAATAATTAATATAATCAGTTTTATATTAATTATTCGCATTAATTAGTATAAAACCCGTGCACAGAATCACTCGTACAGTTGTGCTCCATGTGCGAACACGGTTAACATAGCGTCGAGGTACTAGTTGTCTCTTTCGCTCCACCCATCATCACGAGCGTTGACTCGAGCATTGTACATCTGTATACCGTTCGATTGGGTGTTTGCGGTTGCATTCGTGCAGGATAGCAATCTGCGCTTTCGTTTCGCAAAATGAAAACTTTCTACTTCCTACTTTGATTCTACTTATACATACCCACTACAAAGCCTATTTATGAATTAATACACTGCAACTCAAGAAACCGTCGCAAAATACGCATTCATATTTAAAAATAATTTTCGATTCTTGTATATTTATTGCTTCGATATATGATTAAGGTTCAACTGAGAAAGCGGCCATCTTCGGAAATGAAAAAAACAGTTTCTTCGCTACCCTTTCACAATCTTCTAGAAAATCAGTCAATGCATTCGGGTCATTATTAGAATACCACTGGTTGATTTTCGTAAAGATATTGCCAACGATGTTCATTATGTAGTTGAGCCACGGTGTATTTCGTAGTTGAACCTTAAGATCACCGCATTTGCTATATTTATATGTGTGTTTCAGGAAAGTTGCAGTAATGGCAAAATAAAACTAGAAAGCTTGTTCTACACATGAAATTGTCTGAAACATGATTTCTCTTCACTGTTCCTGGTTTTTGCAGCACGTAATCGAAAAGTTTTTACAATTTTTCAAGGTTGAGATTATCCCATAAAGATTAGTTCCAGCTATATTTTTTTACAAAAATGAAAACTTTTTGAGCGACTTAGTGGAATATCACAATTAATCCTGTTAAGACAGGTGTCTTCCGTTTAATTCCACTATAATAATAATAATAATGAAAAACAGTTGCTTTTCACCATCAATAAGATACTGTATTTGTATTATTTCAACTATTACTTATAGTCTTCTTCAGTGCTTTTTTTTTCAATTTTGTTCTCAGTGATATGCCATATTTTGGTTGAAATCTACAGCTATCCTTTTTAAACTTTCAGTTGTTGGGGTTAAGGTTGTGAGAGATTGTTCGTTGAATATCTTTGTTTTTTGTGAATTATTGATTGGATGGTTTGCTATGAATATCCATTGAGCCTGCCTATTTAGAAAATAAATTGTTTCTTTATTTTTTGCTTCTTCCTTAAAGGTAAACTAAGGGAAACCATATTATGAAAAGTGGCCATTTTATGCTGGTAAAAATGGTTTGAAGTATTTGGTATTATGAAATAATTTTCTTCCGTGTAAAGGCGCATGAGTTTCATGTAAGCTCTTACTTTGCTTTTCTACAGATTATGGCTTTTTTGTGGAGTAATCAATTCTCTAGAAGGTTAATTGAACATTTTACGGGGACAATTGGGTATAATGCGGCTACATCAAAAGAGACCATTATTTCGTCCTCTTATTTCACTTGAATTCTGCAGTTGAAAAGCGAATTCTTGTGTACATCTGACAGATCGGCTGGCGATTTTTTTTTGGCATACTTTGAAATTCATTTGCGAGCCATTTTGCAAGTTTTTGGGTCGCGCAGAAAAAAAATATTTTGTGATTTTAAATTTATTTTCATGTACATATTTGGAGCATGAATATAAATGTGAAATTAAGTTCCACCACAAATACACACAACTTGTCGTGCTTTCTTCAACGAATTTTATTATAATTTTACACTTTGATTGAAACTTACAGCTTCATTAAACGGGATGCCAATGCGCTTTAATATATTTTTAAACCTATATTGATGCGAAATAAATTTTTGGATTGTTTACATTTGTATGTTTACATTTGTATTGATTTACATGTCGTTTAAATTTCATTATTTTTTGGTGTGTGGAGTACCTACTGCTGAAATAATTTCCCTGATCTCATAGCCAGGTTCGTGAATCTTTGGAAAACGTTTTATTCCTACTCCTCCTTACGCGTTTGAAACTTTAAGTCGAGTTAGCTTTCTCACAGAATTGGTTTGCACTCTTTAAGGGATTTATCTACTCGTTTGATCATTTCGGGAATCGGATAAAGATGTACCATTTCATTTCAAATCTAAGGCAGTGGAACACGCCTTCTTCAAAAAACACGATCTTACTACCGAAGATATAATAATTCAACGCCAAAATTACAATCTCTGGAAATTAGATGTAGCTGAGAGGTTGGAAATTTTCAAACAGTCTCCTTTGTCCTTACTCAATCGTGATCAATTTTCAAACTATTACCCGCACACAAAAACGGCCAGCTTCACGTTTATAGTTACCTACCGATCTTTCTACCTGGTTTCTGAATAAAAGATTTACCAATAGCAATTTTTCCTTCGATATGAACACTGAAAAAGACTATAAGAAATAGTTGAAATACCAGTATCTGATTGATGGTGAAAAGCAACTGTTTTTCATTATTATTATTATAGTTGAATTAAACGGAAGACTTTTGTCTTAACAGCAATAGCAGTTCTAGCTGTTAGCTCGGGTTCCGGTCGCAGTATTCTGTCTTCTTTCTTCAAATTCTCTCAAATAAGTTTAATCGGATTCGATCGCCTGCTACAAATAAATTGACCCAAATTTTACCAGTCGAGAGAAAATAACTTTCGAACTGTCAAATTTTAATTGAAAGTTAAAAAAAATCGCCAAATGGTTCACACCCTGAAAGTACATTTTCACAGCGATCGGATCAATAGATCGAAAGTTATAGTGCTTCGAAGCGCGCCTCGTCTTCTAAGAGCAGTGGTAACTTGAAATTTGAAACTCGATTATCTCGAAATGTTGTTTTTCCGAAAATGTTTTTTCCGTGATCACGATTATGGAAAAAAACTACTTAATCGATTTTCTTCCACTTTTTTCAATTGTTCGTAATTAGTTTTTCTCGTACCTTAACGATTCGTTTTTATGCATAAATTATTGTTTCATAGATAAGAATTTTTTAAAACAATATTTAGAGCTTTAACATCGGTTTTTTTTGAGAAAAACGTTCCCGTATTCAGGAAAAATTATTATGTGTTCACCTAATCGTTAAGGCACGAGAAATACTTCCATACTAATGGATATTTTGAGGTTTAGGATTTTAGTTGATCTGTTGGACTTTCATCGTGATCACCGCAAACCTCTTAAATAAAAAACTTGTTTTAATCCACCTAGAGGTGCAATTGTGCCTTTCTCATTTCTCCAAACTATGATTTAATAGCTGGTTCGTACAATATAACATTATGGAAATGTCTTTCATTCTTATTACACCTTTTTGCATTCATCGCGGTATCGGTTTGAATCGGAGTTTTCTATGTGATCGCACTCCACAACCCGTAACTCCGGAGCTGGAAGTCGGATGGAGATGGAATTTAATATCAGTTTCCGGGGACGCAACACCTTTAATTTGAGACTAAGTTGATCAAATCGGTCTAGCCATTTTCGAGAAACCAATATAACCGTTATTCTGAATTTGGATGCTTCCGGATCCGTCGATGGTGGCCAGTGTGGCCAAAGAGACTTTGAATGACTGTTGGTGACCTAGATCTACAAATATTTTAGCAACATGAATGTGTTTACATTTTGGAAAAAAAACACCTTTTTACATTCATCGCAGAATTCGTTAGAATCGGGATTTGCTGCGTGATCGTACGTATCACCCTGTAATTCAGGAACCAGAATTCGGATCCACACAAAATTCAACAGCAGCTGATGGACCTTTCATTTAAAATCAAGTTTGTCAAAATCGGTTCAGAAAATTCCGAGAAACCGATGTGGACAAATCAACAAATTTTGTTTTGTAACCATACTCTTAAACTCGTAATCCGGAACAAGATGTCGGTTGAAAATGAAATTCAATAGCAACCTATGGGAATATTATACCTTTCATTTGAATCTTTGTTTGTAAAAATCGGTTCAGCCATCTCCGAGAAACCGATGTGGACATTTTGTTAACAAATCCGCACATACACATACATACATACATACATACATACATGCATGCATACATACATACATACATACATACATACATACATACATACATACATACATACATACATACATACATACATACATACATACATACACACATACATACACACAGACATTTTGCGATCTCGGCGAACTGAGTCGAATGTTATATGAGACTCGGCCCTCCGGACCTCGGTTAGAAAATCGGTTTTTGGAGCTATGCAACCTTTCTAAATGAGAAAGGCAAAAGAATAATATTTATATAGCTTAATCAGCATGAGTTCAATGTTATCTTCATGTGATTATAGTTTGAAATGTTGGTGAAATGGGTTTGAAAGTGTAGGGAATGGGGGGTTAGAAAAGTGGGAGTGGAGGATGCGTCAGAAATCCTTCATCTTATTTCGGTATACGGGGTGGATGAAGGAAATGCGGGCGTGAGGGTGGTCCAAGGGAAGGAGAGTGATGAAGGAAGGAGCTGTAAGGGCAAGGCGGGGAGGGGAAGGGGCGGCGACGCAATATTCAACTGCATATTTTGCCTTCTATTTGAGACTTGGTTAGAGAAAATCGGTTCAGTCATCACCGAAGAACCGATGTGACTTTAATTGTGGAATATGCCCGGAATTCCGGACTTCCGGAATCGTCGATAGTGGACAATATATTCAATGAATGTTTGATTGGCAATCAGTGATCTAGATCTGCGATTAGAAGTAATTTGGTGACCATTTCAATAGTTTTTAGCCTCTGAGGTATTACGATTGTACCGATTTATATTGGAAATTCCAGTGTATCCTTACTAATACCCCTGTAACTCCGGAAGCAAGAGTCAGAACCAAATGAAATTCAGCAGCAGTCAACGGTATTACTGTATCTTTCATTTGAAATCAAGTTTGTAAAAATCGGTAGAGAATTCGTTGGGGAATGGGTGTGATATTAGCTTAGGAACATGGCGGGTTCCCCGGGGGCGTCATGAACCGTCATAGGTGGCCAATGTGGTCAAAGCTGTTTTAATTGATCATTAGTGATTCAGACCCGCAAACTAGAGTAATGTTACATCAATTTTAATATGTTTTACATCATTTTAACATCATGGTGGTACCAGTTTATATGGGAATTTGCTGTGTGACCGCACTCTTCAACCCGTAACTCCGGAACCGGAAGTCGGATCAACTAAAAATTCAATAGCAGCTTATGGGAGCGTTATACCTTTCAGCTGAAACTAAGTTTGCGAAAATCGGTTCAGCCATCTCTGAGAAAATTGTGTGAGTTTAAATGACACACACACACACATACACACACACATACACACACACATACATACACACACACAGACATTTGCCGATCTCGACGAACTGAATCGAATGGTATATGACACTCGGCCCTCCGGGCCTCGGTTAAAAAGTCGATTTTTACAGTGATTGCATAGCCTTTCTTTATATGAGAAAGGCAAAAAGGTTACGGGGAAAAAGCCATAAGTCCGCCAATTCTCCATATATTTCTATTAACCAATGCTTGTTTTTTCATTGGGCTACAAAATATAACTTTGATGAAATAAAATCATTACTTTATGCCTTTACATAAATTCAAACTTTCTTGAAATTTTTCTCGTAAATAGGCATGTAACCCCTTAAGTAGTGAAGTCGAACGTCTCCAGTCCATGCAACTCCATGGGGCTTACCCTTGTAGTTTTTTAACACAATTTTTTTTGAGTTCTTAATTAATGAGTTTCTCCGAAAAAAAATTTTAGGTTAGCAAAATCCATTGTAAAAAATAAAAAAAAATCGATGGCCTGAATTGACCCGTAAAGAGGTCTGAATTACCTAACCGATAAATTCTTTCAAATTTTCTTACCTTTAAGGCGGTTTGCTTAGGTTGGTCTAAATAGCCCCGGGTTCCCCTACTTCTTTATTCTGAACTGGCTGACGCAAGAAAGTGCACCGACCATTCGCATCGCTAAAGTGCATGGAAGGGATTCTGAACAATCGGTTACGTGGGAAAGAACAAGTTTTCCCTTTTAATTGGAAATTATTTTGTAATTATGAAATCATCACTTGGAATGTATTTTAATTGGGTTTTTATCATTTTCACAAAGAAGTAGTTTTTCTTTGTTGCTGTATGTATCGATTTCCTAGTGTATGTATCGATTTCTGAGTTACAAAGCGTTATGCATGCAGTAAGAGCTTGAGCATGGAAATTCCGTTAAGTAACGCTAAAATTCATTGAAAAAGTAAGATATTACGGAAATATCACGTCTGGTGTGCTTTATAGATTTGTGTAAACTTTTTACATGCAGAAAAAGGCAAGGGGGCCTTGCCGACATCAACTGTGCATACTTTGCATCCAAAAAGCAATTTTGATGAATTCATTTCAGTTTTTACAAATATTTTCTAAGCTTTGACGAACTTATCTTCGATTAAAATGGTGGAAAATGGAAAAAAAAAGAAATCAAAATTCAATAGAAATTCCCACAGTTTCTCTGCATACCTCAAAACTTCAGATAGTGTAGCTTTTTTAATAACGAACAACTTTGTTGAAAGTTGCATGATGATTGAAGGGTACCGGACAAAGTTATTTAACTTCGAAGATTAGAAGAATTTTTGAAAATGTTCTATTCTAAGCATGTGCGAGAAAGAGAGGCAGCACTTAACATTATATTACAGTATCATTTTGCCACAAAGTTCGACCAATTTGCAGTCTTCTGTAATGTTAATCCTTTCATCTTTAGCTATACATCTGAGGATTTTGAGCTACATAAGATGATACTGACATTTTTTACTGAATTAATTTTTTCCATTGCCGATATTTCATATATTTTTACATACAAACTTGAAAAGTCTTTTCAATTTCAGAGTATTCAGATTTGACGATCGCAAATCAGTCCCATAAAGATAGAAAATGTCATAGAAACAAATATATGATCATGGGCAGTACAGAAGTTTGAGACATGCGTTTTGAAGAGCAAAATTTTGCTCGGTAGTTCTTTTACTTCTGAGCGAAAACTGCCAAAATTGTGAATTGCCATAACATAGAATAGTTTCTTGCCAGAAAACGGAATGAATAAACGTTTTCCACGGACAAAGTTCTCCATTCTAGCCTATGGTAAAACAAGATATTGCTCGAAACATTCGAAAAGTGGTAATTATTTATTTACATATTTTAGCTCTTGGTTTCACCCAATGCTTACTCTAGCTAATCCCAAGGGTAAGTATTCATGGGGGACTCGTATTTTTATGAGAATTTGACTTTATTAGTATATAGCATAGCAAGTAACTACAAGCGTGAGCTTTAATTTTGAATCACTTAAAAAATTCTGAAACAATCTACTAGCCCTTTATTTTTCGCTTATATGTTAATTTTTCGCAGTTTATTCTACATTGTCCAATAAATTCGAAGAGAGAAATCATTCAAGCACTCGAAAAGGTTGTATTTTTGAATAAAATTGATCAATATGCTTTGGATTTTTCAAGCTGTATACTGTAAGAGGCTATAAAATTTTACTGGGCCTTAGAGGCCCGGCTTGCCTTTTAGTGTTAGTATTTTAGCTTGCTTTCACAAGAGTTGGGGTCAATACGAGTTAAAATGAACTTTGAAAATGTGATTTATGATGACTGGCTCTGTATACATCTATGTATGCCAAACATGGCCCCATTCAGCACCGATTCCCGCTGGCCAACCTGGTCAAAAACGTTAATATTTATCAGAAACTGAAAATTGAAACTCTAGCAAACAATTTGGGTACTAGTTTATATAGATTTGTCTAAATCTGACTTCCTCTCATTAGATAAACTAAACCAGAATGTAAAAATAGGCTGAGCATCAGGTGTGTGTGATCTCAAATGCTAAACCGCATCGTAGGATGCTTCTGATTGCGTGAATTTTGCAAGCACTACATTGTATACAGACGAAGGTGTCCATCTTTTTGAAATATGAAACTCTACTGATGTTCTAAAAAGGGAGTATGAAATCCATGCCATGTATGTGATGTTGGTACATTATTCATCACAGGCATTGTCCTGTTCGTTCGAGCTACGGTTTGTCAGTAGACCAAACACGATACTACGTGGTTCTCTACTCCTAAATAAGCAGCAACGTTAGAAAAGCAAAAGGCATCAGGTGATAGAGCTACATCAGCCTAGCTTCAAATTTCAAACGGCAAATCCGGAACAAATGACAGCCCATCAAAACGCTAGTGTTTATTTTATCGTTTGCATGTTTTATCGGTTGTTTGAGGAAGCTATTGATGCTTACATCATAAATCAAACAAATTTACGGAAATTTGCCCTATAGAGTAGATTGGTTATGTGAGATGGATGCAATTCAATTGGGCTTTTGGTTTACAAACTCCTTGTCAAAAAACTTCCTAAATGGGAAGTTAAAACATAAGTATAAACGTTTACAACTATTGAATTTTGATGAAGAATCAACACTATTAGATTATCTGAATTTAATTGTAATGGAAATTGCAGTTAGCTACCAGTAGGTTCCACGGTAAAGAAGCCAATCATCACAACAATCAATATTCTTACACGGCTGATCGGTTTTGCCAGCTAACAAGCATCATTGCCGAGCGAATAATAATTCAATCACCACTGCATAAATTTGCATAGTGGCCAAGCGTCCCTTGGAGGCACTGAATGCTATACAGCATGGCACGGTCCCGGAAGGAACGTGCTCATTGATGGAAGCATAACGTTTCCTGGTTCAATCGATCACCTTTCTCCTCGTGCAATCTCTGTACCGGACTGGAGACGGTGAAGCAAATCAGTGGCGGATACATTTTAAACACCTCTAGTGCAAGCCGATACGAAAGGTACAAGGATGATACTTGAATATGATTGATAGCTTTACAGTTCCGCTCTGCAATGCAGTGAGACTTGTGGTTAACGTTTTCCTAAAAGTTCGATCACAATTTGTTGCAAATTGCTTCTACTTATGTCTCACTGTTGTGATTCACCACGTGCCTTGGTTATATTTTTAAATTATATCAATGCACAGTGTTTTAAAACATCGTTTTCGTATTCAAAATTATTAGCGTCTAAACCGTTAACTTTAGCAGTACAGATTGTTCGGTGAAGTTCTTACTGTTATGATTGCGTATGCGCATATATATATATATATATATATATATATATATATATATATATATATATATATATATATATATATATATATATATATATATATATATATATATATATATATATATATATATATATATATATATATATATATATATATATATATATATATATATATATATATATACATATATATATATATATATATATATATATATATATATATATATATATATATATATATATATATATATATATATATATATATATATATATATATATAAAAAATTGCAAACGAAATAGCTGCAGACTTAATTTTAATTACTGGGTATTACTGAACAGCAAACCGTTCGGTAATCAATTCAGTAAAACAATTTGGTTCCGAACTCTCCGCAATCCGTTCTATCCAAACGTCAAAAAACACTGGCAAGTCAGCAGTTTCCTCTGAAAATGGCGACTTGACAGATGATTTGCTGTACCCGTTTTGTAAGTTTTAACGAGGTTCGGTAAAGTTGGTACAATTATGCCGAACAACCAGTAAGTATTTTACTGGATAATGTTTATGTACCGAAAAAAGCAGAAGAGCTGATAAATTCAGTGAAAAATATTGCGGGTTTCAGTAAATTATTCGAAAAATTACTGAAAATCGCTAAAAAATGAAAACTATTCCGCAAATTTTTAAACAATTTGCTGACAGCTCCTTAAAAATATCACTTTACTGAGCAAGTCGTCAAAAGAAATTACTGAACAGGTTTGGGCTGGGTTAGTGTGTGAATGCACCATATCTAACTTTAATAATTTTAAGTTATTGAACGTTTATGGAAAACCCGTTAAAATTAGTTTTGTATGTTAACTTTTTAGCCATTCTCCTACGTTCTTGGAATTTTCCACAAAATTGTTTGCTGTGACGAATCACATAGTTTTGGGAAACAAAGCAACTTTCTATCTGTTGAATTAAAAACTTGTTTTAATCCACCTAGAGGTGCAATTGTGCCTTTCTCATTTCTCCAAACTATGATTTAATAGCTGGTTCGTACAATATAACATTATGGAAATGTCTTTCATTCTTATTACACCTTTTTGCATTCATCGCGGTATCGGTTTGAATCGGAGTTTTCTATGTGATCGCACTCCACAACCCGTAACTCCGGAGCTGGAAGTCGGATGGAGATGGAATTTAATATCAGTTTCCGGGGACGCAACACCTTTAATTTGAGACTAAGTTGATCAAATCGGTCTAGCCATTTTCGAGAAACCAATATAACCGTTATTCTGAATTTGGATGCTTCCGGATCCGTCGATGGTGGCCAGTGTGGCCAAAGAGACTTTGAATGACTGTTGGTGACCTAGATCTACAAATATTTTAGCAACATGAATGTGTTTACATTTTGGAAAAAAAACACCTTTTTACATTCATCGCAGAATTCGTTAGAATCGGGATTTGCTGCGTGATCGTACGTATCACCCTGTAATTCAGGAACCAGAATTCGGATCCACACAAAATTCAACAGCAGCTGATGGACCTTTCATTTAAAATCAAGTTTGTCAAAATCGGTTCAGAAAATTCCGAGAAACCGATGTGGACAAATCAACAAATTTTGTTTTGTAACCATACTCTTAAACTCGTAATCCGGAACAAGATGTCGGTTGAAAATGAAATTCAATAGCAACCTATGGGAATATTATACCTTTCATTTGAATCTTTGTTTGTAAAAATCGGTTCAGCCATCTCCGAGAAACCGATGTGGACATTTTGTTAACAAATCCGCACATACACATACATACATACATACATACATACATGCATGCATACATACATACATACATACATACATACATACATACATACATACATACATACATACATACATACATACATACATACATACATACACACATACATACACACAGACATTTTGCGATCTCGGCGAACTGAGTCGAATGTTATATGAGACTCGGCCCTCCGGACCTCGGTTAGAAAATCGGTTTTTGGAGCTATGCAACCTTTCTAAATGAGAAAGGCAAAAGAATAATATTTATATAGCTTAATCAGCATGAGTTCAATGTTATCTTCATGTGATTATAGTTTGAAATGTTGGTGAAATGGGTTTGAAAGTGTAGGGAATGGGGGGTTAGAAAAGTGGGAGTGGAGGATGCGTCAGAAATCCTTCATCTTATTTCGGTATACGGGGTGGATGAAGGAAATGCGGGCGTGAGGGTGGTCCAAGGGAAGGAGAGTGATGAAGGAAGGAGCTGTAAGGGCAAGGCGGGGAGGGGAAGGGGCGGCGACGCAATATTCAACTGCATATTTTGCCTTCTATTTGAGACTTGGTTAGAGAAAATCGGTTCAGTCATCACCGAAGAACCGATGTGACTTTAATTGTGGAATATGCCCGGAATTCCGGACTTCCGGAATCGTCGATAGTGGACAATATATTCAATGAATGTTTGATTGGCAATCAGTGATCTAGATCTGCGATTAGAAGTAATTTGGTGACCATTTCAATAGTTTTTAGCCTCTGAGGTATTACGATTGTACCGATTTATATGGGAAATTCCAGTGTATCCTTACTAATACCCCTGTAACTCCGGAAGCAAGAGTCAGAACCAAATGAAATTCAGCAGCAGTCAACGGTATTACTGTATCTTTCATTTGAAATCAAGTTTGTAAAAATCGGTAGAGAATTCGTTGGGGAATGGGTGTGATATTAGCTTAGGAACATAGCGGGTTCCCCGGGGGCGTCATGAACCGTCATAGGTGGCCAATGTGGTCAAAGCTGTTTTAATTGATCATTAGTGATTCAGACCCGCAAACTAGAGTAATGTTACATCAATTTTAATATGTTTTACATCATTTTAACATCATGGTGGTACCAGTTTATATGGGAATTTGCTGTGTGACCGCACTCTTCAACCCGTAACTCCGGAACCGGAAGTCGGATCAACTAAAAATTCAATAGCAGCTTATGGGAGCGTTATACCTTTCAGCTGAAACTAAGTTTGCGAAAATCGGTTCAGCCATCTCTGAGAAAATTGTGTGAGTTTAAATGACACACACACACATACACACACACATACACACACACATACATACACACACACAGACATTTGCCGATCTCGACGAACTGAATCGAATGGTATATGACACTCGGCCCTCCGGGCCTCGGTTAAAAAGTCGATTTTTACAGTGATTGCATAGCCTTTCTTTATATGAGAAAGGCAAAAACATATTGCGATATTTTTGGAGTAACTTCCACCACAGATAACCAGTTTAGCAGCAAAAATGAGCAAACAACATAAAAAATACTGAAACTGCCAGCTTTTTACATTCATAAAGTGGCTGAATTGTTTGTCGAAGCGAATCTTTCCGAGTGTTATGCTAAAAACAAAATGCTATCGCAGTGGTTTAAATAATGAACCATTTAAGAGCAATGCAACAAGCAGCTTCATCTTTTCATGGTAAATTACATAGAACACATTCATCGTTAATATACTATGTGCAAAAAAGAAATGGGTTCTTTGATTACATACAAGATCAAAGTACGGAACGTCGCAAATGGGATGTTTGAGAAGCGTGCTAATCACTAAAATAATAAAATTAATCACAAAAATAAGTGTTTTCTGCTAGAACAACACTGGATGGTGGATAATAGAGTACAAACGTATTTATTTCGCTTGTTGTCTACAGTCTACACCGCAAACTTTTTGACAAAATTGTTATCTAAAAACCATCCTCTAGAAACCTATGTTTCGCACAATGGAACTGTACGAAAATAAATTAGAATCTTCACTTCCGGTCGCAATCATTAACTCTTCGTTCGTTTCTCCAACAACAGAGGCAAATCTGATAATCTTCAGGTTTCGTCCCCGGCGGCTGCTATCCCCCCATCATCGGGTTGGAGCTGACTATGGGCTCCGTGTATGTAAATGCAGTTGAAGACTTTTCTCGTTTCTTTTAGGCGTGCCAATAGTTTTCCTCGCCAAACTCAAACGAGCAGCAAGTAGATGGAATCAGACACCAGAAACACTATGAAAAGCACCGTTTACAAATGTGTTGGTTTAGACCCCTGTCGAGCGCGTGACTCATGTTCAACTAGATACGTATCTTCCATTCCTCAACAATTCAGCTGATCAGTCTAGGTATCGCCAGAGGAATGCCCGAGGAAGGTGGTAACTGGTCATGGGAACACAACACCGATGACGAAGACGACTACGGAAACATCGGTTTGGCATATAAGATAACATCTAACTTTGGCGATGCTCTAACCATGATGACTATTATAAATGTGATGAAACATTCGGGTCCTTGTTGCTCTACATAATCTATGTTCATACGCTGCGGCAAGCACTACTCGCTTGGAAGACACAACTATGTAGAATATACGAAACAATCTTTGACTGGGAAGAAAAAATATTTGTATGCTGATGTTGTTGGTAGTCCTCAGTAAAATGTTGTCGAAATGAAAACAAATCCGCTCTTTCCTCTCGGGCAATCTCAACAAAGTGCCCTTAGGGGAACGGTACCTAAGACGGACAACTTAATGTTAAATAGAAAATTCGACTCATCTATGGATGCGTTGCTCGCAAATTGCACGTAAACCGTGATATGAGATCATGTTGCATCAATATACACCTGGGGTGGGTAAGATGAACATGTAGCAGTGGTAAAGGGCAGAGTGCGACGCTTCTCGACCAATAAATTTTGTTTTCTGTCAGTACATCACAATGTAGCGATAACAAAAATAGCCCAAGGGTATGCAATTTGACGGCATTCTGCTTTGTATTGGCGTAAGAATATGTCGATCTTTCTCTACCCTACTGTCCGTCATACCTAAGCTGACCAACTTTGTCGGAAAAATCCGTACACCATTCTGCAACGAAGCGCGATCGCTCACCACAGTCCGCATGGTGTACAGATTTTTTCGGCAGAGTTGGTCAGCTTAGTCATACCCAACATGAAAAAAATTTAAAAAAATGTGTCTATATTCAGAATGATCTCTCGTATCTACATCTCTTTTTTCGCCAATCAATTGTTAAATATTAAGTACCTCATACCCACATAGAAATATTTCCCGAGATCAACGATTTTCAGGTTTTTATCGTTATTTTCTACTATCAAAAAATTATATCGAAAAAAACGAATTGTTTTGCTCGTATATCTGGTATTACCCATACTTAATTATTGCAGTATCTTTCAGAAGCAGTTGAAATCATTTGGAAATGTTACCGTATCATTACATTTTTACTTAATTTTGCAGTTTGTAAAAAAAGCAAAGTGTTCGTCTTACCCACCGTGTCCGTATTAGCCAACTTTCCCCTACCAGCCTCATCAAAACCGCAGATTTGAATGCGTGGACTGTTGAAAAATGAACCCGAAAATAGTGCCAGCAGCAACTTGTGGTTTTGTTAATTTGAGTTGCACTGAATAATTACGCTTTATTTTTTTCAGTTTTTGTTCATATTGAGGCAATTTCTAGGCAGAGATTAAGACTCTGCGCACTATTGGGGGAGTAAAAACCCATTTTTATCAGCCCTTTGGTGAATTTTAGGCTGATATAACAGGGACAATGATAAAATCGGGTCATATATTTTTCTTTTTTTGCCATGAGAGCGTTGTTTGGAACTCCATCCGGCCCTGGAGCTTTGTTCATTGCTAGGGATTTAGCCACTGCGAGTAGTTCTTCATTCGTCACTGGAGCCACCATTTTGTCCGTGCCCGCACTGTCTCGTAGTGCAGGTGGCCAGGGGCTTGTGGCTCGAGACGGGAAGAGTACTTCGATAATCGTTGCCAACCGGTCCGGAGACCGTTCTGGGGGTGAAGAGCCCCCTTTGGTCTTGGCCATCACAATCCTGTAGGCGTCACCCCACGGATTCGCGTTGGCACTCTTACACAGGTTGTCGAAACACGCTCTCTTGCTGCTTTTAATGGCCTTGTTAAGGGCCAATTTCGCAGCTCGAAACACTTCACGGCGGTTCTCTCTTGCATCCTCGGTGCGAGCTCTTTGCATCCTACGTCTGAGCTCTGAATACCGTTAAGGCTCAAGTTACCTTTTTTGAGCATGTCTTAGAATTGAACGCTTGGTAGTATGCGTAGGAAAAATTGTATTCAGCTTTGCTACCGGTTTATCCATTTAAATCATTTCAAAACTCTAAAAGGAGAATATCAGTCGATTTATTAGATCATCACGATTCAACTCATAAAAAATAGCTGCTGGAAAAACTATCGGATTAGCTAAACGGTGGTTTTGAAAAATTTCAGATTTCTCGAGTTCTGACGGATCGGTATTCGACCGTGACAGAAATATCGAAAATTCGCCCTGGTAAGCTTCGGGTGGTTGTTAACAGTTTAACTCAGGCAAACGATATTGCTGGCTACGAGCCCTTTACGAAGGAGTACAGGGTGTATATTCCAGCTAGCAGGATTGAAGTCAGTGGGGTCGTTTCCGATTCGAGTCCGAATTGCAAGGACCTGCTAAAATATGGGACTGGCTGTTTCAAAGACCCCATGCTTAAGCCAGTGAAGATACTGGAATGCAAACTTTTGCATTCAACATCAGTCGCAGCTGACGGCAAGAAAATATACGTCAACTCAGACTCTTATCGGGTGACCTTCGCCGGCTCTGCCCTACCCAACTACCTCCTCTTTGACAAGGTTCGTCTACCTGTTCGCCTCTTTGTTCCGCGGGTCATGAACTGTACTAATTGCAAACAACTGGGACACACAGCCTCCCATTGTAGCAATAAAACTCGTTGTGGGAAATGCGGTGGGAATCATGCGGATGATTCCTGTGGAAGAGATGTCGAAAAGTGTCTGTACTGTGGGGGAAACCCACATGATCTTCCTTCATGTCCCGCGTACAAACAGCACGAGGAGAATCTTAAGCGTTCCCTTCAGGGACACTCTAAGCGATCTTTTTCAGAAATGCTTAAGATAGCTACGCCACCTGTCTCTACGAACATTGATACCAACTTGTCTACTGACGAAGGTGACTGTGATGAGTCTCAGGAGGGAACATCTTCTGTTGTGCCTAGAAGCAATAGAAAAAGGAGGAACATTTCCTCTCCCAAGCTTCGTCGTAAAGACCAGAAGATGTCTCTTCATGGCCCCACTAACATAACTACTCAAGGAAGTACTGGTGCAAAACCGAAGCAAGTCGCTCCCGGTATCAGTAACCTGAGCTCAGAAAAGGAGTTCCCAGCTCTTCCAGGAACATCAAAACCCCCAAGTGTTCCCATATCTCAGCCAGAGAAAGAAAACAGCGCTGCCTTAATAAATTTCTCTGACATTGTGGACCGGATTCTTACAGCTTTAAATATTTCTGACCCCCTTAAAAGCATCTTGGTAAGCTTTCTCCCCGCTGTAAAAACATTCTTGATGCAGTTCATTGCGAAATGGCCCCTCCTTTAAGCGATTGTATCCTTCGATGGCTAATTCATCGAACGAGGTCACGGATTTAGTAACTGTTCTACAGTTGAATTGCAGAAGCATTATCCCGAAAATCGATTCGTTTAAAATCTTACTAAATAATTTGAAATGCGATGCATTTGCCCTATGCGAGACATGGCTCACTTCAGAAATAACCCTACACTTCCACGATTTTAATATTATTCGCTTGGATCGAGAAGACTCTTACGGAGGAGTACTTTTGGGGATCAAAAAGTGCTATTCTTTCAATCGAATCGACCTCCCCTCGGCACCAGGCATTAAAGTTGTCGCTTGCCAAACTAGAATTAAAGGCAAAGACCTTTGCATTGCTTCCACCTACATCCCCCCTAGAGCCTCAGTTAGTCACCGACGGCTCCGCGATATTGCGGAACTCCTTGCTGCACCGAGGCTAGTTTTAGGTGACTTGAACTCCCACGGTACGGCATGGGGTTGTTAATCGATCTACCCTACTCCATGAGCTTTGCGACAACTTCAATATGATCATTTTGAATGCGGGTGAAATGACACGGATTCCTGCCCCTCCAGCGCGTCCGAGCGCCTTAGACTTGTCCCTCTGCTCGACATCGCTGCGGTTAGATTGCATGTGGAAGGTAGTCCCTGATCCCCACGGCAGCGACCATCTGCCAATCGTAATTAATATTGCTAACGGTTCAGGGCCACCGAATACAATCAATGTTTCGTATGACCTCACACGAAATATTGATTGGAAGAGCTACGCGTCCGCGATATCCGACAAAATCGAGTGCACTCAAGAGCTTCTTCCGGAGGAAGAGTACGAGTTCCTGGCTGGCTTGATTCTCGATACCGCGATTCAAGCTGAGACAAAACGTGTACCAGACGCGAACTCATGCGGGCGTCCTCCCAATCCATGGTGGGACAGAGTGCTCAGACGTGTACGCGGAGAAGACCGCTGCGTATAAGACCTTCCGGGACGACGGGCTGCCAGCTAGCTACTACCAGTACGCAAGGGCGGAAACGCGCATGAAGAGTTTGATGAAAGCCAAAAAAAGTAGCTACTGGCACCGGTTCGTCGACGGACTAAAGAGAGAAATATCAATGAGCACTCTTTGGAGTACGGCACGGCGTTTACGAAACCGAAACAGTACTAACGAGAGCGTGGAATATTCAGACCGTTGGCTATTCGAAGGTTTGTCCGGATTCCGCCCCGGCACAGAAGATCTATCGCGCCGCGTCCCCTCACAATAACGCGAACGAAACACCGTTTTCGATGGCGGAGTTCTCACTTGCTCTCTTGTCATGTAACAATAGAGCCCCGGGGTCAGACAGAATCAAATTTAACTTGTTAAAGAATCTGCCAGACTCTGACAAGAGACGCTTGTTTAATTTATTTAATAAGTTTCTTGAGGGTAATATTGTCCCTCATGACTGGACGCAAGTGAAAGTCATCGCCATTCAAAAACCGGGAAAACCAGCCTCCGACCATAATTCGTATCGACCGATTGCGATGCTGTCCTGTATCCGAAAGTTGTTCGAGAAAATTATCTTGTTTCGCCTCGACAATTGGGTTGAAGCAAATGGCTTACTGTCAGATACACAATTTGGTTTCCGCAAAGGCAAAGGGACGAACGTCCCGTCTTGCGTTGTTCTCAACAGAAATTCAAATGGCTTATGCTAGCAAAGAGCAGATGGCATCAGTTTTCCTAGATATAAAGGGGGCTTTTGATTCTGTTTCTATCAACATCCTTTCTGAGAAGCTGTATTCGCCACCCGTCGAGCACCAAAGAAATTTGTCGTTATATCGTATGCCATACTACCATGACACTAGGACATTCGCTGAATTTGTGCTGCATTCTTTCTTCTTTCGCATGACAGTATTGATAGTTTGCATTGTTTACTTGGTCGATGGTGTGCATTAATCTGCGATGTTCCGTTTTCTAATTAACCAGCAAGTAGAGATCGCTGCGTTTACTTGGTGCGACATTAGTCCATATTTTCCTCCACACGATGCCGGATTGGTTTTGTTCCACTCTTGGTGGCGCCATTTTTCCAAATAGAAATGATGAATATGGTAGCTTGAGTGAGTTTGTGGAAACAGGGGTATTTGTTGTGGAAGGAGACATGGAATTTCGATGGATCTGGGACATTATGAACGAGAAAGGATTGATAGTATGGAAGGGAATCAATCTCCTGTAGATGGTGATTAATGAAAGACATTTTATATTGCAAAAAAAATAATTTTGGAATGCACCAGTTTTAGTACGAAAGGGCACAATACCTAACTTAGTATTTAGTGTTTTGGATTCTCCTCATCAGTAACTAGTACCTTCTTGGCACTAGTTAAAGCTTAATTCTAAACTAGTACCAAAATTGGCACTAGTCAGACGCTAAATCCAAAATTGTCATGCGCCTTCCATGAACATAAATAACAGGCTCATCCCGAGTGATTTTTCGGAAGTCAAGCACAGAAGTTCGGGCTTTGCTGATGGGAAAAGCGGAGTCCGAAACAGTTTTTTGGTTTAAGTACCAAACGCCTGGCATTATGCAAAAAATATATATTTTTTGAATTAAACATGTTTAGTGAGAAAGGGCACAACACCTAACTTATCACTAAATTGGCACTAGTTAGACGCTAAAACCAAAAAGTCGTACGTCTTGCATGAACATAAACGACTGGCTTGGCCCGAGTGATGTCTCGAAAGTCAAGCACAGAAGTGCATTTTATTGCCAGTAGCTGCAGTTTGAGCCCACCCTGTCCTGTGCTACACACTAGTTGCTGCATTGGGATACGAGCTGGGAGGCCGCGGAATAAAGTTTCCCATAGTGGGTGTTAATTTTGACATGTGGGTAGATTGTGCCGGAACGGCAGACGCTATATCGTCGCTGTTGTGCTATCTTATGACAAACGCCATTTTGGGGTAAACTGAGTTAGATATGCCACATCGCTTGTCTAAAAAATTTCTACAAAGCGGCGTTTTCAGAATTTTGACATTCTGCTTGGTTACTGAGATATAGCGAGAAATGTACTGAGAAATTTTTAATTTTTGCTTCAAATAATTGTGTTTGGAGATGGGCTCAAGTTTATCTTGATGCGTAAAATGCTTTTATGTGTCAAACTATCTGAGAAAAACAATGGCATAATCATTTTCAAAACAGAAATACTCGAATTGTGAGAAAAATGCATTTTAAATTTTAAACTTGAAATATATCATATTTGGCTACATTTTAACTAAAAATAACTATTTTTTCTAGATTCCCTGACACATTTCCTTCAAAATGCATCTCACCGATTGTTTATAGACCAAATTAAGCTAAAGATATGAATAAAAGTTAAAAATTGATGATTTTTTTTTCATGGAAAATTTTCCATGCCATAATCGTCATACAAATTTTGTCATCAATACACACAAGGGTGACAATGATTTATATATAAAAAAAATCTCGCAGCCTATACTTCTCAGGCTCGTTCCAACTCATGAAAAACCGACACTTTCCAAATTTGAGCGAAATCGGTTAACTCTAACCCCTCCCCCAAAGAGCTTGAAGTTTGTATGGGATTTTTGGCCTAAAATGTATGGGGAAACACTCGCAGTTTACAAAATCGCCGGAAGGAGTTAAGCTTTTGAAGGTATGCCGAACAAGTTTGTCGAAGATTGCAAAACAATCCGAGCACCCGTTGAATAACTATTAACATTTAACATTTAAAGTTGGATACTCCAGATTTTACCCGCATGGTGGCGGTAGTGAGCCAAACCATTTGATGGTAATACTCCTATCTGTACAACGGTAAGAGAGTTTAATATTCTACAGAGTTGTAGAGTTACTAAAAAACATTCTTGTCGCGTTTTTAAAGTTCGAAATTAGCCCGCATGGTGGTGCCAGTGAGCAAAGCTAATGTTAAGGTAATACGCCTATCAGAACATTGGTAAGAGCTAGGGCAATCTGATGTTCTACGAAGTTGTAGACTACTAAAAACCTTTCTTGTCTCGTTTGAAGAATACAAAATTGGCTCCATGGTGGCGTCAGTGAGCAAAGCTAATTTAAGGTAGTACACCTATTTGGACATTGGTATAGTGTAGTGCAATGTGATGTTCTACGAAGTTGAAGAGTACTGCACAGACTTTCATGCCTCGTTCGATAAAATTTAGAATTAGATCGCATGGTGACGATAGTGGCATAACATTCGTTTGTTACCACCCCAAGCTACCAAAAGTTCGGATCACTTTATATTTAACAAATTTATAAAAACGTATGTCGCTGCCAAATTTCCAGTACTTATTTATTTTGCTTGCGATCTAATGTGCTTTTGTTACTATTTGGGAAATTTTGTCTGTGCTCTTGCACCACTTTCAACAGATACTGAAGCTGTTCGTCGTCTTTTGTAAGTCTTCCGCAAAAACGTTGTATTAGCGCAACTCCGCGCAGTCGCTCACGACGTTATACGATTTCGTCAATTCTCGTACTTTCAGAAACTCGCTTAAAGTTTCCCATTGTATCGGTTCTTCACTCAATAAATTGGTTGAGAGGCCAGATATTTCAAAGAAACTCAGTGTTTTTACTAACAAAGTCCGACACGTCCAATAATTTTAAGGAAGTGAGCGAAGACAGTTGACACCGTACCTGGCGAAGTTCGCTTCCTTCGCGATTTTTATCGCTTTCATCATCTGTACTTTTTCGCCTGTACTAATTTCTGGGTTAAAGAATGCAATACCAACTTGTACCTAGGACAGGTACCATGAATGAGTACTTAGTTTTTTCGCTGCTGCGCGATAAATATTAACATCTTTTTCAGGGGTGGCGGACATGTAAATCAATAATTTTTGCATCAGATGAAGATCGTTTCTGGCAGCAGATAAGGCATCGGTTACTGTAAACCATGACATAACATAAACTTGTAGTATGAAAATACACATTTCAAGCATACTACGTTTTTCCACCTGGCTCATTTTGAATTTGTCCCGAAAAATCTAAATTTTTAAAGAGATATCCACCTTGCCCTGCTTTGGGCGCCTGGTTGTTTAAAAACAGTGGGTTGAACATCTAAGAATGCTAATACAATCGTCAACAGTTCATTGTAGTCGTCTCTCGGATGGAACTGCGTTATTTGGTCCCGGACAAAACTGACGATGTCAAATTTCTCATCACCGAGAGTTGCGATAATGCTCGTATCAACTATGCGCTTCGCATATTTTTTGACGTAGAACTTATGTCTTTCTTTACTATACTAGATATCATTTCAATATTTTCAAAACGGAAGTGTTACGTACACTTTGAATCTTAATAACTTTCCTCCTACTAAACAAATTGCTAATCTTGTTTCATAAATAGAAAGGAAAACGTTCAATGTTTGCTACTGATACCTTGTTTGCTATGTAAAACTTGTTTAAATAGTTCAAAAACTAATTTTAATGCGAATCAACATAAATGCCAGAACCTATAAATATGGGTCACAACTTTTTTCAAAGCCAGACCTGTGTAAACCACAGACCAGAGCACACGTACGTGGGTTACCCACCGAAAAGCTGTATTCAGACAACCAATCAAATCACAGCTACTGCTCTATCGTTACCGTCCAGGAACTGTCGTCGCCCTGCGTGAGATTCAGTACTCTCAGAAGTCGACTGAGGTACTAAAATGCACAAGCTACTCTTTCAGCGTCTGCTCCATGAGATAGCGCAGGATTTCAAAACCGCTCGAGGCTTCCAGAGCTCAGCCGTAATAGCCCTCCTAGAAGCCAGCGAGGCCTACCAATATGTGCGCTATCCACACCAAGCTAGCGATCATCATGTCGAAAGATATCCAACTGGCTCGCCGCATCCGGACCTAAATTTGGTGTATCCCCCAGAACAAAACAACAAACTGTCCTTCGCAGCACCGACCAATCATATTTTAATGAGAATTCCTCTAAAGGTGTTCTCAAATGAGTAGATGTATGTGTGTGTTTTCTTGGAAAGCGCGGGGTATTTTTCCAGCAAACAACTTATCAACTTTGTATCAATTAAGAGTAGCATGTGAAAACCTCCCAGTATTGAGGAAAAGCTTACGACTGATTTCACATATATAAGATGGGCTTGAAGTCGTCGATTGTATGCACGCAATAAAGGCGATCACAGCACCAAATCTGTGACTGAATGTTTGTTCTGCGGAGTGGTGCGTGGGTTAAATTAAAACGTCAATAAAATTGTCATTCAATAAAAAATAGGGGGTTTTTGGCCTCGTATTACAAATAGAAAAACAACAAGCAAGGGGGCATGGTACATATATGAGAAACTTTTTCACATTCCAGCTATAAAGACTGTACGTTAATTTAGACTAGCGGAATCCTACTGTACTATAGTTGGGACATTGGATTCTAGTTTTCGTTGCGCTTATACAGAAGAATTTCAGCATTCTCAGGCCATTTTTGTTATTACATTGGTTCTTAGGAACGAAGCACAGATGCGGATGCCAATCCCTCAACTGTAGGCCACGTTATTAATGAAATAGTGTGGCACTCTCTTTAATAGGGCCAAAATTGTCTCTCTACCATATATATGAACACAGGGATCATCGAAACTCGAATATTAATGAATCGAACGTGTGATCTTGTTATCGTTTCATCTAAATCACCAAACTCTACAAGAGCTCTTGAAAAACAATATAATACGCTTGCATGAGTACACAAAACATCCTTCCAATAGCTATAATAACATCAGACCACAAATTTTATAGGTTTCGCCAACATCAAGGATTTCGGTTACCAGTAAAAAAACATCCCGAAAGCGAAATAAATCACCTACGCGGAAGCACATATCCACAAAAACCATGAGCGGATATCGCTATCTATACTGGTGAATCGCACATTACACGTTCTGATTCGTTCCCAGCGAATGCTCTCTACTAGTGGTTGCAGGCTGACTGGCTGGTTAGCACAAAACAGGCAAGACCATCACTCTTGATTGGTAACGCTCACACACACACTCTTGCAAGCATGTTCACGCGCGCAGGCAAAATCAGCATCCTGTGAACAATCATGCCGGAAGCAATCGAGCCAGGCCCGTAGCCAGGAGTTTATTTCGGGAGGGGCTTAAAAAATTATTGTATAAAGCTTTTTTATTTCGATTATACAGGTTTTAACCTTATGGTTATTCGCCTCTTTTTGGGTTAGAAAATTTCTTTAGAAAAATTTCTAACCCTACATGTGCGGGATTGATGAACGAACCGTGATGAGCTGCGTAAAAGGTAATCAATTTACCAACTACGCTTTACCCGCTCCTGCATAAAGCTTTTAGTTCTAATTACTTCATATTGTCACTAGAAACTAAACGAAATTTTGAAAAGTTCTTAATGAAAACAAAGCCAAATCTAAGACAATCCATGTTCTTTGTCACAAGAAAGGCTATAGTACATCAACGAATTATTGATGTTTAATTTGATTTTTATTATTTATTTTTATTTACAAGTTACAATTTACTCTCGTTGCAACAATGGATATTCTAGAGTTCTCAGTATTTATGCGCTAACCGAATATGACAATCCTTGACAGTGCTGGAAAACGCAAGGTGTTCTAAGCTACACGTTTAAAAGGTGTAGATGACGCTAAATCGAAATGAGTAGAAAAATATCCATAAAATGTTCGATCGAAGAGAATGTCGAAATTTGCACAAAATCTTCTGATTTAGCAAACGAATTGTAGATGGTTCAACTTCTATTTTCTTGATCTGGCGTCCTGTAACTATTACCAGTTCTAATGCATCATGCTAACATAATTTTTTGGCATACCCCAGTTAGGAAGGAGGATCTTTGGTGATCAATAGGATCAAAATATATGGGTCATTCCACGTCTGATTTACAATCAAAATTTGAATTCCTTCCATTTTTTTTTCTTGCATTCATTAGTTAAAGTAATTGACACGTATTTTTTATTTTGGCTAAATATGATTTTTTTTTCAAGTTATTAGTTTTTGAACTTTTGAAGTTTATAACATTGAACATTTTTCAATCACTTATAACTCGGAAACGATTCGATATATGGAAAAAAATATTAAATGAAAAAGTTGTGAGCTTACTGAAAAAATAGCAATTTCTTTTTGTTATATAACTTATGAAATTTGCAATTGTTTGAAACAAATTGAATTTTTTAAAGTTGGACCAATTTTTTACTTATTATTTTCTTTAAATATTAAAAATCATGTTAAAATAATTGTGCAAAAATTTGGGAGTGGATATCAAAATACTTTGCGAGATATTACAATTATAAACTTAAAACAAGGCAATTTTACACCAAACGCCTAGTGATAGGCCTATTGTAATTGAAATATCTCGTAAAATACTTCGAATTTCTTTCTGAAATTTGTACACAATCTTCTCGATATAATTATAAATTATTTGAAAAAGCTAAAAAGATTTTTTTGGCTCCACCCTGAAAAAAATTTGTTACTAATATTTGCATAATACATAAATTATTTAACAAAAACAAATATTACAAAAAAAAATCCGCCGAGATCTTCTGAAAACGCAGCTTTTATTATTTAATGCTTTTTTCCAGAAATCTAATAGTTTCTCAGTTATGAGGCAATGAAAAATGTCCAATTCTATTAAATTTATAAAACTTTAAAAAATCACTATATTATTAAAAGTCGATATTTGTATGTATGTGATTTATGGACTCCCAAACGGCTTAACCAATTGCCGTAAAAATTTATGCATAGTAGGAATTTGTTATGGAGCGTGTTTGTGTGCTATTGGTGGGGATTATCTGCCTACAAGAAGGCGCTTCGGAACAAATTATGGTTTCCTCCTATTTCGTTGAAAGTCGCATCAACGTGCGATGGGTATTAGCTAGTACTTTATAAAGTTCAAAAACTCATAACTTGAAAAAAAAAGTCAAATTCAGCCAAAGTAAAAAAATCGTGTCTATAATTTTCAGCTAAAGAGTGCAAAAAAATTGAAGGGAACTAAAATTATAGTTGTAAATCGTGGAATGACTCGCATTCTGCAAATTTAAGACTTTTTTGGGGGTATTCTCATGTCAAAAGCAAATATTTTCTAAAGTCCCCCGAAATCAAATTTATTTTGATTACATATCTATATTAAGAAGATTATGTGAAAAATTCAGAATGGAACTCGAAGTGTTACGAGACATTTCAGTTATAACAGGCCTTTCGCTGGGCGTTTAGTGTAAAATTGCCATGTTTTATGTTTATAATTGTAATATCTCGCAAAGAATTCCACTGCCAAATTTTTACACAATCTTTTTAACACGATTTTAATACTTAAATAAAATAATAAATAAAAAATTTGATCCAGCCTTAAAAAAATTCAATTTGTTGCAAATTTCATAAGTTATATAACAAAAAAATTGTGATTTTTTTGGTAAGCTTATTTGAAAACGCAACTTTTTTATTTAATATTTTTTTCCATATATCGAGTCGTTTCCGAGTTATCAGTGATTGAAAAATGTTCAATTTTATAGACTTCAAAAGTTCAAAAGCGAATAACTTGAAAAAAATATAATATTTAGCCAAACCAAAAAATACGTGTCAATTATTTTTAGCTAAAGAATGTAAGAAAACAGTTTGGAAGATGCTTGACGTTTATATTAAGCGCACATTGCTCTAATCTATTACAGAAATTCAATTTGCGTATGATTTAACTAACTTTCTTTATTCAGGCCAATATCTAGCATAAAATGAGTTTTGTTAGATACCATTACTAGCGATAAATGTTAATTTTGGGACAGTTTTTGTACTCAGTTTTCTATGAAACTTCTAATTTTTTATTATACAATTCGTTTACTTGAGTCGGTTCAATGCATTAGCTAAATGAAGCCTTGAGTCTTTAATATATTTCCACGATGTAAACAATGAAAATGATAAAACGCTAATGGTTGTCCAACAGATCTCGTGCGATTGACCTGTTTACTGATCGAGAAATATTTTTCATAACCAACCGCGTCTTGGTGGTCGTTCATATCAATCTTGTACACTTCCGTATTATTATCGTGGTAACTGCTATGGACATGGCAGTTCGCGAATATCTGATTTCATTTTTGTTTTGTCCCCTTACGGGCCACCAGTGTCGACTTCCTCAATGATGATGCTGACTGTTAATTTTGAGATACTAGACGCAGTTTTTGCCGTCAATATTATATGAACAGCAGCCACAAATTTGGCAATTGTTTGTTTTTCAGGTAATCGTATTGGAGACTATGGATGTGCAAAGATGTAACGTGTATGATGATATTATCGCATTGCGTTTTGTGCGTGCAGGGTCAGCTAGGACGAAATCCTAGCTGACCCTACCCGTCTAATTCCTAGATGAGTCCTTTATAATAAATTACATTTTTTCCAAATGTGACAGGAATCTTTTAATAGCCACGGTTCAAAGAAGTTAAGTTTGTTTATTGGGGCTTTAACCTCCTGGTCGTTCGCCCGCGGTTCAAGTAAGAAGTATCAGATCTTGTAGACGAACATTGATTTTCTCATCATCCATATATATGAGAATCAACCACGTATTACAAGTTGCAAAATGACTGGTTTCGCCTAGGCTAATTTGTTGAGTAACATAAGTACTGAATGCCTGACAAGGTAGAACTCGTTAAAGGCGATGTTCGTAAGCATAACCTCTATTTTCACCTTCAGCAAATATTCCCCATCATGAAATTCGGTTATGCAAAAATTCCAGAAGTCAATAGCCTCCACGTTTGGCTGGAGCACCACTTCTTGCTTCTACGATTCAATCATCCGACGGATCACCCCAGCAAGAATTAAAGTAACAGTTTCTTTTGTTCTTCCGACGAGTCACACAATATGAAAGGAAGTGTGTTATCAGACTCGGCATACTGAGTAGATATCGTGACCGATGTCTTCGGTGGCTCGAAATAGCAATCTTCCTCACCATTCTCCCATTAATTTGTTGAAACCAAACAAGATACAATTTTTTTACGAGTTACCGAAAAACATGTTGCTTCTTAAATTTATTTTTGAAAAGTTTCGGGGGGGGCTTTAGCCCCCTAGCCCCCCCTCTGGCTACGTGCCTGAATCGAGCTGATCCCCATCGAACACAGATTACATAAAACACATTCAAATCCAAACTGAAACCGACGACAGTACACTCGTGCAAGCAATTCCACTTTCTTTTTTGTCCTGGAATGTACGCCCTGGTAGACCTGCTCAGTATCACAATTCGTCGTACACTAAACGACTGACTTCGACTAAGGATGGTGGGCTACATTTGCGAAGACTAGTTCATTGGTAGAGTGGTGAGTGGGTGAATGTTAGAAATGAATGTGTGAACGGAGAATCGAACCATATTCTGAGAATCGAATCATATTCTGAGAAACAACAGGAAAATGCTGTTCAAATTGATTCAAGATCCACAAAATTTCCATTTCAATTCTATTCATCGCGTTGTTCGTAATTGAACTGTTAATAGGGAGCGCGTAGTCATTTGTTTGAAAATCATTGCAGGATTCGTTGTGGTGCGGATGCGGGCGGTGAATGGATTGTCCGCATCGCAACCGCAAAAAAATTATAACACCACATTATAACATTGATGTGTTTTTAAAACCAGTGTGGAAAAATTACTCATTTATTTTGCGTAACCATATATAATAAAATGTTATTCTTATTTACACGAAATTTAACATTGACAAACTTCTCCAAATGTAACTTTTGTGAAAAATAATCAACTTTTGCCATTTTTATTAATAAAATGCATTTTAAGACAAATACTTTCGAAACAAGGTAATATATTGGCATTCCTCTAAATATTAGCATAGTCCAAAACTCCTACGAAATGTAACTGCATTTAATTATTATACATACGAAAGCGTTTCCAATTGAATAATTGGAATAAAGCGAGATGTGTGATGAATTTGTACCTATGTTTTTAATCAATTGAAAATGAAATGGATGTTTTCTGTATTTACCTAGTAAAAATCAGCTTTCATTCATTGAGGAATTTCACCAACCAAATTTTAAAGGTAAAACAACTCCTAAGAAACATAACTGTATTATACATACAAAAGTGTTCTCCCGCAGCAATAAATAGGAAAACTTTTAATTTAGCTGTTCTTCAATTAATTGAAAAATTGGAATAAAAGTGGAATGAGTAATAAATTTGTACCATCTTTTTAAACAATTGTCATATTTTCAATGATCTCAACGCATAAAAATGTAATGGATGTTTTCCGCATTTACCTAGTGAAAATCACCTTTCATTCATTGAAAAATTTCTCCAAACAAAAATTAAAGGTAAAACACCGGTACTTCAATATAGTAGTGCATATATCTCAATACAGTGTATAAAACCTGTTTTAATCCACCTAGGGAGTGGTCATAAACCACGTAGACCGAAATTGGAGAATTTTTAACCCGCCCTCCTCTCCTCTAGTAGACCTTAGTAGACTTTTACCAAAACCTACCCCTTCACGCCAAAAGTCTACGTAGACTTTTATTATTTTTATTTGCGGGAAATGTGAAATTAGTAAGAAGCACATTATAATGTTCAATTAAAAATTAGCGTTCAGATTTATTTCAAGCTTTTTGAATATTAAAAAAAGGTTTTTCACATTGGGTTTTTGTCTATAATTGATCAAATCAATTAATACCAATTCAAGGTGCTTTCCAACGTTTGTGTAGCGGAATACTTCTTTTCAAGGTAAGTCACTCAAATATATGTAATAAGATATGTTGCTATAGCTAGCTTAAATATTTGCCGAAGTGCGACCTACACCAACAATGCAGAATTGCTAAACACTTTTTGAGCCTTACTGGTGCATTCAAAATTGTTAAATTATAAGAAACAATTACAAAATAATACTGTCGATGTATACTATCATCTAGACTAAAATAATAAACCAAACATACACACAAATTTCACTTTTCGTGAACAAATTTCAATATATCTAAGATAATAAGATAATCTAAATTGCCTTGGGAACGAAGCTATTTAAATCTTCCCAAAAATATTTATTTTTCTTAGGTAATTAATAGCCGTATCACCTAAGAGTATTATCGCAAAGTATCAAAGTTTAACTCCGACAATTTTTCGATAAATATAGTAGAACCGGTTTGCACGGAGTTGCGTAGGGTCAAGACGTAAAATTTAGCGGGCGTTTGAAGATTTTGAAAACAGTATAAATGATTACAAGAGAAACTGATTAACTCGAGTAAGCACTTTGTTGTAGAAGTTTAACTACACTACTGCTTTAACCACCGAAATCAATAATTAAAAAATTTAAAAAAATAATCCACTTATTGTTAAAAATCGGGTGTTTTGTTGTTACAATGCTTAACCTTGACCATTTTTTAACTTTTTATGGTTCATGCATTTAATGGTCCATGCATGTCTGCTAACTAGTGGTGTCTCAGATGATTTCACAGTCAAAGTCTTCCGTCGAGAGGAATTTTGGGCGATCGTCTTTGAAACTGTCATTTTGTATTATTCCTAGATCAAAACTATATACCCAGCCAACATTTTGATTCACTTTAATAAGTTGCAATTTGATTAACTGCACTCTTCAACGATATGAATTGATTGTATAAAATGCACAGATCTCTTCTATGTGAACAAAAGTGGAGGCCATATACGTACAACAAAGCGGTATAGTAGAACTATGTGATTTACGATGGATTTTGATCTCATCAGAAGCATTATACAATCATCTAGCTTATCATTTTGAGTTTATATATGATCAACTTTACAATCACACATGAAGGTTTATGCAGCTTAAGGTCCCCAATGTGGTAACAATAAGTATTTTTTTAAAAATATGAAAACAAAAAGTCAGGATGAAATTTCCATAATTCTGTTATAAGACACAGTTACGCCCACACTGGTAGATATGTTTTTCATGGGTGAGGTTGGAGTTACTGGAAAATCAATTATTAAAATTACCTGCTACGATTTACTTCCAGTTTCGAACCTGCGATCTTCGTATTCCCAGCATAGCCGCTATGTACTCATCTATTTATACACTGTCAAGCAACGATTATATTTGATCATTTTTATCACTTTGTGATTACGATCTAAAAATACCATAATCCAACCTAAATATGGCACTCCAATGATTAATGCAAATTAATTTCTATACAATGTTTTAAAATTGTCTCTATTATTCCGCCTGTACAATTTTGTTTTAAGTTGTAGTGGACTAATAAATAACTTCAAGTCAACATTGTATTTCGATCACAGATTTGCATTTTATGTGAACTTTTTGCAACAAAACATAATTTTTGCTAGCACTATTTGTAATTTTGATTTAGTCTGTCATTATTTGTAATTTATAGTAAACTTTTATATACGATTGCTGGTTTGCTGGGTAAAAATATACACAAGAAACAACAACGTGTGAGGTTGTCAAAAAAATTGTGGGTTCTGGGTTAAGTGGTCGCTTAATGAGTAGTTACCTCAATAGTGTACTAGCTTTGAAGTGTCTGCATAAATACTGAATAGACCGATATTTTGAATACAACTCTCTTTAAATCCCATTTATAATTAGTAATACGAGAATAACAAAAAAAATAAAAGTCTGCGTAGACTTTTTCAGCGACCCCCTCCCCCCTCGTAGACAAACGTAGACTTTTGCCAGACCCCCCCGTCCCTATGAGTCTACGTGGTTTATTAACGGCCCCCTAGCGGTTCAATTGTGCTTTTCTCATTTCTCCAAACTATGACTCAATGGCTGGTTATGTTCAATATAATTGTGGAAATGTCTGTTATATTCAAAGTACACTTTGCACTTATACACAATGGCTCGCCAGCCACGAACTTGATGAACATTTTACCTTTCTCATATAGAACGGTAATGCAATCACACTGAAAGTTGGTTATCTAATAGAGGCCCGAAGGCCGAAAAAAATATCGTTCGACTCAACTCGTTGATTTCGGCAAATGTGTGTGTGTGCTTATGAGTGTGTATGTGTGTATGTCTGTTATCAACAATCCCACATCCGTTACTCGAAGATAACCGAACCGATTTTCTCAAACGTAGTCTCAATTGAAAGGCATAGGTTTACATTCAGTTCCGGAGTTACTGGATGAGATTTGCGGTAATACAGTAAATCTTCATGTAAACTGAAACCACCATGATACCTAGATGATGCAAAACTCATTAAAATTGGTGCTAAATTACATTGATTTGCAGGCCAGTAGTCGCTTTGATCACATTGGCCACCTAGGACGGTCTTGACCCCCGGAGAACCTGCCAATGTTCATAGTTATTTTCACACCTCTTCCTCACAAAATTCTTGACCGATGTTCACCATCTTCCAAATTTGAAATGATTGATGCAATGTTTCAATTGGCAGCTGTTTAATTGCATCCTTTTATTTGGTTAGAGTGGTCCAATAGGAATTGCCCATATACCTCTTCAATCATAATACTTAAGGGGGGCGTCTGGTGTAATGTGCTCAAACCGAAAGTTATTTTGTTTTACGATTTTGAAGGAAAGGCAACAGTGGATCTTTTGTGTGATGTTCAGACTTATGTATGCATATATTGTGTACGAAAAAAAATCAGCCACGCTGATCCACACATACGAGCATTCCAAGAGTAGACGTCCAATCATTTTCTCGTCGAGGAGCGTCGCGGCGAACACGATAACTCTTGATAAAATCGTCTGACATAGGAAATTCACTCAGATTCGTAAAGCTTAGATTTGTAGTTACTCGATGAACCAAAGAAAATAGAAAAAAAGTTCGAGTTTCGAAAAATGGCTTCATGAAAACCGAAAAGACTCATATTTTACGGTAAAATTCGCTCACTTTTCTTCAAAATAATAGTGAGAAAATTATCGACAGGCTACACATATTGATCATTCTCATTAAAAAAAAACCTGTTTTAATCCCCCTAGTGGTGCAATTGGGCCTTTCTCATTTGTTCAAACTGCGATTCCATGGCTCATTATTTTCAATACAATGGTGGAAATGTATATTACATATTCAGTACGATTTGCACATAGTACATACAATGGATCGACAGCTACAATTTTGAGATACTATTTGTCGACACTGAAACATCACTTGAAACAAGCGGCGATTCAAGGACGAAGATCCGTTAAGAAATTTGAAACTAGTTATAATTTTAAAGTAGCTACCCCTTACTGTATACTCCTACCTAAGCCTAAACAAGTCGGGATTAGGTTGAAGATTATTAGAGCGATTGCATAACCTTTCTATATGAGAAAGGCAAAAATGTGCCAAACTTAAAAACAATAAATTCTTGTCAAATTTTTTTTTTCGAGATTGCATTAAATCTCAACGTTTCATGCATTTTAAAGTCATTTGGCATCCAAAATAAAAAATTCGATTTTGAAATTTTCCCTTACTCCCCCTTTCAGATTTTTTATTTCAGTTTATATGGGAATTTGCTGAGTTGTCGCACTCTTCAACCCGTAACTCCAGAACTAGAAGTCCAACGAACAAAAAATTCATTAGCAGCCGATGGAAAGGTTGTACCTTTCATTTGAGACCAAGATTGTGCAAATCGGTCCTGCCATCTCTGAGAAACAGAGGTGACTTTTTTTTCCACATACACACATACATACAAACAACTTGACTCCAGCCATCCAGGTTTCCACGACAATAGACATCGTGGAAACCTGGATGGCTGAAGTCCAGTTGCAGCTGGCTCATCACAAGACTGAGGTAGTGCTGGTCAGCAACTGTAAAAAAATCCAGCGTGTCGAGATCAGTGTCGGGGGACAGTCCATCCCATCGATGCGTGCACTGAAGCACCTGGGTGTGATGGCCGACAATCGGTTAAATAACAACAGCCATGTCGACTATGTATGTGAGAAGGATGCGAGGGCAACTAACGCATTGGCAAGGATCATGCCGAATCACGGAGGAGCAAGAGGCAGCACGAGACGTCTCCTGGCGGGTGTCTCATCCTCAATACTGATGTATGGAGTACCGGCCTGGGCTGCTGCGCTGAACTCAAAGCGGAACCGGACGAAGTTGACAAGCACGTTTCGCCTAATGGCTGTTCGTGTCGCGAGTGCGTATATAACGATATAGTCGGAGGCGGTATGTTTAATTGCCGGGATGATTCCGGGATGCATCACTCTGGCTGAAGACGTGGAATGCTACCAGCGGAGAAATGAACGTAATGCAAGGAGACTGGTCCGAGTCGACTCATTGGCTAAGTGGCAGCAAGAGTGGGACAACGCGGAGAAAGGAAACTGGACCCATCGACTCATCCCAAATGTGTCTGCTTGGGTACATAGAAAACCTGGAGAGGTGAACTTCCATTTGACGCAGTTTTTGTCAGGGCACGGATGCTTCCGGCAGTACCAGCATCGGTTTGGGTACGCTTCGTCACCCCTTTGCCCGGAGTGTGTGACCGTGCAAGAGACGCCGGAACATGTAGTCTTCGAGTGCCCTAGATTCGAGGAAGTCCGAAGGGGTATGCCTGGTGTGACAGTGGACAATACCGTCGAAGAGATGTGCCGCGACGAGCGTATCTGGCACGATGTCAACAGAGTGGTTACGAGTATACTCTCCGAGCTGCAGAGGAAGTGGCGAAGGGACCAACAAAGTAGCACCACTGGCTAGAACGCCGCCGGGAAACCACAAATCGGGTTTAAGGAGAAAATTCCGCTGCCGGGGAACTCTCCGACGGTGTAGACTGGGTCCATCGCCGGGGACCGGTCGAGTAGTACGCGATATAGCACTAGGTTCGGGTCGTCAAGGCGCCAGTGAACTGGACGTCAGGATTCACCGGAATCGCCGGACCGACCTCGACACCCTACCGGGTAGCTCGTGAGTAGGCTAGATCCACCGTCGGGGATTAGACCGAGTAGACCGTGTCGAATAGCTAGCAGTCGTTAGGGCGCCAGTGAACCGGAAGTTACGCTCCATCCGGAATCGCTGGATGGACCTCAGCACCTACTGGCTGGCCCGTTGAGTAGGCTAGCTCCACCGCCGGGGACTAGACCGAGTCGACGAAACGGGGAGCTAAATGGCTCACAGAAAGGTACATCGGGTCGGGAGCAATCTACCGCCGTGGAATTCACGGTAGGGTAGATTCGCGTGGACTACCCGACAGAATCGTGACGAAAAGGGGAGCTAATTGGCTCACGAGACATACACCGGTACAGAGAGAAATTCCGTTGCCGGGGAACTCTCAGTCGGAGTAGGATAATATCCGAGTTCTTCTCGATAAAGCTGGGAGCTAAATGGTTCAAGGAAGCGGGTATCGGTGTCGGGGGAAATTCCTCCATCGGGGAACTATCAGTCGGAGGAGTGTGAGTGCATCATTGGGGACTATCCAAGAAGATCGCGATAACGCCGGAGCTGAATGACTCACGGTAACACGAGCTAAATGGCTCAATGAATCAGCACCTAAACCGCTCACGGGGACGAGAGCTAAACGGCGACGTAGATAGATGGAGACAATAAGCAAGAGAAGAGTCGAGAGTTAAATCAAAGTTCATAGATCGAGCCACTCCATGAACCAAGCGAGGCTCTGAGATAGAGCAGAAGAAAGAGGTGCGACGGAAGCACAATGAACCCCCCATGAAGTAATTCGATGACGTAGTTCCGTGGGGAAGAAGGGCGTAAAAAGTAAGGAATGTTTTTAGTGGTTAGGCACGAACGTGAGTCGTGAGTCCCACACAGTGCCAATACACTACAGGCCAGGCTTTTAAAGCTTTTTTAACCTTACTATAAAAAAAATACATACAAGCACATACATACACACACAAACATTTTCTAAAGTCGACGAACTGAGTCGAATGGCATATGACATTCGGCCCTCCGGGACGGGATTTGTTTGACAATTTTTAGAGCGATTGCATAACCTTTCTATATGAGAAAGACAAAAATGTGCCAAAGTCAAAAAAGTCAATTTTCGTCAAAAAAATTTTTTTCGAGATTACATCAAATCTCAACGTTTCATGCATTTTAAAGTCATTTGGCATCCAAAATTCAAATTCGATTTTGAAACTTTCCCTTACTCCCCCCTTTGAGAATTTTTCATTTCAGTTTATATGGGAATTTGCTGTGTGGTCGCACTCTTCAACCCGTAACTCCGGAACCAGAAGTCCAATCCACAAAAAATTCATTAGCAGCCGATGGGATGGTTATACATTTCGTTTGAGACTAAGTTTGTGCAAATCGGTCTAGCCATCTCTATGAAACAGAGGTGACACTTTTTTCCATATGCATACATACACACATACACACACAGACATTTTCTGATCTCGACGAACTGAGTCGAATGGCATATGACATTCGGCCCTCCGGGCCGGGATTAGTTTGACGATTTTTAAAGCGATTGCATAACCTTTCTATATATGAAAGGCAAAAATCGAGTCAATTCGTTGATTAGTTTTTGAGTTATCGTGTTCACCAATTTGTGAAACGCGGTTTCGAGAAAAACGCTATTAAAGGGTGCCGCACATGAAATTGCATCACGAAAGAAACGCTGTAGAATTTAACCCATTGGGTATGTCCTCTTGAAAATTGGGTTAGAAGTAGTTTAGAGTGTATTGTTGACACTGTAGACTACAGTATAAATATTGTAAAATGTATGTAGCTGCTAGTGCTAAAATCAAGTTAATTCAACATCCCTGAATTTTATCACAGTGTTTGTTGCATTGTCTTTGTTCTTATAAACAAAAATGTGTGACACAATACTCAACCGCAAATGTTGCCTTTTATTTGAGACTTGGTTTGAGAACATCGGTTCAGTCATCACCGAAGAACCGATGTGACTTAAATTATGGAATATGCTCGGAATCCGGGACTTCCGGAATCGTCGATAGTGGACAATATATCCAAAGAATGTTTGATCTAGACGGGCGAATCGAAGTAATTTGGTGGCAATTTCAATAGTTTTTAGCCTCTGCGGTGTTTCGATTGTACCGATTTATATGGGAAATTCAAGTGTAGCCTTACTAACCAACCTGTAACTCCGGAACCAAAAGTCAGAACCGAATGAAATTCAGTAGCAGTCAATGGCATTACTGTATCTTTCATTTGAAAACAAGTTTGTAAAAATCGGTAGAGAAATCGCTGAGTAATAGGTGTGCTTAGGAACTTGGCGAGTTCTCCGGAGGCATCATGAACCGTCATAGGTGGCCAATGGGGTCAAAGCAGGTTTGATTTATCATTAGTGATCCAGACCCGCAAACTAGAGTAATGTTGAACTCATTTTGATATGTTTTTTCTTTTTTTATTTCGACTATGTTAGTCAAATTTTCATTTTTGCATTTTAACGACATTCAATTAGCTAGAGATTACTGGGTAGGGAAAGTTATGAAAATTAGAGCCATAGTACTCAAGTGAGAGCGAGTATGTGAAGTAAACAGATCGGAAAACTAGAAGTGGCAGGGTCATTAGAACAGGCTTAATATCGTGCGGGCTTAATCTTTGTCTTCTGCTAATGAGGGTCGAGCTTAGGCAGTATAACTATGAATCAGCCGAGTTCACTAGCATGTGTCCTGGTATAGATAGACGTGTCCATCTTTACCGTGACAACCGACAAAAATTAAGCCACGCAAGATCACCACTGAAAACCTGTGCTAATTGAATGTCGTTAAAATGTAAAAAAAACCTGTTTTAATCCACCTAGAGGTGCAATTGTGCCTTTCTCATTTCTCCAAACTATGATTTAATAGTTTGTTCGTACAATATAACATTATGGAAATGTATTTCATTCTTATTACACTTAGTAAGTATATATAAGAGCATATTTTGCATTCATCGCGGTATCGGTTTGAATCGGAGTTTTCTATGTGATCGCACTCCACAACCCGTAACTCCGGCGCCGGAAGTCGGATGGAGATGGAATTTAATATCAGTTTCCGGAGACGCAAGACCTTTCATTTGAGACTAAGTTGATCAAATCGGCCTAGCTATTTTCGAGAAACCAATATAACCGTTATTCTGAATTTGGATGCTTCCGGATCCATCGATGGTGGCCAGTGTGGCCAAAGAGACTGAATGATTGTTGGTGACCTAGATCTACAAATTCAACAGTTGTGTTTACATTTTGGAAAAAAAATCCACTTTTTTTCATTCATCGCAGAATTCGTTAGAATCGGGATTTACTGCGTGATCGTACGTATCACCCTGTAATTCAGGAACCAGAACTCGGAGCCACACAAAATTCAACAGCAGCTGATGGACCTTTCATTTAAAATCAAGTTTGTCAAACTCGGTAATCTGGCGAACCGAGCAACAGACGGCGGGCACGGCTAACTAGTGATTGGTTAGCTGGAGCGAAAAAGGCCAAGCGCAAAATAAGAGAGTGAATGGTCTGTTCATGCCGAGGTAGGTTGGCGCAGCGAATGGCAACCGCGTAAGGGGTAAACCCAGCCACCCCGAAGCAAGACAGAAGAGTGAGTGTATAGGCGTATAAGTGGACTGCCTCATGCCAAGACGGGAGGGTCGTAGCGTAGTATGTTGGAACTAAGCTATCGATGCCTCATGGCGTGGCAGAGGAGTGAAAGGGTGAGCATCCAAGTCAGTCTCACACTGCATGTTAAGGGTGAGCATAAAAGTCAGCCTCACAGGTTGGTCGCAAGCAAGGAATGAAAAAGGTGAGCACAAAAGTCAGCCTCGCATGGTATGTCAGAAGTGGGGCCTAAGAAAAATGTCCCACATGGGATGCCAGAGGGAGTGACAAAGGTACAATAGAGTGGCACGATTGAGAGTGAATCAGGTGATAGGGTGAGCACCCAAGTCAGCCTCACATGTATGGGTAGGGCGAGCACAAAAGTAAGCCTAGCAAGGAATGAGTAAGGTGAGCACACAAGTCAGCCTCGCATGGAACGTAAAAGGTGAGCACAAAAGTCAGCCTCATGTGGGAGTGTTTGAGAGTGAATCAAAGTGTGATTTAGAGAGCACCCAAGTAAGCCTCATACAGGATGTATGATCGCGTGAGTGAGAGTGAATGAGTACATTCAGTACAGCCATCCCCCCAGAAGTAATACCGAGAGGTAGTTCCTGGGAGGAATGATGGCGGAGCCCAATGGAGTTTAGTCGGTATTAATGGCTGGTCACCATTCGAGTCCGACACGCCCCCAGTGCACCCCGTGTGGTAGATTGGACCCTACCGTTAGCACGTGTACTGGGCTAGGACATAAAGGTCTTCTCCATTGTAAAAAAAAAAAAAAAAAAAAACATACATACATACATACATACATACATACATACATACATACATACATACATACATACGTACATACATACATACACACACAGATATTTTGCGATCTCGGCGAACTGAGTCGAATGTTATGAGACTCGGCCCTCCGGGCCTCGGTTAGAGAGTCGGTTTTTGGAGCAATTGCATAACTTTTCTATATAAAAAAGGCAAAAGAATAATATTTAATTAGCTTTATAAGCATGAGTTCAATGTTATCTTCATGTGATTATAATTTGGAAAGGTTGGTGGAATGGGTTTGAAAGTGGAGGGAATGGGGGGTTAGTAGAGTGGGAGTGGAGGATGCGTCGGAAATCCTTCATCTTATTTCGGTATACGGGGTGGATGAAGGAAATGCGGGCGTGAGGGTGGTCCAAGAAAAGGGGAGTGATGAAGGAGGGAGGGGTAAGGGCAAGGCGGGGGGCGGGGGGGGGGGGAGGTGCGGCGACGCAATACTCAACTGCATATTTTGCCTTCCATTTGAGACTTGGTTTGAGAAAATCGGTTCAGTCATCACCGAAGAACCGATGTGACTTTAATTGTGGAATATGCCCGGAATTCCGGAATCGTCGATAGTGGACAATGTATTCAAAGAATGTTTGATTGGCAATCAGTGATCTAGATCTGCGATTAGAAGTAATTTGGTGACCATTTCAATAGTTTTTAGCCTTTGAGTTATTACGATTGTACCGATTTATATGGGAAATTCCAGTGTATCCTTACTAACACCCCTGTAACTCCGGAAGCAAGAGTCAGAACCGAATTAAATTCAGCAGCAGTCAATGGCATTAATGTATCTTTCATTTGAAATCAAGTTTGTAAAAATCGGTAGAGAATTCGTTGTGGAATGGGTGTGACATTAGCATAGGAACTTGGCGGGTTTCCCGGAGGCGTCATGAACCGTCATAGGTGGCCAATGTGGTCAAAACTGCTTTGATTGATCATTAGTGATTCAGACCCGCAAACTAGAGTAATGTTACATCAATTTTAATATGTTTTACATCATTTGAACATCATGGCGGTACCAGTTTATATGAGAATTTGCTGTGTGACCGCACTCTTCAACCCGTAACTCCGGAACCCGAAGTCGGATCAACTAAAAATTCAATAGCAGCTTATGGGAGCGTTATATCTTTCAGATGAAACTAAGTTTGCGAAAATCGGTTCAGCCATCTCTGAGAAAATTGTGTGAGTTTAAATGACACACCCATACACACACACATACACACACACACACATACATACACACACACAGACATTTGCCGATCTCGACGAACTGAATCGAATGGTGTATGACACTCGGCCCTCCGGGCCTCGGTTAAAAAGTCGATTTTTACAGTGATTGCATAGCCTTTCTTTATATGAGAAAGGCAAAACATTTTAATATATTTTACGTCATTTGGACATCATGGTTGTACCAGTTTATGTGGAAATTTGCTTTTTGACCGCACTCTGTAACCCGTAACTCCGGAAGCGGAAATCGGATCAACTAAAATTTCAATAGCAGCTTATGGGAGCGTTATACCATTCAGATGAAACTAAGTTTATGAAAATCGGTTCAGCCATCTCTGAGAAAATTATGTGAGTTTAATTGACACACACATAACGTATGCGGAATGAAATTTGGACAACGCTTCCAACATTAAAACAAAAATGCAATCGGTTGCAAGGCATCATACTAAACGTCATACTCTAGGCACACTTATTTTAAACATCCAGTATTAATTTCGACCCGCTAGGAGATACCATGTGAACGAAATGGCAGCGAAAGCCCAATCTGGCATCTAGCTATTATGCCAAAAAAAAGTTTTGGCGCCTTGGAGGATTACGGCATGCCTTTTGTACCAAAGGCTGATAAACCTCCAAATGTACCACAACTTCGTCCAAATGAGGATTTCTGGAATAATTTGAAGCAGAGAGCATATGCCAATAATTTTCGACCTAAAACAAACAAACGTGATAATCAAAATTAAGAAAGAAATTAAGAATATGCCAACATCAATTTTTTTGACTCCTTTGCAAAAAGTTCCTGTAAATTATCATAAAGCTTCTCGAATGGGCTCAATTTTTTTCTACATTAAGTTAATAAGCTGACAAATGTTTTCATACAGAGAGAACATTAAATAAATGGCTTTCTACAAAAAAATTTCCTTTTGAATTTTGTCCGAATTTTATACCGCATACGTTACATATACACACAAACATTTGCCGATCTCGACGAACTGAATCGAATGGTATATGACACTCGGCCCTCCGGGCCTCGGTTGAAAAGTCGATTTTTTCAGTGATTGTATAGCCTTTCTTTAAATGAGAAAGGCAACAAAAGTACCCGAATATGATGGAAGCAGTGTAAATTGTTCTTTATTAATGTATGATTTCAAATAAATCTGTGTGTCAACATTACATTACCAATCATAATGCAATATCAACAGCTATTTTCTACAACCACTTAATAAGGTAATACATTAGCGAGCGTAATTCATGGTGATGATGCGAATTACGACCGATTGTAGAACATCGTGACCGGTCGGTTGCGCTTTGAATGGTTTACAATTTTTAGCGTAAATTGGGAAGCGGAATTCGTGGCGAACCCCAACGCCGGATACTGGATCATGATTCTATGAAATCCGTGCCCAGAACGAACCCAGTCTATTACTCAATAACTGGACCATCCCGTCTCGGGTTCACCAAAATTTAAATGGAAATTCGGTACACATACCACAGGTTAATATACATACATAGTGAGGCTTTATCTAGATCGGTGGAAGCGTTGTAGGGAAAGTTTGAATTGAATCTATTTGGCCAAATCAAAACTGGATTTCCGCGGTTTCCCGGTCATTGTGCCGACGCTTGCTGTTTGTGCACATCACCTCCCATTTGTAACAGATAGGGGAACTGCATCGAAGACGGACACTGTGAGTAAGATGGACAAATTGTGTTTCTTACAAAATGAAAAATTCAGTTGAATGGTACTGATACTACATGATTTTTAGAAGATTTCAAATGATTCCAAAATACACTGTTATTATATAATACGCTAATTATCAGGTATTTAAACAAGACAAACTTTTTCTCGAGTAATCGATATAATTTTTTGACACAAGAAAATAACGATTTAAACTTGAAAGCTGTTGATCTCGGAAAATATTTTTAGGTTGACGTGATGTACTGGGTATTTAACACTTGACTGTTAAAAACAGAAATTTCAATGAGGCGTTCATGATTTAGGAACAATTTTAAAATTTGGTATTATGTTGGGTACGACGGACACAGTACGGTGCGAAAAGATGGAGATACATATTTATCACGCGAATGCAAACCAGAATGCAGTCAAATTGCATACCCTTGGGCTATATTTTTTTATTTTTTATTATCGCTAGTTTGTGATGTGCCGACAGAAAACAAAATTTATTGACCGAGAAGCGTCTCACTCTCCCCTTGTCCCATGTTCATCGTTACCAATGCCGTATGTCCATATTACCCATGCCAGGTGTCCGTCGTTCCCATTGCAGTTTTTAAATGCCGATTTTATGCTTCTTTTACACAACCATTTTATTTAATATAAGTTACTATATTGATGGAATATGAACTCAAATTACGGTTTGTGTGAAATTTGCGAGCAATGCATCAATCGGTGAGTCGAACTTTAACGTGTCCGTCTTGGACACAGTTCCCCTAATATACACACATATTTAGATCTGTCATGGAAGCCATGGTACCGGTGTCGGTGATAGCGAATAGCAAATGATTGAGACTGCAGCATTGTTCGATTCGGTAGCGCTTAGAAAGATGGAATAAATTTGCGCCCCGGAGAGTAGTCATTTATTTACCAAGTAAAAGATAATTATTTAAATTTGGTAACAAAAGTAATTTCGAATTTTTGCGAGTAACAAGCTAAGTATAGTTTCTCCTAGGGTTGTTCTCAGGAAAACATCATCTTTCATAAATATCACCTTCTAATGCAAAAGTGTCCACATTCTCATTACCATTATAATCTAAGTGTTCGCATTCTCATTACCCGGAATGGAGCAATACGAAGAAACTCAAGCCATGAAAAATAAACTGCGTTATGGAGCGATGGTTACTAGTAATGCTGAGAAATTTTCAATCCGCGACATATATATATATATATATATATATATATATATATATATATATATATATATATATATATATATATATATATATATATATATATATATATATATATATATATATATATATATATATATATATATATATATATATATATATATATATATATATATATATATATATATATATATATATATATATATATATATATATATATATATATATATATATATATATATATATATACCCTTAAATATATCAATCGATTTCTTTTTCATCCGCTTAATTGTTAGTATTGAACCTCTAGAAAGGCCTCCCGCAATCTCGGTGGCCACGCTGAACTGTTTTTGTTTTGAATAGCCATGCATTCCACGCGCGTATTTGCTATAACACACGCAGATTTCAACCCATCGGCATCAATTTTTGAAAAAATGGCGGTGATAAAAATACAGTGTAAACAATAATCTCCAAACTACTTCTATCCAAATTTCACAGAAAAATACCCATTGGGTCATTTTCTACAGCGTTTACTCCGTGACGCAATTTGATGTCGGACACGGAAACGTTCTTCTGAGAGTGCCGCACAGTGATCACCTTCCATACAAAAGTCGGACAAAACCTCACAAGTAGCCCGAACTTGATGAAACTTCACATTAAGGTAATTTTATGACGCTGAATTCGTATTTGATGTTTCTTTTTTGTTTTTTTTTGCCTCAAAATTTTGGAACCTAGGGTGGTTCCAAAATTCAATATTTACGAATATAAAGTGCAATACATCCGAAAATTCATTTTCAAAAAATTAGGTGTGGTGATTTTTTTTAGCAGAATACACATTTCTTCAATTGTTAATAATGATAAGACACATCTATAAATTATATTACGAACCCTGGGTAATAAAAAGCTACCAGGCGTCTCCTTCAGACATATCATGAAAAATCTCCTTTTTTCATACCTCAGGGCAGAAAGGGACAAAATCAGATATTCATTTTCGGAAAGTACACTAATTTTCAAGTATCATGAACAACAAGCGATCTTTCCGAACTGTTTCAAAAAAAGTACAGCCACTTTGAACATTATAACTTTTATTTATTGCACGATTTACCATTTGTTCAACATATCTGAACGAGAAGAATCGCTTGCATCGACTAAATCGAGTGGTAGCTATAAGTTCAGCGAATAACCTTTTAAATGAAACCAGTTCGACCGTAATCGGAGTCTTAACTAAATAGATATATTCATTTGAATATCTTAGGTTTGAAAACAGTTTTTCTCAGAATTCATCATCTATTTCACCTTTGAAGTTCTGTAAAAAATCGAACTTTCATTCTCAGGACTTAATATTTTGAGAAGAATTTATTCAACCTGTTAAAAAACAGAGAAAAATGTTAAATTATGAAAAATCAAAAATAAAATTTTTAGGTTTTGTCCGGCTAGGCGACACTGTGTGCCGTTTCGATGAACTATTCAAACAGCTAATGCCGCTATCACGGGACTACAACGCACAGTGGTCGGAAACGCCAAAAACGTGAACTTAATTCACTAGAGGCCAAACCATCGAATGTATTTACAAAGTGTCTTTGGAAGAATTGTTTGTATGAATATTCCCCACAATCTGATAACAATTGAAATTAGGCATGGCTTACTATGATCGAACTAAAAAAATTAACTTTTTATACTGACGACGTAGAAAGTTGGTATCTTCGTCAAAATTTTAGAAATGCTCATAGTGAAGAATATTTTTGAATAACTTGAGCTTGTAGGACTAAAGGTTATCGAGTTATAAGGCGTTTCCTATGGCAACCCTCTTAAATCTATTTTTTTAATATAACTTTTTTTATTGTGACTTTTCGTACAAACTATATTCACGACAAATGTATAGGTATCAAAACTACATAATATTGTCGAAGACTGTATGTAAAAGTACTCATTCGTTTCAAAATTATTGAAGAATTTTACATTTTTTTACGCCAACTTCAACTACGTATAAGAAAGAAAGGTGCAAACCAAAATGCACAAACAGGCGCTTTTTTAACTGTTTAAACTATGCACAATAAAGCTAAGAAGGTTTGGTGCGTGGCTAGGGTAAGCTTACTTTATCATGTTTTTTTTACCTTTTCCATACAAAAATCAGAAATTTTATTTTTTTTTATTTTTTGCAGCCTAATTTCAATTGTTATCAGATTGTGGGAAATATTCATACGAACAATTCTTCCAAAGACACCCTGTAAATATATTCGATTGTTTGGCCTCTTGTGAATTCAGTTCACGTTTTTTTGGCGTTTCCGACCACTGTGCAACGCCTCTTCAATCGTGTGTCGCACCTGTTCGACTTTCATTTGTCTCGGACAGGCATTGCATTTATCGCTCATATGAGTAAATGCGCCCGGATAGTTTGCTACTGCGACAATAAAAACTCACATTTTCACACGAAAAGTTATTGGCACTCATACAACTTCTCCGGATAAATACAACGTGTTATTTCTCCGGATAAATAAAACAGTCGGAGAATGAGTGAATGAGTTTATCACGGAATCCCTTTTTCGCTCGCTGCTTTCCTGTCGTTATTCCAAAACACGAAAAAACAAGTCTATCATATTTCTTTGCCGCTTTTCTTTGTAATTAAGTGTATTTTTTGAAGTTTTTATTGATTTCCACGAAATTAAAATTTTATCACCTTCTCCGGTGAGAAAGAAAAAGTCAAATAAATTTTATCCGGAAAATCATTCTCACGCTATTTGTGGAGACGGAGAATTTTGCGACTCATCTTATCTCGGAAAAGTTGGACATCGGATGAGCTTCTTCTCGCGTGAGTGAGAGAGAATTACAATGCCTGGTCTCGGATATCATTAAGAAATCGATTCCTGCAGTTTTTTAGATGTAATTAGTTTCCATCATTGGGGCCGAGTGCGGCCTGTTGATGTACGCGATAAATAAATAAATAGACACCCTTTGATGGGGTTTTTTCGAAACCGCGTTTTTCAAATTGGCGAACACGATAACTCAAAAACTAATCAACGTATTGACTTGAATTATTTTATGAGGTTGCCCAATATGTGTAACCTGTCGATGAACCACAGAAAACTGAATAAAAATATTTTTCTTCCTATTATTTTGAAGAAAAATGAGCAAATTTTACAGTAAAATATGAGATTTTTCGGTTTTCAGCCATTTTTCAAAAATCGAACTTTTTTTATTTTTTTGGTTCATCGACTAGCTTTATTAAACTTATTGAATCTCCCGTATCAAAAAACACGAGACTTATCGTGTGCGCCGCGGCGCTCCTCGACTTGGAAATAGTTGAACGTCTCTTGGAACGCTCGTATGGCTCTGTGTGACTAAAAATATTACACAATGAATATATAAAGCGGTTCTAATATTACACAAAAGATCAATCGTTGCTTTGCCTTCAAAATTGTAAAACAAAATAGCTTTCGTTTTCAGCACTTTACACCAGACGATCCCCTTAAAAACTACCAAAAAATGCAATTGAAAAAATATCCTCAAAAATGGGATGCACCTATTAATGTGGAACACAGTGAATAATAAATCCAGTGAAGACCTGTTTTTATCTGCCCAGTGCCCCATGGTTTATTTTAGGCTGACGAAATGGATACATTGACCAAATCGGGACGTATTCTTCTTTAGTTCCTTGATGTAGTATCATATCTATTTCTGACCATATAATATAATTTTTTCTTAACCCTCTGCTGCCCAATTCCGCATTTTAGCGGGTTATGGAAAAATCCACTATGAACACCTGTTCACAACATTCCCATTAATCATACAAATACATTCTTTGCATACTATGTTGAATACATTCAAATTTGAAAGCTGAAAATTTGAGGAAAACGAGAAACAAACATTTTGTGTATGGCAGTGTAATTTAGTTTAAAAATGTTGATGCTTTTTTAAACTTTTGGAGAAAATAAAACAATATTTTTATGTTGCTAGCTTGTAGTACTCTTCTGTAACTCTAAATATTGTATGTTGTAAACGATTTGGAAATAAAAGTTATTAGCAAAAAAATCTTGGCTCGTAAAATGTCAATGTTGGACATTTTGGAGGGTTAAATGAAAAACCCACAGCTTTCGTGAGCTGGCAATATATTTCCGGCTTTCTCAATACAAAAACAATCTACAATGGCATTTTTAAGCAAAACAAATTTGAGCAGCAGAGGGTTGAAGGAGTCTTCCACCGTAAAATTCAAAAACATGTTTTAATTCACCTAGTGGTGCCCTTCTCGTTACTTCAAGCTATGATTTCATGGCTGGTTATGTTCAATTATAATTGTGGATATGTCTATTACATTCTTATTACACTTAGCACTTATACACTATGGCTCGCCAGCCACGAACTTGATGACACTTGAAACAAAAAAAATATAATGTTTAATTTTTACCCATTTTACTAACTTTTGTATCATTTTGATAGTGGAGATAGTGATTTGATAGCAGTTTAAATGGAAACTGCTGTGTGGTCGCACTTTTCAACCCGTAACTCCGGAACCGGAATCCCGATCGAATCGAAATCGATAGCAGCCGATGGGAAGGTTGTACTCTTCATTCAAGAGTAAGTTTGTGCAAATCCGTCCAGCCATCTCTCAGAAACAGAGGCAATAATATTTGCCACATAGACACATACACACACAAACATTTTCCGATCTTGTCGAACTGACTGCAATCGTAAAAAATGCTCCGTGTTGGCGAGAGTAGAGCGAGTAATGTGACGCATAACATAAATACATCATGTGGTTTCCACACACACACACACCCTAAAACGATACAACATTTTAATCTCACGTAAACAGAAACGAACCAAATAAGCCGAAAATCGCAATGTATTTGTTCATTGTTCAAAATTGTATTATATTTTCTTACACATTGTTGGGTGTTACTAGATTAAATCATTCATAACCGAGTGCTCGTTCGTTACACAGGCGCGTTGTTTGGTGTAACATTACCTTGAGTTAGGCGATATCGGCGATAGTGTTTATCCCAGCAATGGCTGGAGTATAAACATTATAAACATTAAACTGTGTTAGGCTGTGCAGTGTAGTGCGATACTAAACAGTTTACTTACCTAAAAGACGACTGTGTGAAGGTTACGCGAGTGAAGGATAAAAGAAACGAAGAATCAATTCACCTGCCAGTTCGCCAAAAACCAACTGGTGAATTATTTCGTTTTTACTTTTCTTATTGATTTTTTGTCTTTTTCATATAAAGGCCATGCAATCACTCCATAAATCAATTTTTCAATCGAGGGCCGAGTGTCATGTACCATTCGATCCAGTTCGTCAAGATCGCCAAATGTCTGTGTGTATGTATGTGTGTGTCAAATAATGTCACTCGATATTCTCAAAGATGGCAGAACCGATTTGCACAAACTTGGCTTCACATGAACGGTTTAACGCTCCCATAAGACGCTATTGAGTTTTTAATTGATCGGACTTCGGAGTTACGGGTTGAAGAGTGCTGTCACACAGCAAATTCCCATATAAACTGGTTACCCTATGATGTCGGGATGATGTAATACATATTATATATATATATATATATATATATATATATATATATATATATATATATATATATATATATATATATATATATATATATATATATATATATATATATATATATATATATATATATATATATATATATATATATATATATATATATATATATATATATATATATATATATATATATATATATATATATATATATATATATATATATATATATATATATATATATATATATATATATATATATATATATATATATATATATATAAATATATATATATATATATATATATATATATATATATATATATATATATATATATATATATATATATATATATATATATATATATATATATATATATATATATATAATATATATATATATATATATATATATATATATATATATATATATATATATATATATATATATATATATATATATATATATATATATATATATATATATATATATATATATATATATATATATATATATATATATATATATATATATATATATATATATATATATATATATATATATATATATATATATATATATATACAGGGTGTTTGGTTCATGGTTAAGAATCTCTCGGGGGGTGATAGACTGCCATATTTGGAGAAAAAAATTGTTCTACACATACCATCAAATCTCAACCGTTACAGAGTTATTGAACTTTTTGTGTAAAAAACTTATTTGTCTTAAAATACCTCTAACTTTAAAAGTATACTTTGTATTTTAAATGTTTCAGTTCCATTCGAAAGGTGAGAAAATTTCCTGTTGAATGGTGTTCTCATATTTTTTAAGTAATTAGTTTTAATTACCTTTTAGCTGTAAAGTAGTTAAAAGTTAGTGTTTTTGAGGAGGTTTTTGCTAATTTTCTCGAAATAATGAAGTATGATTATAGCAATATCCATTATCCAAAAGTTGGGTTTTAGAACGACTCATAATTTGTTCTTGGACGTCAGATTTCTATCTCTTCTCATTTCTTTGTAATTTCATTACTATACTTTTCCTGTAATCGACTTGCAAGTGCTTAAAAGACTCTAATCTAAAAAATATGATTTATATCGTTATTTACAAGATTTCATTGGAAAGCTTAGAAAATGTCCTATTAGTGTATGTACAAATATCTTTTAGTTAAGTGTACTAAATGATTTTTTACTAACGAAATAACTCAAAATTTGTGTTTTTTGGAGAGTTTTTTAATTATTCTAATTATTAATCAACAAAATTTATTGTTACTATTGTTCATTTGGTGCCCCTTAATGTTCTCTATAACTTTTTATTTGACACTTTGTCTATATCTCTTTTCATTTTGCTGCTATTTAATAGTTAACACAGCATGGCCTCGCCACAAATGTAGTGGGTTCGATATCGTTATTTTTGCATATGAAACGATGTGATAAAAACGATTTTGCATCGAAACTAAAAGAGATAATTGAATGGAGTCAAAGAAAGAACTGTAGAACTTGCTGAGATGCATTATTTCCATGATAATAATGGTGATGTTTATTATTTACTATTTTAAGAAAATTAACGAAAATGCTAATAATAGCACTAACTTTAAACTAATTTACTTCTAAAAGAATACTAAATTCACTTAACTGAAAGGTATTAATACATTTTTCTCTGTAAAATTTTCCTGGCTTTCGAATAAAAAGAAAAAAGTACAATAAGTTCCATACTTTTTCAATTAGAGCTGGTATTAGTGAAAATGAGATAAAAATATCCAAGTTGAATAACCCAAACTCATGAAAATAAGAAAAGGTAAGTGTATCATGTCAAAGAACGAATTATGCAGCTCTTCAAGACTAACAATCTGGATTATTAAAATGATGAGGTTAACTATTAGGATTTTCAAGAAATGAACGAAAAATCGATTAAAATTGTTTAATTTTCACTAAATTACTTTGAAAAGGATACTTAAACTCATTAGCTGAAACATGTGAGGGCATCACTCAATACGAAATTTTCTCACCTTCCCAGTGGACCTAAAATATTTGAAATACAAAGTATACTTTTTGAGTTAGAGGTATTTTAAGACAAATAAGTTTTTTACACATAAAGTTCAATAACTCTGTAACGGTTGAGATTTGATGGTATGTGTAGAACATTTTTTTTCTCCAAATATGACAGTCTATCACCCCCCGAGAGATTCTTAACCATGAACCAAACACCCTGTATACCCTTTTTGCGTATACACTCCGTAGAGTGTATTGTTTACTTAAAGTTATGATCACCGCTGTTCGATACCGTTCACATTTAGTTTGTAAATTTTTGTATAGTTTCGCGTTTGTGAACGGATTTGTTCGTGCAGATAGGTTAGATAATTTTTGTTTTATGTTTGTGTATAATTAACATAGGGCTTAGGTAGGTCTCCGCTCTCCTCTTGCAAAAAGAAGTGTGCGTTGGTTATGCTGTTCACCGATGACAGCTATGCGACGAGGCGGTTGGTGTTTTCTGTGGTCAAGTGCGGATGGCGGCCATCGTAAAATATTCAGAAAGTGGCGAACCACGGCGTATTACAGGCGTCCGTAAGCAGTGCTGTTTTTTCGGGACAGTTTTCCACCACTATTGCCAGTAAAGCGAAGTGCGCGCGTGTGTTGGCCAGTTCAATCCGTCGAAGAGTGCCAGCCTGTGGATCGGGTACACAGAAAAGTGGTGTTGGTTCGCCAAAGTGGGACAGCTATCCGTAAAGGAGCATTCTCGCGTCCCAGGCTAAACACCAAGGAACCTAACACCGACCGTTTTCGCTATAGAGGATAAGTCGAACGAGCCTAGCTCTCCTCTATAGCTAATAGCCAAGGAGAACGAAGCAGGGTGGCCAAATGTTCCCCCTGGGAAGTGCACTGCGGTGACTTCCGGGATCACTTGCGGCGAGCATGAACTCAGCATGAACTCTAGCTCAAATGCAACACCCGATTCCGACTCATTCGGTGTCGAGATCAGCTGCTGCATCCGTGCCAAAATCCATATAGAATCTATATCACCATCTAGATGGGCTCTTCTGCAGAATATATAAATAATTAATAAGATAAACAAGTTGGATCTCACCGAATTAACTGCTCAAAGTCAAGGTCAACTCGTCAAGGCATTTTTAAATGTCCAGTATTAAATGGCATCGTCTTCGTTCTTGCCGACGGCATCGATATCTTTATGTTCAGTTTCTCTAATCTTGCAGTCGGGAACAAAACTATTCCGATTATCTGTGCTGCTTGACCCGAACTCAGGATCTGGTATCCTTGATCGATCGCTGGTCATCTAGTGTTATTCTAAACTCTTGATTGTTGATTCTAAAATATGTTCAACTTTTTCATTGATGAAAACCACGACACATGAAAACTTGCTTCCTCCTTTTCTATCACCACCTCACAGGTTGGTTTTCATTAAAACGTAAAAAAACGAACAACAATATCCAACAAAGAAAGATACAAAATATAAGCAGAACGGGCTCGCCGGCAACAAATGTGGAGTCCAATATTTTTCAAATCAAATGGCTTCCACGGTACTACACTCCGCCATCCTACTGTTCCTGCAGCGGGCCGCCTATCGTATGCTACTCGCTTCCTCAATACTTCCAGAAAGGCGCCTTCACTTTTACCTTAAATCAGCACTTAAACATTTTCTAAATTTCAATTACAAATCTGTTATTAGAAAGTTCTAAAATAGCAGCAGGGAAAAATTGACGTGAGAAAAAAACGAACTGTCACGAATCAGGCCTCGCCTACTAATCCGATTGTATGATGGAGAATTTATCGGTAAAAAAGTTTTTCTAACAATAACTTTATACATGTTTTAAAATTTCATATTCATTGATATACAAGATTGTAATTTTATTACAGAATATAATTCTAAATATTTAAAATCAAAATTCATTTAACTAAAATCTTCCAAAATGCGATAGTTTTCAAGATATTTTGAATTTTGGTCCAACAAAATCTGACTGATTACGCCCTTTTTAAGAGTTATTATTTGTTATTTGAGTTACTTTGGACATATCTTTATAATTCATACTATTTGCAGTAAAAAATACAATTTTCTTTTTGAATGTGATTCTAAACGTAATTTTAAATCAAAACGCTCATAACAAAAATTTTCTGAAAAAGTTTCTCCAACAACAACAATAAGTTTTTCTAAAGGCCCAAAGCATTTCCTGTAACTTTCTCTTTGACATCAAGGCGATATTATAATATTATATTATTTATGATGGGGTAACGCGAATAACTTTTAAAAAGGGCATAATCACAAGAATTAACTATTTTTGTTAGGAGCAAAATTCCAAATATCTCGAAAACTGTCGCATTTTGGAAGATTTTTGTTAAATACATTTTGATTTAAAGCGATACTTAGAATTATATTCTGTAATAAAATTGCAGTTTTGTATGTCAATTAGTATGAAATTTAAAATCATGTATAAAGTTATTGTTAACTTTCTTACCGATAAGTTCTCCATCATAGAATCATATTCAAAATGTTTCTTTTCTCTTTAGGTTTTTGTTGACAAAATATAAAAAATAGTAAAAATGGGTTATTTGGAATTTAAATTTTTAATACAAATTTTTGTTTTTGTAAACAATGACAATATTTTTTCAGTGTTTATTTTTTCGTACAGAAATATTCATTCCCTGTAACTCGTTCTCAGAAGTTTTGCTGTATAAAATACAGTAATCGAACAGTTTTTTTTTGAAATTATGGCCCTTAGAAATGTGTACGCCCTTTAAGGAAATTGCTCTTGAGTCATTATACATTACATGGTAATTGAACATGTATTGAAATTGAGTAGTGCGGTTGGACTACTACCACGCGGTAAAAGCCTATCGCGGTGACGATGAACGGTGGAATCATCGCTAAAATCAATACCGATGAATACAACGGGAAAATTATCGATTCAACGATATCGCGTTGAAACGATAACGGTGAATTTTTCATGTTAGCAACAAGTTCCACTACGGAACGTAGTTCCATGTCTTTGCTTTACTAATAATTGTACGTTCAATGACATAATTTTCAAAATTATTGTAAATATTTCCAATCAGGTAGTTTACGAAACAGTGGCAATTCAAGTCCAAAAACTCGGTTAATACCCTTGCCTTGTTTATGTGTTATTCTTCCAATGGTATATTTGTGAAAAGTATTACTGCTCTAGGTATTAGTTTATTAATGAAACATGTTACGGATTTGTTATTAATAGATGTGAAATACATGTACACCTAACAAAGCAAAAGTTTTGCATGGTCGGCTACAGTACAATAGAGTATCAGCAAATTCTTACTTGTGTATGCCAAGAGTATCTAACTCCCGTAAAACAGTTTGAATTATATAGAATCCTGCAAGCATTATCGCACTGGCGCATTAGCTTTTTATTAATTAAAATTTTTCACTCTGTTGATCCTGTCGGGCACGCCGCAAGCCCTTGAATCGCTCACAACTGCTGCCAGCAAGGAGTGAAAGTTAGACGTGCCCATGAATTAAGGTCCTACTCACCTGCTTGGGATGGATATAGAGAGAGCGATTCCGTAATAGTCGACGGGCAGTCATTCAGTAAGCCAGGGCAGGATGAACGCGAACACCCTATCCAGCGAGTTTGAAGAGCCCACTTCGGGGAGTGTCTAGGAGTGCGATGCATTTCCGCTGACTGCTTAGTTGATTTCATGCAGACGAGCCGAAGCCAAACAGTTGCAAATATTTATTAGCATTCAAGTGCATCCCTGCAGTCATCGAATGGTTCTCTGTCATGCACTGATGGATGATATGCAAACCTACTGCATGTATTCTCGCTTATAAGTTCCAGCTCGTACAAGATATTTCATTCCAATGAAACATAGGGTAATGAACTTATTTAGGTTATATAACGAAAGGTGCTGCATTGTTTCGTTATTTCTTTATCAATATTAGATATGGAATGCATACAAATTGGTATCCACCAAGGGGTGAGTCGCTTAGAACAGTGTGCCATACACACTGTATCACCTACCATAACACGATATAAAATTGCGATTCACAGTAATACACGATCATTTCACTCGTTACCACAATGTGTGGCACAATGAGGCACACTTTTGACAACTCAAATACTGTCAACAAAGTGTAGTTGAATAATCATAGCAACCATTGCTTTTGTTTTACTGAACACCATGGCACAGCGTGGCACATCGTGGCACATTGCGGCATAAGCTACCACGCTGTTTGTTTGTGAGCACAATTCGATTTGTGCTAAGCGACTCACCCCTTGGTATCCACAGGTTTGCTTCGTTCTAAAAAATATGTATAATAGCACAAGTTACCAGAACATTTTCAAATATTCGTGTTTGAATACAACGAAAGCTCGAATCGATTGTCACAATTTTCACCATACTATTTCCATCAATGCGTTAAGTGAGGTACTGTGTCATAACGTCCGACGTCATAATATCCGAATGGTGGTGCGTCATAGCGTCTGGGACATTTTGACACACCAGGTTCCGTCATAATATCCGAAAACGGATGTGTGTCATATTGTCCCGGACTTTACGAGGCAAATTTATTTTCAGATTTTATGGCGAATTCTTTGTGCGTCATAATGTCACGAACGTTATGACGCATATTCGATTTTGAATCTTGTGTCGCAGTTGATATTCTGGACACTTGACGCATTTATAGTTTCGTATGTTGTTACGCATAAGAGCTGTATCTTATTTTCCCAGGTCATATCGTCCCAAAACAATGTGCGTCATAACGTCCGGGTTATTGCGACAGATGAGGGTGCGTCATAAGGTCCGAAAATGAATATAAATACCTTTAAGTCCGCAATTATACTAGTGTCACATCGTGAGAAATCCGTACTGCGTCATAATATCCGGGGTTATATAACACACACGCGATTTTGGAATGTTATGTTGTAGAGTCACTACATCATAAAGTCCAGGATACAATGATACTCTCATAGCTTCGGACATTATGACGCAAAAGAACTCCATCTTAATGTCCCAGGCCATAAGGTCTCAAAGAAGAACGCGTCATAATAACTGAGGCATTATGACACACCAGGCTGCATCACAATGTACGAAAACGCGTGTGCGTCCTAAGTCCCGGACTTAATGACACACATTTGTTCTCGACAGCTGAACCGAGTTGATTTTCAATGTCAATTGTTGCCACTGTACCGAATGGAAGAAATGGATTTTTGCGCGATCTGTTGAGAAATATTCTCTTAATTACGTAACAAATCTCCGTAGACTATACGAATCGCGAAAAAAATTATTTTGTGCAAGCAGCTATTAGCTGTGATTTGATTGGTGGTATACTATTCAGCAACAAGCATAAATGTGGCAATCGATTACAACTCAACTTTTCATTATATATATATATATATATATATATATATATATATATATATATATATATATATATATATATATATATATATATATATATATATATATATATATATATATATATATATATATATATATATATATATATATATATATATATATATATATATATATATATATATATATATATATATATATATATATATATATATATATATATATATATATATATATATATATATATATATATATATATATATATATATATATATATATATATATATATATATACAGGGTGTTTGGTTCATGGTTAAGAATCTCTCGGGGGGTAATAGACTGCCATATTAGGAGAAAAAAATTTATCTACACATACCATCAAATCTCAACCGCTACAGAGTTATTGAACTTTTAGTGTAAAAAACTTATTTGTCTTAAAATACCTCTAACTTTAAAAGTATACTTTGTATTTTAAATGTTTTAGTTCCATTAGAAAGGTGAGAAAATTTAGAATTGAGTGATGTCCTCACATGTTTCAGCTAATGAGTTTAAGTAGTCTTTTCAAAGTAATTTATTGAAAATTAAACAATTTCAAACGATTTTTCGTTCATTTCTTGAAAATCCTAATAGTTAACCTCATCATTTTAATAATTCAGATTGTTAGTCTTGATGAGCTGCTTAATTTGTTCTTTGACATGATACACTTACCTTCTCTTATTTTCATGATTTTGGGTTATTCAACTTGAATATTTTTATCTCATTTTCACTAGTACCAGCTCTAATTGAAAAATTACGGCACTTATTGTACTTTTTTTCTTTTTATTCGAAAGCCAGGAAAATTTTACAGTGAAAAATGTATTAATACCTTTTAGTTACGTGAATTTAGTATTCTTTTAAAAGTAAATTAGTTTAAAATTAGTGCTATTATTAGCATTTTCGTTAATTTTCTTAAAATAGTAAATAATAAACATCACCATTATTATCATGGAAATAATGCATCTCAGCAAGTTCTACAGTCTTTCTTTGACTCCATTTAATTATCTCTTTTGGTTTCGACGCAAAATCGTTTTTATCACATCGTTTCATATGCAAAAATAACGATTTCGAACCCACTACATTTGTGGCGAGCTCATGCTGTGTTAACTATTAAATAGCAGCAAAAAGAAAAGAGATATAGACAAAGTGTCTAATAAAAAGTTATAGAGAACATTAAGGGGCATCAAATGAACAATAGTGACGATAAATTTTGTTAATTAATAATTAGAATAATTAAAAAACTCCAAAAAACACACAAATTTTGAGTTATTTCGTTAGTAAAAAATCATTTAGTACACTTAACTAAAAGATATTTGTATATACACTGATAGGACATTTTCTAAGCTTTCCAATGAAATCTTGTAAATAACGATAAAAAGAATATTTTTTAGATTAGAGTCTTTTAAGCACTTGCAAGTCGATTACAGGAAAAGTATAGTAATGAAATTACAAAGAAATGAGAAGAGATAGAAATATGACGTCCAAGAACAAATTATGAATCGTCCTAAAACCCAACTTTTGGATAATGGATATTGCTATAATCATACTTCATTATTTCGAGAAAATTAGCAAAAACCTCCTCAAAAACACTAACTTTTAACTACTTTACAGCTAAGAGCTAATTATAACTAATTACTTAAAAGATATGAGAACACCATTCAATAGGAAATTTTCTTACCTTTCGAATGGAACTGAAACATTTAAAATACAAAGTATACTTTTAAAGTTAGAGGGATTTTAAGACAAATAAGTTTTTTACACAAAAAGTTCAATAACTCTGTAACGGTTGAGATTTGATGGTATGTGTAGAACAATTTTTTTCTCCAAATATGGCAGTCTATCACCCCCCGAGAGATTCTTAACCATGAACCAAACACCCTGTATATATATATATATATATATATATATATATATATATATATATATATATATATATATATATATATATATATATATATATATATATATATATATATATATATATATATATATATATATATATATATATATATATATATATATATATATATATATATATATATATATATATATATACGCGTTAGAACTCAGAAAACTAATTTTATCGATTTTGTATCTAGTCCTCTCGGCAATCCTCTTGGACTTCCGCAAGGTAGTGTCTTAGGTCCTATTTTATTTATTATGTATATAAATAACATGAGGCGAGTTTTACGATTTTGTGGCTTAAATTTGTTTGCTGACGATAAGGTTGTGTTCATTGCAGTTAAGGATATAGATGATGCCGTGGCACATATGAATAGACTTGCATTCCCTTGCTCGTTGGTTATCTCTTCTGATAATATTAGGCCTGACGTTAATGTTGAAATAGATGGTGAGGCTTTTGGTCGCGTTAGTGAATTAAAATATCTTGGAATAATTATTGATGACAAGTTAACCTTTAAGTCTCACATCGACAATGTCATCCAAAAGATTGCTAAAAAGTATGGTAATATACCGTCGTCGTCGTCTGAAATATTATTTAACAATTAGTAGTAAAATTTTATTATATCGATTTATTATTTCACCATATATTGATTTCTGCCCATCCATTTTGTTTCTTGCCAATCAAACTCAAATATTGAGGTTACAGCGATTGCAAAATAGAATCAGGCGATTAATTTTAAGATACACTCAGGCCCGACGAGAGGGGGGTCAGGCAGGGCAACTACCCTGGGCCCGGGTCTATCTTAGGGGCCCACATTTTTTCCTCTAAATAAAACTGGATGAAGAGTGTAGAAAATTTAAAAAGGAATAGTGCGAGACAAACTTTAATTGCAATATCATTATACTAATTAACCCCATTGAAAAATTTGTTGATAGAAGCGTATTGAAAAAAATTCCCGAAATATTAACTATTATTGTGAATATTTTTTTAAAAATATCTTTCGATGAAATGAAGGTTTTAATTCCTCTTCCCAAAAATGAATTTTGCAGTGTTAACAATTAAACCAGATTGAATCTTTCCAAATATAGCAACAAAATATATTTTGTTACTGTATAGTAGAAAACGTTGGAATAATAGAAATAAATAAATTGAGTTTAATCAACAAAACTATTATATTCAAATAACATGCAAAACTGGAATGGTCAACCAAAATATCCATTGAAACAATTTGGCATGTTCTGTATCTGAGCTTTTCGAAAAACGACATAATTCTTTTCTAAACAAATCTGTAAGTATAGCAAAAACTTTCCACGTACTACTTCAAAATGACTGACATTGTTAGGTTGAAAGAATGAAAGATAAATCTATGAAATTATTATAATAGTAAACTGCAAAATTGTCATAAAAAAGCATTTTTCATAACATTTTCTCGCTACTCACTGTGGCGGCAAAGCCTAACTAAAAGTGCGTCTGTGAACTGAAATCTTTTGACAGCAAATTGTTTAATCTTCTACACCCAAAACTAAAATCTCTTGCAATAATTGCAAGCGACAATCACTTGCAAATAATGTTAGCATCGCTTGAAATTTTGCAGTTAGTGCCACTTGCAATTTTTGCAAGCATATAAAAACATTTCATGTCTTGCTATACCAAAATACGTTTCTTCAACACAACTGTCAAAGGATTGCCACCACATTCACAAGCCTATGTTGGTTGTTATAGCAACGCAAGGCGAATTTTTATTTACTGTCGGCTTTTATTCATTCCTCACCAACACCATTAAACGCAATATTGTGGCTCATTTATTACACACGAGACAGCATCGAATTGCGGATGTGCTGATTGTATGGGTTTTAACCCTCTGTTCTCATGTGCGATGCGCATGAGCATGAGTTCAAATGTGTATGTCCGCTGCTTTTTTCATTAATCGCGAAATTGTCCGAGTGTTTATATATGACTTTTATCCAGTAATAATTATTTGATAGCATAGTTAGATGGATAAAGTATTGGTTATTAACCGTTATGTGTCCAACAAAAAACACCTTTAACAGGCCAACATGGGTACCTGGGTACCTACAAATTGAAATGCTCATAACTATGGCTTCCCTTAACCGATTTGGACACCTTTAGATGTTTTGGATTCAGGAACTTGTCCACTTTTTGATTCTATAAAATTGAGCCGGATGAATGGATCTGGTTTTTGGTAATCCGGATTTTCCGGTGCAATGTTCCAGTAATAGGGAAGAATTTGTAAATTTCAATAATTTTCTAGCAATATGAGTATCGAAACTCTTCAAATTGTCTTGGAAGTATGTTATTTATTGTTACGGGCAATTGGAAAAATGGAAATGGAATGGAATGGCCACTCACGGCCCCACGGGAACCTGCTCCGGAATGTCCGTTTCGGGGTCAAATCACCAAATGCTTCCAAAACCACGAGATACAGCCTACTGATGTAATTCCAAGAATTTTGATACCCATATTGCTAGTAATCCATTGTAGTTCACAAATAGTATACCAGCACTGGAACTCGGGATTCCCGGGAACCGAATGAAGTAACCCGATTCATTATTACTAAGCCTAAAAGTGGATGAGTTCCTGAATCCAAAACACCAAATTGCCTTGGAAATTGCCTTAGTTATTGACATTTCAGTTTTTTGTCGGCCTGTTACGTAGTAAAAAAAATCAGGAGCCTCTCCTCACTCCCCCTTACTATATCAACAATGTTATTAACCCAAAAGCTTGACTTAGTGGAGTTCTATGATGTCACAAAGTTTCAATTTCCAGCTATGGATGGGAATTTTATTTGAAATTAATTATGTGTCCGACCCGAGTACCGCGTCGGACACATAACGGTTAACCCACCGGAAGTCGCGCAAATGGCCTTCTGAGCGAGCACCCGCTGGGGCCCTAAGACGATTTCGCTAGATTTTCAAAGCAGCGTGTATTCAGTGCACTAGCGCAACTGCCGGAACGTTAATCTGCCCGTGCAGGGTCCGCTTTTCAATGCCAGCAGTCTTTTTTGCCTAACGCGTGTTGGTCACCAATACACATATCGTTAATACATAGGCAAAATTCGTTTTCTCTTTTCTGAAGATTCTTGCAATTTTTGCACATTACCAGAACACTTGCTATTTGAGATAGCGATCCTTGCATTAATGCAAGTCATTCTTACAGGGTTTGTTTTGGGTGTACGAAGAATAACTGATGCAATATTCAAAAATATAAATTCTCGCCTTACAGTGTACACTAATTCTGAATGGTCCGGCTCCAAGTTCTGAGCCAAAATACTGAATTCACCGAAATCAATAGAACGCAGTATAGTCAATGCTACAAGGAGTCCACGGATGTTAAAGAACCCTGAACTAGATACCGAGGACTGAGGAGGAAGGTGCATTACATCGAATTCATCGATGGCCAAAATGCACGATACCAACTACAGTGCCAGTAAACACCGAAACCGGCGCTTGAAGAAGAATTTAGTGGTCAAAAAGTGTCCAAGGCTTTGTTACGATTGTGTTTCGACGAATTTCAATGAGTGTATTTGGACGAGAGAGCTTATCGGGTTGAATCGAAGCTTTTAGACTTTTGTTGTGATCAGGGTTTGATTTGACGATGGAGTTGTGTTGGCTTTGCTCAACAATAGAGTTAATATCGGTTAAGGCTGCGATAGTGGTAATTACGGAGTTAGTTCGTTGAGTAGGTGGATTGATGACTCCATCTGATATAATAAGATATCCGGTTCAATTTCTGATCAATCTAGGATGCTCCTGGATAGAAACAGCCTTGATTGCCTTGGGTTAGTGGTAGTTAACTTTCAATAAAGGGGTCTGATGTGGATGATTCAACTCGACCGGACTCTGCAATGCTACTAGGCTCGTCACTTCTCACCTCAGCAGGTGGTGGTACCGATGTCTTGGTGATGTGGCAGGAGTCTTACAGAGAATTATCGGAAATGAAAGCTATTGGGTTCAATTCTCGATTCTATCAAGTATCTTTTCGGAATGGAAATTTTCTTGATGGACCCTGGTTGTTGGTGGAATATTTGAAATGTATCTGATTATGTTATTTTGAAGAAAAGGCTGTGTCTGCAAATTGAACCAGTCCGTTTTCTTTGTCAACTGGTTTTGTTATGAATCAAAATATTAATTATCTTCTAGATAAATCGTTCAGCTCACACCTTTATGGGGGTATGAGGTGGAACCACTTCCATCATATATACTTCATGGTAGAACTCTGAAATTCATATTTGGAGCTAGTTAAAAAAAATTAGGCCATGTAGACAATCCCAGACTATTTAAAAAATATTATAGATTTTCTGATAGTTGGCATCACTGCACTTATAATATAAATTCGTAAATATAATGAAATCGATCATGCAATGCACGAATTCATTCGTTGTTTTCTGCAACGAAGTATTTTCGTAGCACGAATTTATTTCGTTTATTTTGGAAAAGTTTTTTTGTTTTTTTGTTTGACAACATCGATATTTTTTAATTTAAAAAAAATCGATGTGGCCAAATCGATTTTATTGTGGTACGAAGAAATAGTGAATAAAACGAAATGTTTCGTTTATTTTAATAAACGTTTATGTATACTACAAACGATTTCGTTGGTCGCATTCGATCTTTTAGAATCGATATTTGACAGCAGTGATTTTTTTTTAATTAAAGGGATCGGTCTGGCAAATTCGATTCTATTTCAACCTGCTCATCATTGTTGAGGACTGGAAAGATTGTGGTGTGTAGAAATGGCCGCTTCATGAACGAAAGCTTTCGTAACTTTTACTTATTTGGTGTACAGTGCACGAATGTTATCGTTGATAACAACATCATTGTTCGTGAATGAAACGAAATGTTTCGTTTATTTTAATAAACGTTTAAGTATATTACGAACGATGTGGTTGGTCGCACGAACTCTTTTCGTACATCTTAGAAAAGTTTTCGTATTTATTTACCTTCTTATATTTTTTCATTCGATCTTTTGGAATCGATGTTTGCCAACACCGATCTTTTTAATAAATGACACAGATCGATTTTACTGTGATATGAAAAAATGGCCGCTTGATGAACGAAAGCTATAGTAATTTTTACAAATTTAGTGTACATTGCACGAATGTCGTCGTTGAAAACGACATTATTTTTCATGAATGAAACGAAATGTTTTGTTTATTTTAATAAACATTTGTGTATATTACGAACAATCTCGTTGGTCGCACGAATTCTTTTCGTTCATCTAAGAGAATTTTTCGAATTTAATAGAATATTATTTTGACATTGCTCCCGCAGAGAAAAACTAACTTATTCATTCAAAACCAACGAGCAGTTCACGATGGCTCAACTGAATCCGTACTGCTCCAGATTCTGGATCAAATGGAAGCGAAAGATGTTTAGGAAATCTTCCTGAAACCGGCGGACACGGATACGGTTACTAAATAGTCAGACCAAGACTGTCGTGGTGATCAACAATTATCTGACGAATAGCAACAATGACTCCATATTCTATTGAAACTCCTTTGACGTTGACGGTTTGACGAATGGTGCTCGTAAATATTATAAAGACTTTCGTATATAGCAGCGAACAATTCGTTTGCCTAAGGAAGCCATTTCGTAATAAGCCAACGAAAGTGGTTTCGTGGTTTCCACTACACAATCGTAATGAAAAATAAAAGTGTTTCAATAGAACTACGGACGATTCATTATATGTACGAAAAATTCGTACATATTTTATGAAAATTTTCTGTACGAATCTAATTCCTAGCAATTTACGAATATATTCTATCAGTGTGTAACTTGCACCAGTTTCCTTGCTGTGCATAAAGTTTATCGTGCGCTGCGCGAGTTGAAATTTTGCATACATGAAAATGGAAATGCGATCGGCTTCGAGTCGTGTACACGTAATGATTAGTTATGTGAGTCGGAAGGGAAGGTTAGTAGGATGGGTTTGGATTGAGTTCAACACTGCAGGGTGCGACGTGTGAGTGCTACTTGTGAGTTTTCGAATCGGTATAAATTAATCCATTTTTATGCTTGTGTGTGCATTGGGTTGACGGTGTGTTTTCGACGTTTTGTAGGTATGGCAATAAGACTATTGACACATACGTTTCATATTTCGGATATACGTTTTGCGGAGTCAACTTGATTTGCGCGTACTGAGAGGCGTGGATTTGTTGGAGATTTAGGCGGACGAAGAGATTGATTTATGTTAGAGCAGTTAGAGTTTTGATCTGTTTCCAAAATGTTGCGAAGGTATTCTATAGCGATTCTTGGTAGTTAACCTAAAAGTATTGGCATCGGACCACAAGGAAGCACTGATTGGTATTTATTATTATCACAGGATTTCAAGAATTAGCCCTACGCACGTGCTTCCAAAAATCAACTAGTGCTATCAAAATTGGCGTGCTTTTTGATCCCAATAACTTTTTGGCTGTGCTACTTTCTTTGAATTCGAAGTTCGTGGATACTAGAAAACCTAATTTTGTGCACTACCCGTCAAAAGTTTAACATCGCTTCGATGAGTATTGCATCACCTACATTGAGTAATGCAAATACCCAAAAAAGTTTACAATACTTAGGGAAGTTGTTTTTAAACCCAAAAGGTCCGGCAGGTGAACATTTTAATTTTGAATTTTATCACTATAGGGCGCTAGTGTACATGTCAAGTTGTGCACTCCAGTTTGTTTCATTTGGTTTTCTAACGGCTTGGAAGGTTCGTGTCTCCTGAAAAAGTGTTGAAATGCGCATGATCATGCTCATGACAATCGTTTTAATTCGAAACTCAGCCACCACGTGGCGCTAGTGTATATGTGAAGTAATAGATTATTGTATCTGATGATCATTTGATGATCTTGATTTCACTTAATAATAGATGTTTAACTTGAATTATTAATTGATTTTAAGATTTCGAATTATCCAGTTAAGCTCGCATCTACAGCGAAGTAGAACCGTTGTATTAGTGTACTTGTGACATAATTAATTATGACAATGAATGGTTTATTATTGTTGACTCTGTCACTGCAAGGTTTATTTTCTAGAAAATGAAGTGACCTATAGCTAAAATCTTTGAATTACTTGAACATCCAATTAATATCATGTGAATAGGTTGAAATAACTTGAAAATATAGCGAAAAAGATATTTTTTCTCAACTTGATTGTGAATGGTTAATCCTGAATTGAAAAAAAACTTGTTTTCTTTGTGATGTATTTTAGGGGTTATATACAAAGTTGTGGCGAAAAAGTGAGCTAAGTTCGTGATTTTTTTAAAGAGTTTTATGCAAAGTTTATTTGAAAAAGTGAAAGACAGTTCGTCGATGGCACTATCGAAGATAGAAAAATCAAGTAGAATTTAAAAAAAATATTCAAGGTTGTCGGAGTTATGACCCATCCCCCGAAGCGTCTTTTTGGGCAGAGGTTTGCGGTGAACACTCTCCAAGCCGAACCGCTCAACTGAAATCCAAAAATTAAAAAGATTATTGAAGAAAAATGTATTGTGGTGTACTTGAACGGATCGATTTCCCAACAAAATTTTTTTTCTAGAAAAAAAAAATCATATTGACCAAAAAATTTAGTTTTGTGGTGTTCAAAATTTAAAACAATTTAATTTAAGTAAAGAATCGATTTTTTTGATAAAAATGGAACCGTTTAAGTACATAAGAATGTAAATACAAACAATTAAAAAAAAATTCGGATGAATAGTTTTCGAGATATCACGTTCACCAGAACGGTACTTTTATGTTAACATCACTCGTGGAAGAACGCACTGCAGTGCGTTGCAAACGGCTGTAATTTAAAATCTAGTGCTTCGATTTGGATGAAATTTCGCACAGATATTTTCCAAAGTATGTACTTTTAGAATATTCAATTTTTTTTTCGACTTTTTGAGTTCCAACGTTGTATATAACCCCTTAATTATAGCTTTCTCAAGATATACTACATACTACTATATTATACTAATAGCTTCCTCTGTTGCTTTATTTGTATAGCCCTTGATAGGAGTGATTTTTGAAATACTGAATATAAGTTCAATAGAATATTATTTTGCATGTATACTATCGCCCCGTTGTGGCAGGCACAGTTAGTTAAATAACTATCCACGTGGTAATTACTTTGCTATAAACTTATCTAAAGGTACGAACTTTCTATGTAATCAAATTCTTTTATTCATTCAATATGGCTTTATATTTATATTGTAATTTCGGGAGAGAGGCCGCACTCTCTATACCTCGTGCTGCCTCTTGCTTCTCCGTTATTCGACGTGATCCTTGCGTTAGGTGTCCTCGCAGCACTGTGGTCGGAAACGCTAAAAACATGCGCTTAATTCACTAGAGGCCAAACCATCGAATATATTCACAGGGTGTCTTTGAAGGAATTGTTCGTAGAAATATTCCCTACAATCTGATAAAAAAATGTGATTAGGCATAGCTTACTATGATCGAACAAAAAAAAACTTTTTATACTGACGAGGTAGAAAGTTGGTGTCTTCGACGAAATACTGGTAGCGAAAAATTTTGTTGCAGAACTTGAGCTTGTAGGACTAAAGGTTATCTCGATTTATAAGAAGTTTCCTATGGCAACCCCCTTAAATTTTGTTTTTTTAATATAACTTTTTCTATTGTGACTTTTCGTGCAAAAAAATGTACCAGACAAATGTGGAGATATTAAAACTACATATGTAATATTGTAGAAGACTACATATAAAAATACTCATTCGTTTCAAAGTTAGTGAAGATTTTAACATTTTTTATGCCAACTTCAACTACGCATAAGAAAGAAAGGTGCAAACCAAAACAGGAACTTTTTTCACTGTCTAAACTATGCACATTAAAGTCAAGAAGGTTTGGTCTGTGGCACTCTAGAACTCTATGGATAGGGTAAGCTTACTTGAACATATACATCACACTTCTTCGGCATCACAGACAATTTAAAACTGATGTGCATAATTAGGGCAAAAACTAGACGAACGAATCTATTAATACAGCAGTAATTGATAATAAACAGAACTCCACGATTCCCACAAGACGGCTAAATACACTGAGCCGAAACGTCGGATAAGTAGATACAGTTTTTGTTTTTTTTTGCACCAGAGACTGCATGCCAAACCAAAATATTTAAATATCAAAACATTCGACTTGAACACGACGTCACCCGCGTTGCTGGTTGGTACAGCCAAACTTGTGTCGAAGGGAGTCAATCAAAATTCTCTGACGCGTTATTGATGTCACATCATTAGCATCAGGACGATCGTCTCTGATGGGATGTATAATTTCTTTTATGCTTCAGATAGTATAATATGCGCACCAGTAGAAAGGCTTCGACATTTGTAATGGAGTTCTCGGAACGATCTCAAACTTCTAATGACTTGAACAGAACAGACAATTTTTTTACGATCAATACCTTAAGATCGTGAAAATGCTTGTATTTTCATTAAGAAATCCGAGTCATCCCGGGGACAATCTGACAGAAAGTGCTTGTTTCATATATGTACTACTAATTCTACAGTGGTGTTATTATAGAATCATCATATGAGTGCCATCGTTGTTCATGACACTATAAAAGAAGCAGATTGTACCAGGGCTGGGTCGTTGAAAAGAATACTTGGAGCATAGGCTTTATACCTCAAAACCCAAATACCCACGCTAAATGTTGTCCAACATTTTAGTAGATGACACTTTCTGCATATATTGAGCTAAAAAGTGATATACTTTACTCAGTTGCATGGACTAATTCAGCTATTGTCTGTTTTGAGCTATTTTGCAGTACAAAACTACAACTCAGCCCTAATCAATTCAATATATCTGAAAAGCCAAACAATATAACGAAATGGATAAATCCAAATCGTGAAAGAAAAATACCATTGAGATCACAATCAATCATCATCGGACTGGGTGAACCGATTGATTTAACATGGTCGATGGCTGCTCTTGTTCCGGTCAAAAAGCGCAAAATTTAAAACTCAAGTGTCGGAAAATATATGCACATATAATAAAAATAAAAATTGACTGCATATGCAAATTGATTCGTTGGTTGAGCTCTGTTCAAAAACCACCGAACTAGAATGTGTGCATAAAGCCGTAAGCGTTTTAGAGATTCGGGGCAGCAAAAAGTCCGACTAGCATTTAAGTGGAGGTATTTCTATTCAGTTTCATTGATGGACGAAAACGAAGCGTACCTACAATTTGGTTATGTTCTGTTGTTGGTACCGTTACTTCTCCTGCTACTATACTATCGCATATTGCATATATATAGTATCTTTTCCAGAGGAAGGCTTGGCATCTCAAATTTGAATATTTGAAACTTATTTGCTTCCGCTTAAAATAAATATGCACAGTATTCAGTCGGAAGCACATATCCATATCAATCACACTGCAATCGAATGGCTAGGGTAGTGATTCAACTGGTTTGAACTGGGTTGAAATACGATTAAAAGAGTCACTTGATTTTTTTTGGACAAAAAACCGGACACGTGGTTGTTCAGATATAGTTTGAAAAAAATCTAGGAATTTCACCAAAAGGTAGTTCTAAAAACTATCTCCTTCTTCTCCGTGGAAGATTTTGATTGTGAAAATTCTGTAGTCGTGAATTATCATCTGAGACACCATCAGTTACCAGACATGCATGGGCCATTAAATGCATGAATCATTAAAAGTTAAAAAATGGTTGAAGTTAAGCATGATAACTACCACGATAGCAAGAAAAAGCCCGATTTTTAACAATAAGTGGATTGATTTTTTTTTTGTTTTAGCATTGAAAATGCTTTGCTCGACTATATGGAGCTAGGACTAGGTGTAAAATTGAAATTTGAAATGCGATCCGCGTCACGTGGCATAATTGTAAACGGCTGTAGTATTGTTAATTGTTGATGGATTTGCTTCATTTAAAAATTAATCGATTCAGAAAAGTTCAACTTAAAAATTTATTACAACTTTAAATTGGTTTTTCAAATGGACATTATTTAAAAATCTGTATTATTGCAAAAACATTGTGAAAATGTGAAACAAAACAAACAAAATATTCGCTTACGTTTTGTGGATTATTGATGTATTTTCATGATGTGAACACCAATCGATTCAGAAAGTTGCCAGAACTGTTATCAAATTTATATTTATTTCACAAATTTGCTATAAAATATCACTTTATATCACTTGATAAAAAAGGGATGTTTCTGACCGAATTTTTTCATTGCTATGCGTACTGCAATACAATTCTCCTAGAATATTTACAATAGTCAAATTACGTGGAAAACGTAGCCAAACACAGTCTAAATTGATAGGTTTTATCGGTTTTCAATAATATTGCAACATAACGAAAATATTTGAAAAATTAATTTTCCTAAACTATCACTGGCAGCACTGCTCCATCGGAATCAAATTAGACTAATTGCAAGAACTTCAGTTCTAGAGCTGATCCTTGTAACTGCTAATACTTAAATGAAGGGCAATAGTCACAATTAATAGTCTTACTTGTTTTTATGTGCAAATCTTGCCACAATCAAAAGTTATAGCTGTTTAAGAATGTTGTTGTCCACAAACAACATGGGCATGAAAAGGTTAATGATTATGTGCATCCAGTTGCATCACGGAGTGCCGGATATTTTTCAACATCACATTAAAATTTTGTTTTTTTTTAAATTGTTAGATTTTTTTTTGGGTAATTCATGTATCGGTTGAATAGTTGGAACCTTCTAGAAGGCATTTGGATTATGAGCACGGCCATCTATAATTTCAGAGGAACACGTAGTCGTGCGGCATCTCTCCCCTACAATTGGGATAGATGCCGCATCAACATTGCGTGTGACATGCCGCACTCGATGGCGGAGGATACTTAACTAGAATATATTTTTTTCACCTCGAAATGTCATTAAACTATCATTTCTGTCAGGTATAGGTTCTTAATAAGGTATATTCACAGACTAGCGGACCTAACACAGCGACATGTAGGATTATGAGTCTATTTATCTTTATGTTTAAATGGGCGATATGTATCTAAGCATTAGTTGCTTCGGTTTATTCTTTAAAGCTTCAGGCACTAATATTAGTGAACGCCTTGATTTGTAGTGATGTACTGGGATAAAAAAAATCAACGAATTGATGATTTTTCAAAATGAATCTTTCAAGAACAAACCTAAGTTATATAAATCCATTGTTGGGAGAAACAAGCAAAAACTGCTTTTAAGGAACCCCTAACAACACATAGATATTATTGCTCGTACAAATATATAAATAAATAGTGCTTTTATTTAACTTACTTATTTTTAAAATGTTGAATAAAAAATGTTTCTAGAAATGGTGGGACCCCCTTAAGAAAAGTGAAGGTGCTAGCTGATTTATAGGTGTAACCAAACTTCATGAAACTCAGCTGAAGACACCTAATTACAAAAACATCAACGAGAGCAAAAAATACTTTTGTCCCCCATTTTTCAGTTTGTGACCACGGTGCGGCGTCTCACCCGCACATGCGGCATCTCTTCCGCAATGACTTTTTTTTATACGTTCATGGATAATTGATAAAAAAAATTTATGCCAAAAACCATTTCACAGTGTTGTAGAGACTTGTAGCAATTGATAAAAATGCATTCATCAAATATTGAATGATTTACATTGATGCAGGATCGATTTTTAGAAATGTGCGGTATATCTCCCCAAATTACCCTATCTCTACTGCTGCTGGTAGGATAGCTGCTAGGGTGATGAGCCTATTTTGGCACCATTAGGGAGAGGGTCGCACTATTTTTTGAACAACTTTAAAAGAAGCCATATTATCTATAACCTTTCTCAGAATAAAGTATCAGTGTACTGTTACTTAAACATCTATATAATGCTTACTTAGCAGAATTGCCTCAATTTTCAGCATAAATGCAAATAAATGATCCATTCTGAGCATCTATTCCCACCTCAACGATCCAATTATCGCCTCATGGGTGTGCCAATTTCCACCTCATCGAAAAACAATCTAGTTGAAACGCAATGCCTCATATTCCATTTGCGTCGATTCTAACTAGGTATCCAGATCATGGACGCCAACATGTGATTTGTAAAACGAATCATTCTGCTTTTTTCAGCCGATCAAAACAAACGTAAACATCACGCACATCAATGAAACTCATCAGCTGTTAGTAGAAGAGCGCCCAGAATTGCACACGCAGAAAAAAACCATTCGAAGGTTAGCAACTGGAATGACAAGTTTCACATCACACATTGCTTTCTCGCAATCCGAATTGTATGTGCAGATGAAAATAAAATATCTGCAATCAACAATTAGTTGAATAACTTGAAGTAATTGATTACTTATACCTGAAATTTCATTACATTATATTTACAAGTTCATGTTTTGGTTTGGCCGCACTGATAATTCTTTTCTGCATGATGGATACAAAAAGTTAGTTTTGATTGTGGTAGTGTATCAGCAAAACATGCCAATAATAGGAACCCCCGTATTTAGTTTTATCCTATTATAACACTAGGCCTATTCTAGTGTTTGACGAGTGATTTTAAAGTGAAATTATCATAAAAAGGTTCTCCAACTAAAATAAAAGTATGTATCAGTGCAATGTTTAATATATTTGTGCTGGAATAACGAGATATGAGGCGGTAAATGCTGGCTCATAAGTGTTTATTTTGCTAAGCGCCGTTGCATCCAGTTTCGGTTCACTACGTGAGTGAGGCGGATTAGTAGATATTTCAATAAGGTGATTTTGTTTTAATTGAAAGTTGGATTTAGAGGATAGTTCTAAATACATATGTGCACAACAAATAAAGAATATAACTTGAGCTTATTTTTTCTCACCTGTTTTAGCCAAATCGATAGTGTCTTTATCTCATATGCTTGGTTCGAAACCAAGGGGTACGAAATAGGGTCACAATAGGCTCTACTGCCATAATAGGCACGTCACCCTACATCTTTCATTTCACACGAACTACGGAAGGGGAGCGTTTGTCTTTGTGTACCGGAAGGATTTTGCTCGCAGTAAGCGACGATGGCGGAACAGAAGCGAGATGGCGAATTGCAGGTTTACACCGTGTGTATGAGTCGTGCGGGCAAGACTCAAATCGTGTCATGGGATTCTCGTCCCGTATCATAGGATACAGTTATCAGCAAACCGTTCTCATTAGGACGAATACATGATGGAAAAAATTGAATTAAAAAAATGCTTTTTTAGTATGATCATGCGTCATGGTGTCTTTCGAATTTCTCTTGCATGTGAAATTTTTCAATGTTGCTGCAAATCCGCGAATATATTTCCAGTTCATAAAAGAAAAGAACCAAGACAACGCTATCATGGAATAACTTAATTGAGCGCTGTCTCGAGCTGGTGATTATGGAACCACTTCAGAGAGTCATGGTGTCTTTCGAATTTTTCTTGCATGTGAAATTTTTCAATGTTGCTGCAAATCCGCGAATATATTTCTAGTTCATAAAAGAAAAGAACCAAGACAACGCTATCATGGAATAACTTAATTGAGCGCTGTCTCGAGCTGGTGATTATGGAAGCACTTCAGAGAGTAACCTGCCATGTCAAATATTATACATAGCAGGTACTATGGAACGTCGCGCAGAAATTGATATTACTTACACCCACCTATCTACCGCTTTTGATAGAGTGAACCGCATTATGACAATTACTAAATTGAAGAAATTTGGAAATAATGATAGTTTTTGCATTTGTTTCGATCCTATCTCACAAATTAATAAGTAATGGTTTTCATTGGAGATCGCCCGACATTCACTTTTACGTCAGGAATAGCCCGGAGGAGGCCACTTGGGACAGTTGATGTTTCTAATTTACTTGAATAACGATTATTTAATGCTTAAGACTCCGCGGCGGTCCTTCGCAGACAATTTAAAATCATCTCATCCTCTCGCTCAATTGAGTTTTGCAGATTTCTTCATCAATAGCTTGAATATTTGCTGATTGAAGTGTAGCAAGAATCGCGTGTGTGTAAATCCGCCTGGGTTGCGAATTCCCACGAAAGACATTCTGGCAGATTATGTCCAAAGACGTGCGAGCGAGACACTCCCCATTAGATTGCCTGGGTTTGCACTCACCTGATATGTTCACCCTACTTTTATTAACTTACAATAACTTTGCGCTTGTTAAGTCTGTTCCTTTACCATATAAGCAAATATTTTTCAAATTAACAATCTACAAAACTGAAGGTTTATGAAAAACCTTCAAGAAAATCAGTTAATGTGACAACTCTGCCAATAACAAAATCGACACAATGATGAAGATATTTTCATTTATCGTATAAAGGGTTGGTCTTCCATCTGCACCGAAAAGTTTATAAAAGAGATTGACTTGTTTCAAAAAGTTCTTATTTGACGTGAGCTGCGAAAGGGTAATATTCGTCTGTGTATACGCGGCAGAAGCGAATCGCCGACAAGGTTCGAGTCGTTTCAAAGGATTCTCGTCCTGAATCACAGAACATAGTTATCTCCAAACCTTTCTTATTTGGGTGAATACATGTTGGAAAAAGAGTTGAATTAAAAATTCATTTAATTGATTTGACGTAACGTTATGCTTGTTAATGATCAATTCTGTATCTTTACCAGTGAACAAGAACATTCTAAGCAAATGTTTATTAAATCTTTAACCAATAATCTCGAAATTTTCGAAAACCTTCATGACAATCAGTAAATGTGGCAACCCTGTTACTAAGCGCAAGTCATCCTGAGCAAACGAAAAGCCCATAATACCCCTATGGTCATGGGGTTTGATATGGGTGTTTGAAATGGGGTCAAACCATGAAAATACCATCACCATGGTCCGGTAGATCCCATACAAAATACCATATGTTGGTGTATTTATGGTTTATTGGGACCATTTTATGGTGTCTTGATGGTTGTGAATTTTGTCTCGGACCATGTTTAAGGCCTTTTCAAGTGGTTATAGGGTATTTGAACCCATGAGTATTTGCTCGGGATACTAAAAAGGATAGTGAAAATATTCTCGTTTATTGTACAAAAGGTGTGTCTTACAGCTACATCGAAAAGTTGATACAAGAGCTTGCCATGTTCAAATGTAGTATTTTTGGAGAAGGCTTTAGGGGTTTTTCATTGAAAAACACCGGTGCACTGGTGTTGAATTTTCAAGCAGAAGAGCAGGCCACTAGACGGGTTTCATTCCCATTTCTGCTAGAAAGTGCAAAAATCAGTGCAATGCACTACCCCGGTGTTATTCAATGAAAAACGACATTAGTTTACATTCATGCCTCGCTCTGTCGCTAGCGCATTTTCCGAAGTAATTGAATTGAAGTGGTTCGGACCGTATCCAAGTGATGCAGCGGATGTTTATGAGTTGTGTTTATGCTTCCTGGATCGCTGTTTACGTTGCCTAGTTAGTAGTTACACTAGTGTCGTTTTTCATTGAAAAACACCGGGGCAGTAGATAAATTCTCCATCATACAATCACATTCAAAATGTTTCTTTTCTCTTTAGGTTTTTGTTGACAAAATATAAAAAATAGAAAAAATGGGTTTTTTGCAATTAAAATTTTTAACAATTTTTTTTTGTTTTTGTGAAAAATCACATAACATTTTTTTCAGTGTACATTTTTTTGTACAGAAATATTAATTCCTTGTCAATAGGTTTGCTGTATTAAATACAGTAATCAATCAAAAACATTTTGAAACTAATGCACGTAGAAATGTCTAAGCCCTTTTAAACAATTGCTTTTGAGTCAAAATAAACTTACTGATTGTGGAAAATGTTTAGTCTTGTACGCCGGTGAAACGTGTAAAGTTTCATAGGAATCTAAAATGTCTGTCACGATTTTAAAGATTTTCGGACGAATCTTCGTGGAATTCCTCAGCTTTTACGTCCGGTTTCATTCAAATCGGTCTCAAAATTGGCGAAATGAGAGCAAGATTAAAATAAAATTTTCAAAACTAATCTTGTACTACAAATGTTAAACGATAGCCATCTGTCTCAAAAGGGTTAAAGAAATAAGGAACAAGAAATACAGAATACGAAAAGTAATAAAAGAAAGACCAGTTTATATACACGGTGTGTCTTAAATCATTATTAACAAAAAATGACTATAAATTTGACGTACGGCATTCGAAAGATACAGTATCTAAGCATCTTCTCAGTGAGTTTCAAAATGATTCATTGAGAGAATCGAGAGATATGGCGATTTGAAGTTTTATGACACGTTTCATAAGGCTACCAGCAAACACCCACGGTTTGGTTTGGTTCTATCTTTATAAGTAAAAAATATTTGTCCACTTATTTGGTAATTGGTATTCGAAAGATATAGTAATCAAGTATATCCCCTGAAAGTTTGAAAATATTTCATTGACGGAATCGAAAGTTATATCGATTTGAATGTGGTATGCGGCCATAGATGGGTTTTCTACCAGACTTCAAGCATGAAGCCATGTTTGTCCATTGACTATTTAGATCGTTTATACGTGTCTCTGATTTAAAGATAAACCTTACCATTTAATTACACAAATATAATGTAAAAAAGGTGTTATTTATATGCTGCGCTGAAAAAAATATGAAAATAGGGTTGTCTACCTGACGTTAACTACAACGTGTAAATAAAAAAAATTACTAAAAGTTGGAAGGTTTACTTAAAAAGGCCATATCTCAGTGGTTTGTTGACCGACTTAAACTATTTTTTCATTATTGAACAGGTAGACGTTTCATCACTCATTTTCATTAAGAAGAATATAAAATAGAGTTGCCTACCTCAAACAATAGTAAATATAATAATTTTCAACTATGTGTATTATCATTATTTAGTCAATATTTTTATATTCAAATCGATGACCTAATGATTTCTGTACATTGAATCAAGGCAACGAATGCAACGAAATCATGGAAAAATAATATCATACATTCAATACATATATTCAAAAATATGAAGGTATTTGATGATTCAGATCAATTTATGTTATGGTACGGTTTTTGTTGAAAATTTTGTACATTCGTCATTTGTTGGCTGGGTTGTCAGATGTCAAAAACTGGTCAAAGGGGATGTTATCAATGCAATTGCATCTGATTACATTTCTAACTATTGTCAGTTTTATTGTCTAAATGAATTTAATAAGAGAACTTGACATTCAGATGCTTTTTAGTTCGACAATGGACCAACTAGCGGAGGTCCAACTAAAAAGCGACCCCTGTTAAAAATTGTCCGACCAGCGAATCACGACTGTGTTAGTTTCCTCATTTTATATATCCACAAATTGTAGTATACAGCAATTGCAGTCAACTAGTGAATAAAAATGGACAGGCCGTCATTTCTAATACCAAATATTAACTAAATAATGATAATACATATAGTAGAGATCAATTATATTGTCTATTATTTGTGGTAGTCAACTCTATTTTATATTCTTCTGAAGGAAAATTGTTGATAAAACATCTTCAGATAAGTAATGAAAAAACAATTAGAGTCAGTCAACAAACCACAAAGATATGGCCTTTTTAATTAAAGACTCCAACTTTTACTAATTTTTTTTAATTTACTCGTTATAGTTAACGTTAGGTAGACAACCCTATTTCATATTTTTTCAGCGCAAGCAGGGATGCCATTATGCCAGATTTATCTGGCCCAGCCAGTGTTCTTTGCAGCTTCCAGACAAAAAGATAAACCATTCATTCTGCTAGATTTTCAAATTATAGAAGTGTTCGCACAAACATTTCGGAAATTTGTGGAATATTTTCCCAAATTTATCAAAAATCTATTGATAAATTTCGATGACTTTGAGGTCGCTGTTAAGTGACAGATTTTGCCAGACATTTTTAGTTGATCTGCCAGATATTCTTTGAAAAATAGTGGCAACCCTGAGCGCAACATATAAATAACATATTTTGTACAGTATATTTGAATAATTAAATGGTAAGGTTTTCTTTATAACAGCGACACGGCGTGTTGTGCTATCTTATGACAAATGCCATTTTGGGGTAAACTGAGTTAGATATGCCACATTACTTGTCTAAAAAATCTCTACAAAGTGGTGCTTACAGAATTTTGACATTCTGTTTGATTACTGAGATATAGAGAGAAACGTGCTGAGAAAATTTTAATTTTTTGCTTCAAATGACTGCGTCTGGGGATTGGCTCAAATTATATTGCTGTATAAGATGTTTTTATATGTAAAACTATCTGAGAAATACAATGGCATAATCATTTTCAAAACAAAAATTCACAAATTATGAGAAAATGGATTTTAAGTTAAACTGGAAATATAGCATATTTGGAAACATTGTAACCAAAAATAACTATTTTTTCTAGATTCTCTGACTCATTTCCTTCAAAATGCATCTCACCGATTGTTTATAGACCAAATGAAGCCAAAGATATGAATAAAAGTTAATAATCGATGATTTTTTTCTATGGAAAATTTTTCATGCACGATTATGACACGCCATACAATTTTGTCATTAATACACACCTATGACACGTGTAAATGCGACTTTTGTTTACATTTATAGTAAAAACACGCAACATAGTCAACTGATCTTCGTAATATTTGAGAGATTAATACTGAATAGATAGAAGCATCAATTGTCTTCTTTGAATTGTTTATACCATTTATAAGTTTCAAGATATTCAATCTCAAACTTTAAAAATCGTTTTTCTCGAAATGTGCAAAATGACGCTTGTCATAAGATAGCACAACAGCGACGACGTATGAACGAACTAAATAGTCTATGGACAAACATGGCTTCATGCTTGAAGTCTGGTAGAAAACCCATCTATGGCCGCATATACCATTCAAATCGTTATAACTTTCAATTCCGTTAATGAAATATTTTCAAACTTTCAGGGGATATACTTGATTACTATGTCTTTCGAATGCCAATTACCAAATAAGTAAACAAATATTTTTTTGTTTATAAAGATAGGACCAAACTCGTGTGTGTTTGCTGGTAGCCTTATCAAACGTTTCATAAAACTCCAAATCGCCACATCTCTCGAATCTCTCGATGAATCATTTTGAAATTCACTGAGAAGATGCTTGGATACTGTATCTTTCGAATGCCGTATGTCAAATTTTTGGTCATTTTTTTGTTAATAATGTTATTGCACACTCCATGATATAATTTACTGTGTCCGAATTTATATTTTGCGAACGATTGTTTCCGTTTCACTTACTTTACAATGATGTATACCTTAAATTCTAAACCAGTGGTCTATGACAGCGCAAGGACAAAGTTTAAATCATGCTGTTAAACAACAACTAAAAAATAACTATATCGAAATATAGTGTGAATTTTCACACACACACTGTCTGCTCCATAGTTAAGCAAAACTTCATATCGAATATTACCAACCAAATGTTGGGGACAAGGCTTGCGAAGCATTTGTTTTATCCCACCGCAGATATCCACCAACACCCAAACTCCTCAAAATAACTACATAGCAAACACGGATAAACTTACTGACGCAGCAATGTTTTGGTGGTCAATCAGCAAACCGCCATGGGCTGTGACATGTTTCTGAGGACAGATAAAAATGACGGTTAACCGCTTAGAACGTGATAAAAATGGGAAATTTATTACTACGTGTATGCATCGGGGCCTCACTCTCGTTTGTATGAGATAGTGAACCTCGTAAATGTGCATGTTATCTCTTGTAACTGGCAGACGAAACATGGCATCCATGGCTACAGAATGAACATGTTCCCAAACGAGTGGAATATCCTCCCTCGCTTGTCTGTTACATCAAAACGTTCTACTGATGGTGATGACGAGTGGAGGCACTTGAAGAAAGTTATCATTTTTGCCGTAGAGGTGCTTCAACAGAAGTGTACTCACTTTCTCGGTACAGCAGGTATAAAGGCATCCAGTTTCTATTGGAAGCGCTCGCGTTAGACAAGATTTCCCTACGCTGTAGCAACATTTCGCTGATGTTGAAAAGTTGTTTGAAAATTTATGGCGAATGTTAGGTTCTTGTGAATTTAAGTTTCGACACAGATTAAAGTACATCAAAAGTTTGTATGGTTAGTGTAATTTGTCATTCTAGAATATAAAGTCTATTTATGTGAAGTGTTTGCGACACTATTGAACGGTCATAACACCCACGTCACAATTCATAAGTCCGCTATTTACTGATGACTTTCCGTCAATTCAAATAACTGAATTAAATTTTATTGCAATATTCAGAGAATACTACCTCTGAAACATAGTTGAACTGCGACACTTTTGCCGTAACTAACGGTTTACCTTTCAATATAAGGGCGCCTTTTTGAAATTTAGGGAGAAAAGTCGTGTAAGCTTTATAACTTATAATTCAGCAGCGGATTCAGAAAAAAATTTGGAGGGTCCAACGTTATACGTCAAAATCTCATTTAATGAAAATCAGTTATTGTGGTCAAAGTTAGTTTCAAATGATTTGGAGTTTCAAATTAATTCAAAATTTGTAAACAAAAGAGGTGTCTGGACTCCCAGTACTCTCCCCTGGACCTGCCACTGTGTACATCTTCGTTTTACTGAATGGAATTAATGAAATCCTTCGCCATTTTGTCGAAAATATGTGTACCAAAGTTTTATTAAATTTTGGAATATGTACATCATGCGTTAACGGAAGAATAGTGCTTTGAAAAATCTTCCGAAGATGACTTGGAAAAAGTGCAAATTTCTAGCCCATCTTGGTCAAAGCCGTCAATATAGTGCACCAACCGAACAATAAAATGATAAAAAGTTTTAAATATAGGTCGCTACAAATTTGAAGCGAACAGAGCGAATATGCGATAGTAGAGCATGATCGCGCGACTATACATATAGGGTGAAGTGCCTATTTTCACCATACTAAGCAAGGTGCCTCACTAATTCGTTAATTTCTCGCCATACTATCAATGAAATACGTAATAATTAACATCAACAGCTTTGCTTTGTTTTTAAAAACCAATATAATAACTCAAATGCACTGAAAACAGTGAAATTCTCGTGTTTGAGCGCAACGAAAACTCGAATCGAGTGCCCCTATTGTTGCGCTACCATTTGACTCAATGCGTTGAACAAAGATGGCAGACACTGCTCTAACCAACGGCTTCAAATGGGCTCATCACCCTATATATATATATATATATATATATATATATATATATATCGGCCGGTCGGTTTTTTTTTATCATTCGGTACACCAGTGCATTTGAGTGTACTACCAGCATCAGTAGTAGCGGAGCAGCATTTTTCGCGTCATGACCCGTAAGAAACAGTCCGCCCGCAAGTCCACCGGAGGGAAAGCTTCCCGCAACGAGTTGGCCACGACGGCCGTTCACAAAAGTGTCACGGCCACTGGTGGCGTTTAGAAGTCCCATTGCCACTGGCTATCGTCTTAGCATCTAAGTCGACAACACTAAATCAAGAAGCTTGCGAGGCCTACCTGTTTGATTTGTTTTAGGATACCAATCTGTGCGCTATCCACGCCAAGCGAGTGACCATCATGCCGAAAGATATCTAACTGGATCACCAGATCAGAGGGGAGAGAGCCTAAATTTGGAGTGGGGGACAAGAACAACACAAAACGTGGTCCTTTTCAGGACCAACCATATTTTAGTAAGAGTTTTTAGCAGAAATTTGCGTTTTCTCTCAAAAGTGTTCTTAGGTGGGTGGACGTGTGTTTTGTTGGAAAGCGGCACTGGTGGGGAGCAGCAAACTACTTATCAACCTGGTATCGATCAACAGTATTTCACATTTCTCGACAAACATATGATTACGGCTTAAAAGCCAACTGTCAAAATTCTCTTTGAAAGGAAATACCGGACAAACCGTTACTGGCTAAACACAGTCCATAGCAATTAATGAAAGAGAAAACTTTTCTCTTTTGTTTCCAAACAATATCTGTGACTGGTGAGTAACGGTTTGTCCGGAATTTCCTTTCAGAGAGAAAATTTGACAGTTGGTTTTAAGGCCGTAATCATATGTTTGTAGATATTTCAACTATACGAAAACCAGTAGATGATAGACCTTATAGTCTATCGAGCATTACAAAGGAACTTGTCCAATGCTCAGTATGTACGTTTATCATCATAGAAAAAATCAAATTAACTTTTTATGAGAAGAAAATAGTCGCCCTGAAAAGGACAGTTTGTTGTTGTTGCGATTTTAGTTTAGCTAAAAGGTGATTTTAGTTGTAGCGGAGGCCTTATTTTTGGTCTTCTTCGGCAGCAGAACGGGCTGGATTCCTGGGCAATGTTCATGCCCGACAGCAATTTGTTCGGTGCTTCGTAGACAGATGCTCCGGCACCGACATGCTTGGCGTAGTTGCCCTTTCTCAGCAGACAGTGGATTGGGCCGACAGGAAGCCTATGTCCGTGTAACCAGCCCGAATGTATCACGCGAATGATGCCGCGCTCGCATACGACTCCCAGTTTTGTACTTGGTTCAATTTGCGTTCGAACCCAATGGGGCTGGCCATCGAATGAAATCAGTTTACATTCATCGTCCAAGAGGAGGAGATTCGAACAAAAACTGTTTAGGATTTGCGGCTAAGTGCTTGTAATTAGCGGGAACCAATCAGGAATGAGCTTCAGTCAGATGATTTAAAATCGCGTTTTCCAGTGTATGTATGCTAATTTCGACCCGTCGGAAAAAATAATAGTTGATTAAGGATAAGATTTTCAAATTTAATTCTTGGTTGATAGCGCTGATAAGGACTAATTTGTTTTCCGAAGTACATGTTCTATGGGTAGGAGATTTGTGTCCCAGTTTACGATTTTTTAAATTTGAGATTGTTGTATCATACGTTTGAGCAACAAGGTACGAATGAAAACTGCGAAATTAGATTATCGCTGTCATTGCAATGAATGGAAATAATGAAATTTATTCTTTATTGTTTGTTAGCCCTTAACAGGGCTTTCAGCTGAAGGAAAAAATGCAATTCAAAAGGTGTCTAGCTTTTCACCAAATTTCATCTTTTTGGCATGGAATCGTAGAATTGTGTGTGCGAGTTTATGCTGACACTGCCGAAAATTCATGGCGTCTCCCACTTATCGCACCGTCCGGGCGATATAGCTTAGATATTACTCGATCGAAAAGCTAGCAAAAAATGATATAAAACTATCTATTGACGGCTCTGCACGGAATAGGATAAATAATATATTTAAGTTTTTCGAGATCTGTTCATTTTTACGGATTCTTCAATAGTGTGCTATTGAAATACAAAACTAATGTAGTAATCAAACTTAATTTAAGTTGTTCCCAAATCGTTTGGTAGAAAAAAGACGGAAATCCGTACATAAGTAACATAGTTCTTATCTTAGCGTTCAAAATAGCGACGCAAAAACGTGATATCGTTTGATTTTTAATTTTAGAATGACGACCAGGCCCACATAGTTCAGGAAAGTCATTTTTGTCAAAATGGAAAATTGCAATTCATTCTTACTAAAATTCAATTGGTTGGTTCTGAAAAGGACCATTGGTTTGTTTTTTATTGTGGGGAAACAATTTAGGCTCGCTCACCCCGAAATTGGCGAGCCAATTGGATCTTTCGACATGATTGAGTGAAAATTCGTGTTCTCGAACAAACCGACCAGGTAGGCCTCGCTGGCTTTTTGGGGTGCCATTACGGCCGAGCTCTGGAAGCGATTTAGGTTTTAAACTCCAGCGCAATCTCACGGAGCAGACGCTGGATGGGAAGATGGCGTATTAGTAGCTCTGTCGACTTCTGATAGCGACGATTTCCACGCAGGGCAATAGTTCCTGGTCGGTAGTGATGGGGCTTTTGGCTGTGGCACTTTTACGGTCGGCTTTCGTTGTCAATTGCCTTTCCTCCAGTGGATTTGCGTGTGGTCTATCGCTATCTCGCACGTTTTCGTACCATGTGCCCTTATATTCCACTCAACTACGAATACTGATACATAACCAAATCAAATATGTTTCCCTCACAATCCATGCAACCGAGTGGCCAGCAATGCCACACTTGCATTTTCAGCTTTTCATTAATAACATTACAACAAATTTTTCAAAGAATATTGCAGTTTGAAAAAAAAAGAAAAAAGCGCTTGGAAATTCCAAAAATATTTCCTAAAACTATGTAAATGGATCATTCCACGTGAAGTGATCAAGGCGCGTGTAATCGACCTTCACGGATTTTAACCAAATTTGGAGGAATTGTTCATCTAAGGCCAATATATAAAAACTCAAATTTTTGTGTCAATTGAACCACCTCTCGGGCCATTGGAGCACCCCCCGTTTTGACAATCTGCCAAAATCCTTGATTTTATTTTTATCATATCTCCGGTTCTATTAAAATCAAATCGCAGGATGGTTTTTGAAGAAAATTGTTCATGGAGTCTTGAAAAAATATCGCCAGTGCTGCCTACTATGCGATTTTTTCAGTTAAATATTTAAAGTTAATTTTTCCCCTAATACATATATTTTAATTTTGAAAATTCTTATGCCATCGTGTTCCTCAGACATTTTTATTAGACAATTTCCCATATCAAATCACAAGCGCAAAACAATACAACCTGTTTAAATCCACCTGGCGGTGCAATTATGTCTTTCTCAATCATGAACACAAGAATGTTTGCGTTGTTTATATTCATTAAAAGCTTTCAAATGCATATATTACATTTTATTATTATACATGACATGACAAATATACGGTAATATTGAACTGAAAAACCTGTTTTAATCCACCTAGCGGTGCAATTGTGCCTTTCTCAATCATGAACATGAGAATTTTTGCGTTGTTTATATTCATTAAAAGCTTTCAAATGTATATATTACCACGGTGTCTTTATACAACAAGTTTATTAAAAAAATCGGCATCGACAAAATCCTCACCATTCGAAAGTACATGATTTCTCCTTTCTTTCAAGCATACGATATAAATATTCCGTCGGAGGTTCTAGTGCATTTATTTTTTTTAAAGTTTTCATAACCATTATTATTGGTATACCTGGACGAACAAATTACAAGAACCATATATCACTGTTTCATGCAGAATATTTTAAAGATTATCCTTGAAATATCACTGGAAGCAATCTAAAGATGCTTATTTTATGGTGATTTGTATTATATTTTGCAGCATATATGGTATTTAACAATGAAATTATTCATAACAAATTATTCTCGAAGAAAAAAAAAAATAAAAATAATTAATTATTATATTGAATGACGATAAAGGAACAACCAAAACAAAACAGAAAACACATTTTCTCTCAAAAAGTCGATAAATCAGTTCACGATATTTACAAATGAGCACTATTGTATAGAATTACAGCTCGAAGCAATTGGGTACTGTATTTATCAGATGTCTCGGTAACCTTCACTTTGGACCACGTCATTGCAAAATCAAAATGCACTGTTTCACTTGCTTGCTCGCCAAACTTTCCCAATGCCGAATTCGTTTCTTTTCAAAACTGTGGTACATGAAACTTCAAAATATGGAATTTTGATAAATTGGGTAGTTTAGCTTCTATCCAGATTTTAGCAAAATCTTTTATGTTATTGGAGTATTCTTCAAACAATTCTTCCTAGAAACATGCTTTAAAAACAACATGAAACCGGTCAAGCACCTGGAATATTAAAATTTTATTCAATCTGATAATAGATAAAAAAGGTAAAATTATTCACGGTTCTAAGTATTCCAAGTGATCCATCTGCTGGTATCAAGGATCTATTTTTCAGAAGTTTGTGGCAGTCTCTTCCAGTAAAGCCAAAGTTGCTGTGTCGTTGACAATTACTCATTTGAACCCACCGTTGGGCAGTTTCCTCATCCTCTGCTTGGATTCGTTTAAAAACCGCGTTAACCAAACCCAAGGTAATGTGGAGAGCAGGCGGAGGACAATGTATTACTGTTTTCGTATCTGAAGATCCGCATAGCAATGGTTGATTCATGGAGTTAAAAAACCGTTTTGCTTCTTTCTCTTCAGCGCCTTCATCCTTCCAATTACTAAGACATGACGTGAATGCGAATGAATGCGTTCAATGACTCCAGTGTTCGTGATTCGCGGTTCTCCATAAGCAGATTTGATTTTTGCGCAATGTAATAGGGACAGGGAAAGCTGGAGCTATGACCCATAATGCCTAAGAGAATATTTATAATCTTCAAGTCTCCTGCAATAACCGCCTCAATTTTATGGAGTTCCAAGATATCACACCAAACTTGCGCAATATTTTGATATTTTTCCGGAATACTGGGAATTAAAGCAAGAAGAAAAATCATTTTCTCTCCGTTTCTTTCTTAAGGAAACGTTTTTTGTCGGATGGCTTTTCTGGATTTGACAAAATGGTTAACGTAATTTTAAGGAATCCTTCACCTCCATCAATTCCTATCTTTATGGTGATCTGTTCCTTAAGCAAATTACTTTCGCTGATAATAACATCAACCATTCCATTGACGTCCTTGCAATATAGAACCAGTTTAAGGGCGATTCCTTGCCTATTTTCACATTTTTCGACCTGGACATCGAACGGCAAATACACAACAGAGAAGAACTGTTCAAAGCGCTGATTCAATTTAGTTAGTCAAAACTGCGCCTACGTGTGGAGCAACAGCAATATCCATACCTCTAATGATACTACTTAGTTTGCCTGTGTTTCTCGTGCTTAAATTGAATCCCTTTTTTATCAGGTATAAATCATCAACTGTTAAACGAGACTTCTTTTGAGCGCAACTAGGATTCAGCAAACATTTCGTGGGACGTTCACGTAAATTAAGGAGCGCAATGCTTCCATCTATATCCTTTTCGCAGTTTCTCAGATATACTGGTACAGCTGGCTCACCAGTATTATTTTCATTGCTTTGTAATACTCGCAACACATTATTGCGCCTCGCTGTTGCAGTACAACGATGAGCTTTACCTTGTCCTAGGGAAATAAATAATTTAATTGTTAAACGTTTAGATATAATTTCGGTTCAACCACATTTTTCCCCGTCGAGAAGCTCTCCTTTCATATTAGCTTATTTTAGTAAAAATGTGTTTATTATACTACGTTCACACTACGAGTTAAAACGTGTTTTAACGCTATCTTGATGACATTTTTCTTGTTGTTAATTATTATAACTTTTTTTAAATCTGTAGTGTGAACATGGTATTAGGTTGCAACGTATGAATGAATCCATGTGTTACCAATTTCAGAAAAACAGGCAGAGCATTTTTTAAGGATGCGAGCCTTTTTAGAACTTTCTGGAGATACAGGTCTTCCTCGCTTCGTCCTGGTAGCATGACGGTGCTGTAACGTTATCCGTGCGGCTATACAGATTTCACAACCACATTTTGTTGTATTTCTTGTGTTCATTTTTATATTATGTTTATAAGTAACAACATCTAGATTCTCATTTTCAAAGACTGCAAATGTACATCGACTGCAGATTTTCGTTGGATAGTACCAACTTTTAATTTTTATATCTGATAAGTAAACCTTCTCAATTTTATCTATTGCCGTATTTGAAAAACTTAGCAAGTTAATTTTTTTAAAGCACAACAAACAAACTTTTTTCCGGTTCCCTTCATGCGTGTTGGGAATCATCTTGTTGGCGATGATGAACTAGAACTAACACTGACTGACCGTTGTAAACTATAAAACCAATCAAATTACCATGAGTAATTCTCCAATGGTAATGATTAAATCACCATACAGGATCGAAGGAGTTTGCGTTTTTAAATAAAAGCAAATTAAAAAATCACGCAAATCATTAAAAAATAATAATGCTCCAGATCCCCCGACAGAATATTTTCACTGTATGTTCAAAAGAACCTGCGCTCATTTTTCTCAGAGATGGCTGGACCGATTTGCCCAAACTTAGTCTCAAATGATAGGTGCAACCTTCCCATCGGCTGCTATTGAATTTTGGATCGATCGGAATTCTGGTTCCGGAATTACGGGTTTCAGAGTGCGGCCACACAGAAATTTCTCATATAAACTATAGGAAAAATTAAAAATAGAATTTTTATTTTTGATGCTAAATGTGTTCAAGGTGCATGAAACGTTGAGATTTGATGCAAACTCGAAAAAAAGTTTGACGACGGTTCACTTTTTTGGATTTTGCACATTTTTGCCTTTCTCATATAGAAAGGTTATGCAATCACTCTGAAAAACGTCAACCTAATCCCGGCCAAATTTTTTTTTTCGACTCGCATAAGGTTTCTGGATTTTAACAGGGGCGTAGTTGATGGTTTACGGAGAGGGGTTACACCCCCCTCTACTGTTCACTCCCCTCCTTTAAAAATCTCCTTAAATAACCCCTCAGACAACCACCCATCCAGCCCTCATACCCCTCCCTTTCAACCCCATCATCTTTAAACCACCACTATATCACAAAGCATGCCAATTTAAGCTGGGGAGTCGTTCGTTCATGGAACTTTCGCCCTCCTTACACACCCACCTCCGCATGACAAAATGAGTTAGCAAGCAGATAACATTGATCTAATGCTGATTAGGCTAATGGAGTATGATATTTTTTTGTTTCAAGTGTTTCACCGTCGACACGTAGCTCATCAAGTTCGTGGCTGGCATGCCATTGTGTATAAGTGCAAAGTGTACTAAGAATGTAATGGACATTTCCACAATTATGTTGAACATAAAAAGCCTCCGTGCCATAGTTTAGAGAAATGAGAAAGGCACAATTGCACCGCTAGGTGGATTAAAACAGATTTTTAAAATAAATTTGATCTACAAAATACACCGTGTTATATTTTTATTATACATGACATGACAACTATATACAAGAAACGAAAAAAATTATTCGAGTTCTAAAATTTTGTAAAAGAGAAAAAAGGCCACGGTAATATTGAACTGAAAAAGGTGTGAAATCGGCAGTCCCAAAAAGTCGATCTTTATAAAAAAATTTTTCGAGGTTACATAAATTCTCGACGTTTCATGCATTGTAAAGATGTTTGGAATCAAAAATACGAATTCGATTTCTGAAATTTTATGGGGTCCTCCTTTGAAAAAATTTTTGAGTGTCGGTTTATATGGGAACTTCATATGTGACGGTTTAGTCTATATTTCCGGACTTATATAAGAGATCCGTACGAAATTTTATAGACATCTGTGGTGATAATTTAGCTATCATTTGGGACTAAACTGATGTGAGTTTGTTAATTCTAAAAGATGGATGCTTTTCCCGAGCACTTTCGGAACCGTCTATGGTGGTCAATATAGTCAACGAAAGTTCGGTTGGCCGCCAATGACCCATAACTGCAAATTTAAGTTGTTTGAGACATTTTAGCGAAATTTTTACCTTTTTTGCTTTCATCAGAGTATCGGTTTGTATCGGAATTTGCTTTGTGACAGCACGCCACAGCCCGTAACTCCGGAACCGGAAGTCGGATCAGGATGAAATTTAATAGCCATTTACGGGGATAAAAAACCCTTTCATTTGAGACTAAGTTTGGTTGAATCGGTGAAGCCATCTCAGAGAAACCGATGTGACTGTTATTTTTAATTTGGATACTTCCTCCAGGGCTTCAAAGAGACGTTGAATGGCTGCTAGTGACATAGTACTACAAATCCAAGCAGATGTGGCCACATTTTGGAAAAATTTTCACCTTTATACATTCATTGCAGAATTAGTTAAAATTGACATTTTCTGTGTGATCGTACTCATCACTCTGTAATTCCGGAACCGGAAGTCGGATCTATTAGAAATTCAATATCAGCCTATGAGAACGTTGCACTTTTCATTTGAGACTAAATTTGTGAAAATCGGTTCAGCTATCTCTCAGAAAAGTGAGTCAGATTGTGTGCGCACACACACAGACGCACATACACACATACATACACACAGACATTTGTCGAACTCGACGAGCTGAATCGAATGGTATATGTCACTAGGCCCTCTGGGCCTCCGTTAAAAAGTCGGGTTTCAGAGCAATTACAATACCTTTCTATTGAGAAAGCCAAAAAGGTGCGAAATCGGCAAAGTCCGAACCGATGATGGTGGCCAATGTGACCAAAGAGACTTTGAATGGCTGTTAGTGACCTAGTACTACAAATCGAAGCAGTTGTGTTCACATTTTGGAAAAATTTTCACCATTATACATTCATTGCAGAATTTATTAAAATAAAATTAACACGTGAGTAACCGGCACAAACATTACAGTATAATGTACAAATAATAGCTACAAAGAGCACCCAGTGGAACGATAGTTCCTTTTAAGGGGCCCGCTGTAGTATTAATATTAAATAGATTCGGATTTTAAACTAAACTATTTAAACTAAATTTGAATTTAAATATTAACCGTTATGTGTCCAATAAAAATAAACCTAAAATGTCAACGAGGGTACCCGGGTACCCACAAAATGAAATGCTCATAAGTATGGCTTCCTTTAACCGATTTGGACACTTTTAGATGTTTTGGATTCAGAAACTCGTCCACTTTTTGATTCTGTGCAATAGAACCGGAATAATGGATCTGGTTTTTGGTAATCCGAATTTTCCGGAGTAATGTTCCAGTACTAGGATATGATTTGTAAATTTGAATAATGTCCCAGCAATATGAGTATCAAAACTTTTCAAATTGTCTCGGAAGTCTGTTTTTATTGTTACGGGACCCTATGGCAATTTGAAAAATAGAATTGGAATGGAATGGCCACTCACGGCCCCACGGGAACCTGCTCCGGAATGTCCGTTCCGGGGTCAAATCAAAAAATGGTTCCAAAACCACGAGATACAGCCTACTGATGCAATCCCAAGAATTTTGATACCCATATTGCTAGTATTCCAGTGAAGTTCGCAAATAGTACCCCTGCACAGGAACCTGCTTCCGAAAACCCGGATTCCTGAGAACCGAATGAAGTAACCCGATTCATTTTTACCAAGTCCAAAAGTGGATGAGTTCCTGAATCCAAAACGGCCAAGAGTATCGAAATCGGTTGGATATTACCTTAGTTATAGGCATTTTAGTTTTGTGGGTACCCGGGTACCCACGTCGGCCTGCTACGTGGTAAAAAAAAATCAGGAGCCCCTCCTCACTCCCACCCTTACTATATCAACAATATTATTAACCCAAAAGCTTGACTTAGTGAAGTTCTAAGATGTCACAAAGATTCAATTTCCAGCTATGGATAAAACATAGGAATTTCATTAATTGAAACTGAAAAAGGTACCCGGGTACCGCGTCGGACATACAACGGTTAACATTCTAAGAAATTGGAAAATGAAAAGAAAGAAAGCTTTTTGGGGGAACATCAAGTTTATGCAGTTCATATTAAGTTCATATTAAAAACACACTAATTTTATTTTTCAAATAACGTTTTAAGCTTGTTTCAAAATGGATGCAATTTGCTATCTGTCTTAACTCAGAAGGAAGCTGATTGAAAATCGTTGGCTCGGGAACAGAAATGCGTTTCTGATCAAGGTTGCTGGAATATATCAATAAAATTCCAATAGTATATATAGTATTACTGTTATACTGTAACAGTATAGTTCAGAAGTAGTTTGTTCCATTTAAAAGTAATAAACGATGTTCAAGTGAGACAGAAACCAATATCTCGTAGCAAAGAAACATTTTCATAAGCTTTAGCACTGATAAGGTGTACTTTGCTTGGCAGTCAATATAGAAAGTAGAAGATATATTTCGTACTTTTCATATCTTAGAAGATCAATACTTCGTTTGATTGATCCATAGTAAAATTATTACCGTTTGGGGACCTACACCTACACCAATCACCTAATGCTGACAGAAGCCAGCAGTGTGCAATGATCTTTGAATTCAAAACAAGCATCAAATTTTCTTTTTCGAACCACCATAATTATCATAAGGAATAGTTTCTCTTTCAAGCTTATTGCGAATCTAATGAATTCGTTGAATAACATTAAATTTCAAATATCGTTTCGGAATGTCACATTACCCACCCATCTTTTTACAGCTAGCACGTATCCGGTGCTAGCTTAGTCCTGTCACTCAGCTAGTGTCGAAATTTGATGAGAGGAACTCGAAACACATCTCCATAACTTATTTAGTTGTAGATGTTGTGCCTTTTACGCGCAAATGTGGTTTTAAACAATTTTCGCCTTAGTGGAGGAAATATAGTTTTTAGATAAATTGATCTGAACTAAGGAGCAATATCGCATAATGCAAGAAAAATCATCAGTATTTTCATTATTTCCGGACTCAAAATTGCCAAACGAAACGAATACTTCTCAAAGCAAAGGTTGTTTAAGTTGTGTACCAATCTCATTTTAAGATGAGTGAAAAAGGGCATCATAGCCACAGTTTCCCTTCGGAAAAAGCAAAGACCAAACAAAACGTAGACAAAAACTCCTCCAACCATCAAGGGCGGAAAGTGAGACATTTTCGGAGCAAAAACAAAGATGGGTTTGCCATTTGTAGCGTCCCCTCAATATAGTCAGTCGCTTGGCGAGCTGCGGATAGGTGGTATGAAACAAATGTACATTTCCAATTCTTTTTATTTCTCGGAAGAGGCGGGGTTGTGGTAGAAATTTTGCACATTATTACTGCCATTATCAACGCTATTCCGTTTTGCTACCACTTTGTTTTTGGTCTATTTTAGCACAACTACTATGCTACGGATACTAGAAGATCTCTAAGGAAAAAGGGTATATGACCCAATAGTGGATGAACTACCCTACCCTTTCGAAATTTTAATAGTCAACTTCAAATAAACCCATTTATGTTCTTGAATTCTTGATTCTTTATTTATGAAAGACTGTTCAAATCTATGACTAAATAAAATCCATAGATCAACTACCGAAAATAAAAGCAGGAAGAACTCTATCGATTTTTTGGCGATTTCGGCGAATTTAAGGAGCGGGTAAGGGGTTCAGTGTGAAAAAACAGCCTTGCGATTTGTTTTCAGAAATTTATGTGAAGCGAGTTGATCAAAACTGTTGTACATTATAATGTATCATATCAATAACATTTTGTAATTTTTCTATGCAAAAATATTTGGTGACGAGGTTTTTTGTAGAACATCTCTTGAGAAAATACGATTTGAGATGTTAACTGCCTTTCAAAGTCTACTTTATTTCAAACTTTGCATACACATTTTATGTATAAAATACATAACCCCTACGTCGAGTTTTTGAGATAATTTTTTACTTTGATATTTCATTTTATACCACTGCAATGGCATTTTTGTTTGAAACATGACACTCGGGTTGATTCGGTTCGACAAATAATTCAGTCACTACATGAAAGCAAAAAGCTAATACTTTTAGTGTATTGTGATGTAATTTGCTCCTTTTTTCTCTTAAATGGGTTATTTAAGGTGAAAGTAACCATAAAAATATCGCAAGATTTGGAATATCTTTTTACATCCAACAGATAGGAAGTTACTTTGTTTTGCAATAATATGTGTTTTGATACCGAAAACAACTTTGCGGAAGATACCATAAACGCGGGAGAATGGCTAAAAAGTTATTATGAAAAAAACTAAATTTAAGGGATCTTTCATAAAAACGTCCATAACTTGAAAACTATTAAAGTGAGATATATAGTGCCTTCAGAAATTACTTTTGAAGTAATATTAAATACAACTTTGCCCAAGACATAAAGTTGCTATCTGATTTAGTTCAGAAAATATATTTCGTACATCACTTATAGGTGAATTAATTACTGAATAATACTTTCCTGTATATACACAATCATAAAACCACGAACTTCCCTGAACAAACTATACTTCTAAAGTTAACGGTTTAGACTCTATCTAGAGTGATGAGCCTATTTTCGCTCTATTTTTATTATCCTATCAATTGTAAGTCGTTCATAAGAGCAGCGTCTGCCAGTGGTAGTGTGATATATCGTTCAATATCATTCGATTCGAGTTATCATTGCGCTCAAACAGAAGCTTTTTACCATCCAAAGGCCATTTTCATTATTATATTTATTCTTAGCAACGAACCAAAGATGCTGATGCCAATTTATACGCAATTCCATCGATTGAAGGCCGTGCAATAAATAGTGCGGTTCCCTTCCTTAAAGTGGACTTTTGAAGTAGAATACTTCTAACGTTTCAATATAGGGGCCTTTTTCTGTGGTATGTGATCATTGTATGCATGAAACTGGCGTGTGCAGCATTTGTTTACTACGGGGTCAGAAAGAAAACTGACGATTTTTTCATGTGATCTGCTTTTATACGTGTGTCGCATTTCATTGGATGAGAAAGAGGCAGTTCCAGCAACGCTTGCTGCTTGGTAGAATTGTACGAGCCAATCATGGAGTAGACAATTACTGCTTTCAACATATCCATTATTTATAGTAATTGCACATACTGCGGAACTAGAGGCACAAAATTGTTGTACATATTTCCAATGAGATAGCTCAAAAATCTTAGTTTTTCATTCAGTACAACGGCAGATTAACGGCGCCCCTATATTGAAACGTTAGAAGTATTTTACTTCAAAAACGAAATTCTGAGCCATTTCATAACAGAGGCATGAGAAAGGAAAAAATAGCTATTTTTCAAAAGTGCCTTTCTGCTAGATCGATTTTCCAGCAACTATTTGGCTCGATTTGAATCATGCTTTTAAATCGATTGATATTCTATTATAGTTTAATAATGGTTTTATGTGAATAAGGCGGAGGCAAAGCTGAGGACCTATATTCTTCACCTACATCTAAGGGTTCCACTCGTACGCTAAACCAAAGTTTTTTGAATCTTAACTCTCTAGAAATCGCGCTAATTGTCCAATGAACGTGCAGCCGCTGGTGCCCTAAGACGATTTCGCCAGATTTTCAGAGTAGCTTGCACTCAGTGCATTAGCGCGACTGCCGGAAGGTTAAACTCATTTATTAAATTAAGAAGACATTGAAACGTGGATCTTTTATTCAAACAAAGATTGCTTCGTATGGTGATGTTAATACCGCTGCCGCCCATATTTATAGTAAAAGAAATACACAAGAAAAAATAGTACAAAAAGTCGGTGAATTTCCTTCCTTCCGTGCAGTCAAAAACCTCGTTAATTGCATCTTTGGTAAGTCATATTACCGAGTTTCGAGAGTTCAATGTGTTTCACTCCAAGTAACAAATTGATTGGGAGTTGGGCGATTGGAATCTAGTAAAATGTTCATTGATACTTGTTCGCTCAAATGGGTGAAACGATTTAATGAAGGAATGAAACACGGTAGATTTGTAGCTTCATCATTACAGAACGCTCTACGATACACAAATATATCTATATTATTCAACAAATAATTAATATCCAACTCGTTGAACCTACCGGAACGACCATTCTTCGTTCTTTCCCGCCACGAGTCCAACCTATTTGCGAAGGTTCACCAAAACATAAATACGTTGAACCAGCACCAATTTTGGCTCCGCGTTGTGCTAATTGGAAAATAGCAATGTGGCCAACAGGCTTCAGTTCGAAACCGGATTGGCGCCAGCAAGTCCTCCAAATAAAATACATATCCCAGCGGGAGCAGCCCACAGCTTGCTGGCGACGAGTGCAACGAAGAGCGCAACACATTTCCGCTTCGGTGATTTCAAATGGAAAATCACGCGAAAATTTATTTTCCAGAGTGCAACCACCAGAAAACTTTTGCATACAATTTTGTGTGTGCTAGAAGAACGACGAGAATAAACGACAGACGCACGGTATGCCTGGCAATATAGTCGCTTTTCATCCACTTCCTGGCCTGACTGAGAGGATTGAGAGCTGAACTTTCCGTAGTCCGATGCCGACGAGGCCCTGCTGCTTGTGGATTGGAAATTGTATAGTTTACTAACAAAACAGAACGGAACGCTGTGGATTTGGTGGTTGATTTTACTTCACTGTTGCCTCAATGGCGCTCGAAGTGAAAACATGGAATCTTGTCAAGTTTAATTGCTGATGAGAGTTTTATCTGCTTTGTATTAACAATTATTGTTGTGTGATTATTGTTGGAACGACGATATACTTGTTAAATAACTTTTTAAGTTGAACCCCACATATTAAAATAAAAAAAACTTTTTTAATATACCTAACAGTGTGATGAGACATTTCTTGTAACACTTTAACTCGCTTTTCGGATTTGGTGTGTTAGGAACACTTTTTCAGAATGGAAGCCCCCTTCTTCTGATGTGTGCTGAATAGTGATCAATCCACCTAAAAGTGAGATAGAAAATTGATTTCTACTAACTTTCGAAATAGATGTCAATGACAAATTTATAGAAAATTCTACTACGAGAAAACTTGCTAAACATGCCAACACTCTAAAATGCAATGGTGTTGAGACACTGCGCGTTGTTCGTGGAAGGCACCCAAAAATCATTTTTTCACTTTTTTCTGAGATTTTTTCAATTCATTTTTTTCTTTTTTCGTTCAAAAGGGCGGTATTTTTAACCTACTTTAGTCAATAACTCTTAAGTTTTGAAATAAAAAAATGTTGATGTCTTCGACAAATACCTGTAGTTTCTCAATTCCAACAACTTCTTAGAATATTTAAAGAATTGAAAAAAATCTCAAAAAAAAGTTATGATGAAAAAAAAAAATTGTGTGCCTTCCACGAACAACGCGCAGTATCTCAACACCATTGCATTTTGGAGAGTTGGTGTGTTTAGCAAGTTTTCTCGTAGTAGAATTTTCTTTAACTTTGTCATTGACATTATGACTCTATTTCGAAAGTTAGTAGAACTAAATTTTCTATCTCACTTTTAGGTGGATTAATCACAATTCAACACAAATCAAAAGAAGGGGGCTTACATTCTGAAAAAGTGTTCCTAACATACCAAATCGCTAAAATTAACTCCAAGAGCACCATTAATTAAACGCACGTTTTGGTACCATTGCGACCACTGTGCATTGTACTGAACATAACCAGCTACGGAATCGTAGTTTGGGCAAATGAGAAAGGCACAATTGCACCACTAGGTGGATTAAAACAGGTTTTTTGAAGTAGAATATTTTTAACACGTCAATATAGGAACCCCGTTTCAAAAATTTCGGCCCGAATTTTACCCGAGTTTTTGAACGTGAATATCTGCCGTTGTACTGAATGAAAAACTAAGATTTTTGAGCTATCTCATTGAAAATATGTACAACAATTTTGTGTCTAATTCCGTAGTATGTAAATTACTAGAAATAATGGAAATAATGGATTTTGTGAAAGCAGTAATTACAATTCTACCAAGCAGGGAGCGTTGCTGGGACTGCATTTTTCTCATCCAATGAAATGCGAGACACGTATAAAAGCAGAACACATGAAAAAATCGTCAGTTTGTTTTCTGACCCCGTAGTAAGCAAACGTTGTATGCTGGATCAAACTCTGTGGGGCAATATGCGTATTCCATGACTGCTTCCAATGTTGCACAGGCGCGCCAGTTTCATGCATGACGTATTTCGCGCCAACTCGAAAGTTTGGTCCTTTTCAAAAGACAGTCTATATCATATTTGAAAAAAAAAAGTATACAAAGTGGCTTTTTGTGACAAAGTCTTCATGTACAGAAAGTTTTATTAAAATCTGAGAGGGTGCTGCCAACTCTGAATACGATTTGGAGCAAAAATCGTCGCATACAATGATCACATACCACAGAAAAAGCAGAACGCTCTCTTTGTGCTGGAGATGGGGTGTTTGGGTGTGGGAGACCCCGCTCCCTTGCTCTTTAATGCTGATTTCGTTTTTAGATCAGAGTTGCTCTAGGTTCGCTCGGAGCTGTCACTTTTGTATGGAAACTGTAAACATTAGAGCGAACCTCGGGCGACTCGATTCTAAAACCGAAAACAGCATAAATTATGTGTGGCGTGTTCAGATAAATTTACCTCGGCCCGCGCCCCAAGGTGAACTGCGTTGTATAGACTTTTCCAGCTGTGTTGGTATTGAATTGCTTTAACGTTTAAATTGGGTGGCAAACAAATATTTCACACGGCGTATTGGGTGGTAAACAAACCGCTCCTGGGACTAAGGAGGGAGGGGCGGTAGTATAAAAATGCTAGATCTCAGTATGCGTATTTTAAACGTCAGATATCTTAACACACTGGAGTTATACTAAATACAAATACCATTTGAATTAGCAGTGTTCCGAAAAAAGTCATAATTGTTGCCGGTCTACTGCAGTATACATAGGAGTGCGCTGTTTGGTTCGTTTTCCACCTTCAAGTGATAGTGCGGGTGCGATTGACGATTTGATTCAATGTGGTACAAATAGGTTTGGCAGATCACATGGTGTGCTAATGTTGAAAACCAAAAATATGTAAACAATCCCGAAGCACAACTGGTCGACATCATAGCGTTCACACGATTTAACGGGAGCGATATGACCTAAGACAAGACGTGACAATCAGCTCCTTATTTTTCCTTCCACGTTCTTCTTTTTGCACAATTTCACCCTGCCGAAATCTTCTGAACAGTGTTGCCATTTTTACTAATGAAAATGGAGTCTTGTTAATTTTTTTATGCCGGCAATATTTTGTATCTTGAATCCACTATATTGATGAAGGGAATCGTTTTTCCATGTCATGGGTGTTTAGTAAGGTTTGATGAAGCCATTTTTTGAATAATTTTAGATTATTGTGTGGTTTCAGTTTGATTTTTGTTAAAGTTAATGAACCATGTATAGTGGTAAATGCATAAAAATACTTATTTTACTTTGCCGCACAATTTCCGTTCAATGTAGTTATTTTTACTTTTTTTAACGATAATAATTTTATTTGTCAAAAGTAATGACAATTTTTTCTTATAAATATAGCAAACTGCGAAACATCATTTCGCTATCCCTGCAGTAATATTGCGTACGGTGCAAAAAGTCAGAATCAACCAATCAGGAGCTGGACCATTCTAACGTAAAATTGGTTTATGCGAATTATTTCCAGTAATAATGTAGGGTACGATTATATTTCGAATTTTACTAGAAATACCAAATTAACTGATTTTAATGCAACCATGCAGAAGATAGTAACAATTGCAGCATTCGAATTAACAGCCTAAATGTATTCTACTTCACTTCGGTTATGTTCCAGACATTACCCACTCATCTTTTTTCTATTTTATGGAGTATTCTCAATGATCTGTCTCGTTACAACCAGAATCTGTCACGTTACAGTTCTGTATTTCTATTGAAGTAAGGATGCCAAGACAGTCGTACACAAATCATTCTTGATCTGGGAACTGAGTATTAACGAGAAATTTCATGTTTATTTTGAAAAACTTATTGGTTTTGATGAACAAGCGTGAATAACTTATGCAAACGTCCTAATTTCACGAAGTCACACATTATGTGGAAAGAAAATCTAAAATAACTTAAAACATCTGCATTTTGAAGCACAATTTTTTATGAGGATTTTGAATTGACAAAACATTTTGAAATACATTCTATAACTAAATTATTTAAAGAAAAAAATAAATTAAAATTAAAAATTAAAAGAATTTTCGGCACATAAATTTTAAACGTGTTATGTTTTTTGCGTTTGGTATTTGTGAGTAACTTATTAAAAGGTCATTTCACTACAAATTATTTTTGTTTAAAAAAAATCAAAATGTTTCGGAAAATTTTTCTTAAGAGCTTTTTGATTTGAAAAGATATTTAGTATTATTATTGCATAAGAAAATTATATTTATGACTTGCAAATACTAAGGAATTTAGAAGCATATTTAAAGTTGTTATAAAAAGTGATCTCTTACTAATTACTTCTTATTAATGCAATTATAGTTTCTTCAATTTTTAGGGTTTCGTTAACAAAAAATATTATTGTTTTTTTTTCTTTTTGAAAATTTTCACCAAGAGATATTCACACAGAAGAATTAATTCCCTAGAACTTTTTATTATATAGTTTTGCTAGACAAATGGTGATTTTCGAACAATATATTTTGAAAGTAGTTGAAATAAAATTGTTTGTTTAGTAATGCAAATACTTAGTCTCCCAGATAAATGAAACTAAACAGTTTCATCGGAATCGAAGATGGTCACCATTTTTGAAGTGATTGAATCAAACTTAATGGAATTGCATTACAGAAGAAAACATCTGTCACATTCCATAAGATCAACTGTGTTTTCTCAAAAAATGAATAAAACTTCAAGGTTTTCACAATACAGTTTCAAAAAGTAGATTGAAAGTAGTAAGAAAAAATGTAGGTTAGACATTGTATGCAAACTGTTGGTGTGGTGCTCAAAACTCAAACAAGTATTAATCCATATTCATCTCAACTTTTCAAGCAATATCATCAAATTTAAATTAGATTACGATGGAAAAATGTGGTTCCAGGCAAAAAGTTAAAATGTAGATTTTGTTTACCTTTTTATCTCCTTACGGTGTTTTAGTCATTTTCAGGTCATGCAAGAAGCATCCACAAACTTTTATAAATGACAGACATTGATTTTTTTGGGCTCGTTATTCATATTTTTGAATATTAGAGATTATATACATACGGAAAAATCAGTTTGACGCAAAATTGTATGAAAAAAAATTTCGCCTGAGGTTGCCATTTTCGGAGCCTTGACCATATACAGACATTGTTCCAATTTTCCCAGCTGAGTCGATTGGTATAAGAGAATCGACCCTCCGGGTCTTGGAAAAGACTTTCAAAGTTTGATCAAATCCTCTACATTTCTTTTACAAGAAATGTAATAATTTCAATACAATCTATCATTTTCTGATTATACAGGTTTTAACCTTAGAGTCATTCGCCTCTTTGTCGGGTTTGATTAATCTCCTTAGAAAAATCTCTAACCCTATGTTCGGGGTTAGGAATCGAACCGCGATGAGCTGCGTACAAGGGAAAAATTTATCTCAAACGTCCACAGAATAATAAAAAAAATATTTAAAAAATGACCTTGAAAAAACTGCAAAACTACGACAATTTTGTTCGAAAATGACCCTTATTCATAAATTGTAATTAAGGAACCTCTAAATAATTTCCTTATAAATTTAATTAGTGACACAAAAGTGCTTCAAATATGTCTATCTTTCATTCTAGGGTTGAACACCATGACTTTTCAAGTATCGATTGTTTTGTAGACAGCATAACGATAATTACCCAGTGTTATGCGTGCAGATTATCATCGGTAAGTGAACCCAATAGGTAGGTCCCACTAGGGTTAGTCGTGGCGCGGATGTGGGCGGTAAATGGATTGTCCGCATCGCAACTGCAAGAAAAGAATGAAACCGCATCACTTACTGCAACCGTACTGCATTTACCGCACCGTGCGGTAATGCGGTAAAATTGATGTATTTTTAAAAATAGTGTTGATAAAATATTAATTTATTTTCTATAATCATATACAATACAATGTTAACCTTATTTAAATGAAATTTAACATTGACGGACTCCTCAGAATGCAAAGTTTATGAAAATAATCTACTTTTGCAATTTTTATTAGTAAAATACAGAACATTTTAAGACAAATACTTTCGAAACAAGGTAAAATATCGTCATTCTTCTAAATATTAGCATAGCCCTAAACTCCTACGAAATGTAACTGTATTTCATCATTATACATACAAAAGCGTTCTTCCGCAGCAATTAATAAGAATACTTTCACTTTAGCAAACCTTCACTTAATTGAAAAAATGGAATAAAAGTTTAATGAGCAATGAAGTTGTTTATTCTTTTTTTTCAATTTTCATGTGTTCAATTATTTTGACACATGAAAATGAAATGGTTGTTTTCCGCATTTACGTTGTAAAAATCACCTTTAATTCTTAAACAATTTTTAAAAGTGAAACACCGGCACTTCCATAAAGTAGCGCATATATCCCAATACAGTTATATAAAAACATATTGAAGTTCATCATATTTGACGAAAATTATCCAATCAGGAATCCATGCAATCTCAACTGGTATAGAGTTATTGAATATTAGAAAAACTGAAAAAAATATAAGATTTGCAGTCTATAGCAGAAATGTAAAAAGGATTTTAAGGATTGTTTTTTTTATGATTAGCCGAAAAACTCCTCATATTAGAAATGGATATATTCTCATCCAGTCGTACACAGATTGCTCCCTTTAAAAAAGTTTATGTTCGAAAGTTCTAGCATTTAATGTATTTTCTCATAGTGCCAGTGGCAAACTTCAACTAAAGTAGGCGGAGGTGGAGGAGGAATTTGGCATTTGAGCTAACTTTGACACTTGACACAATAAGGCTTTGAGAATTACAAAAAATTGCAATACTCTACACTATAAAAACACTAACTTCGAATAATTTTACTTCAAATAACTTACAAAATACTCTTAACCTTCCGGAAGTCACGCTAGTGCACTGAATACACGCTGCTCTGAAAATCTAGCGAAATAGTCTTAGCGCACCAGCGACTGTTCGTTCAGTGGCCCGTTAGCTTGACTTCCGAAAGGGTAACCTGATAAATATTAGGACTTAATTTGATAGAAAATTTTCCCAGCTTTCCCATGGAAGTAAGGGAATTGTGGGAAAAACCGATACTGTGGGAAAAACCGACACTGTGGGTAAAACCGACACACCACACCTTTTCCTAGAAATCAAATTTTTGTTCATTTCATAATGACACTTTATTATTAATACGATTATGTAGAGCATTTGAAGACAAATTGAATTTACGTTAGTTCGCCAAATGTCAAAAAAATAAACAAAACATACGACATACTCGTTTGGATGTAAAATTTTGTTGGTAGATTTTAAGGTTTTAAGTTTTAAGAACAAAAGCTTTTCAAATCACCACATTTTTCAGCACCTATTATTATCGGATTTTCCTTTGATCAACTGGGTGCATTGAAGACGAGTTTGAGAAATTCAATATTTTTGATTGCTTTTAAAAAAATGTGCGCTGTTGGGGTAGAACCGACACTTTTTGGTTAGGGTAAAACCGACACGCTGTTAAGATGGCTGTGTTTACATGCGGTTCATTACAAAAGGCTGGGGATCTTTGTGACACTTGAATTGCACTATTAGCACACTGTAGCAATAGCAGAAATACACAGAAATACTTTTATTGTGTTTATTTCTTATTAGTCTAGATCAGATTCTATCGAAGCTTTTGCTCTTTCTGCAAAAAGCTCATCAAACCGAAGTTCTAGTGTTCTCTTAGGTTGTCATTGAAGAACTTTATCACAATGAGACAATGATATTTTGTATACCCCAGTAGATCGTTGATGATCAGAACCCGAAAAATCAAGTCTGAAAAAGGTAGTTTTACTAAGAAGTGTGTGTCACTTATAATTGAATGAATCCGATTAGCAGAATGTAGAACGTTTGCAAGTCTTCTCTTATGAAATAAAATGACACTGAAGGTTGCAATGATGTGCGTAAGGATTATTTGGAAATACCCTTATCAAGAAATTATTCTATAGTATAAAATACTCTTGTTTATAGCAATACGCTTTCGAACTCTCTTCCCCTCCCTAAATGATGAAGCTACAATAAGCACATGTTTGCATCACAAATACTCACACTTTATTAATCACGCATATATCAAATTTTTAATAGAAAAGTGGAGAGAAAATAAATTAAAGGGGGTGCCTACAAAAAGTCATTTTGTTTTCCAAGTTTCGCAACAAGCAATTTTTAATGAAATTCATTTTTTGAAGCGCTGACAAAATTAAGTCTTGATAAGAATTTTCTGAAGAAGAATTCTGCGTAGAAATTTTAATTTTGTTGGTTTTGTGGCAACCCAAGTGTTAAGCTTAAGGTGTCGGTTTTAACCATAATTCCCCACACAAAAAAAGTCATGTAGCATACTTTTACTACTTAAATCGGACTGAAGAAAATTTTACAATGAATTTACACAGAAATCAAAAAAAGATAGAAATACGATGGCCAAGAACGAATGATAGTGTAATCAGCCTATAATTCGTCCTTATTTTGGACGTTTTTCATATATTTGTCTTCATTACTGCCAATTCCTCCAAATTCGTTAGGTTTGGTGACGATAATTACATCCTTCGGGATGTTTTCATGTCTCAGCATCATAGTTCATCTCTGATTGCTTCAAACTAATCAATATTGACAGTTGAAAAAATGACATCGAAAACGATTCAAAATTCCACGATTACCAAGAGGAATCAGGAGAAGCGATACATTTTTAACTTGAATTTAAGAGTACAATTGAATTGTTTTTCAATGATCTAATAATTTGGCATATGCATGTTATGTATTTGAAATGATTCGTTTGCAAAGTTTTACTTAGAAGTATAAAATATACCGTTACAAGAATAATCCCAAATTATTTTCGACGCACCTAAATTTTCTTTGAAGAAAGTCTTGCCGCACCGCAGATTTCGCGGTGCGGGTGCGGTAAATACCGAGCGGTTCCGGTAATTACCGCAACCGCTACGAACCCTAGCTCCCACTAAAGAGCGAATTGTGTCCCCATTCCATCGGTAGGACCTAGGGACATTGTTCATGTGTAAAAACACATGGAACAATCGAGCCATTACATTGGATTTCTGCTGTCGACATTTGCACTTTCCGGAGAATCGTTCAGAGATTCCCACCATCCTAGTTCGACCAGCAACCGTAGTACGAGTGAACGTTATTCGTTTCATCTCACTAATTTATGTTTCTATTACGGAAATTTCTCCTGAGGATAAACTGCAGTCTGCATCTATCTATGCAGGAAAGTAAGTATGAGTGATCCGGCCAGTGTCCCTGCTGTTTCAACTACATGAGTGAAGAATATGTGCGCCCGTGCGAGAATTATGAATTGAGCCCCAAGAACCGGCAGCTCCTGCATGTATGGTGGAACGAGATGACGTGTCTTGAGAGACGAGTATTGGTCCCGTTTGCAATATTTGTAGCTGTTGTTAAGCTTAATGGCACATCAAAGTAAGAAAAATGTTTATGGTAATATTCTGCCTAGTTTCCTAGAAAAGCATTTATGAGATATTCTACATATGCATGTTTTATCAGTACAGTTGATCAACACGTATAATTTCCATTGGTGATGCATAGATGCGTAGAAACATAGCATAACAAGCATAACAAATGTTTTATGCCAATAATATTTACAATTTTATATATATTTTATATATTTTATATATCTATAGATAATAATTTACTATGCAGTATAATTATACATAAATACATAACTAACTGAAGTATTATATTTTAATTAGGAATCATCAATGAATAAATAATTTTCGTAGTCTACGCACAGATCTCTAGAATCGGTTAATAATCATAGCTCAATATATCACTCAGTCCATGACCAAAAATACACGGAGCTAGAAAATCAACCAGCAGACCGGGAAATATACCGCACAGACAAAATTTAATTAGTAATTATCGATGATGCATCCGAAAGTAAATTATAACTGCTAGCTAAGGCTTGTTATTGAATCAATTCCATTCCATCAGAATTACGTGTTACGTGAGATCAGCGGCTTTCTGCAACGTTTGCTATTTTGACGTGTAGAGATACGTCCTTAATGGCAGCCGGCGAATTCATTCGGACACGTTAAACGGCGAGCAATGCAGAGACCCGTAGCCAGGATTTCACCGGAGGCGATTCGAAAACTAATTGTAATTAGTAATGGTGATTTACAGGGCCGCCGAGAGGGGCGGGGGACCAGGGTGTTTCACCCCGGGCCCGGAGTTCTGAAGGGGCCCGGATTTTTAACATAGACTAAAATTATGACAAATACTTTTTCGACAAAAATTTATTTGAGCAAACAACTTAAAATTCAATATCTTGTGTATGAAGTAACTTGAATAGCGAAAATTCTAAACTACTGCATATTTGATATCAACTATGTTTATGCAAACCTAATTGTCACGTCGAAACAAGATCAGACTCGAGCGGGCATAACGGAATTTGTACATCGAATGCCCTGTACGCAGCTCACCTGGGTTCGAATCCCAAATTTCTCCAATATGAAATCGTTTTTTTTATTTAAAATTCTAGAAAATTTCCTATCTTCGAAAGTGCTGGATTAGTATCGAAAGTAATTATTGAAAGAAAAAACCCTGCTTAGAGTTGCCACACCGGTTGTTGGAGGCGAATTGCGTATCTTCGTTCAGGTAAATCCGAATTCGCCGGGAAGAATCCATTGGATAATTTTGCAATTTTGCGTTACCCTTTTCTTTACCAGGCATCGTCCAGCACCCAGTCCCCGTAAACATCATCCTCGGGTTGCAGGCCCAAATCGTTAAGGAGGGCCCTCTTGGCGTTGGCAAATATTATTTTAAAAGTGCCATTTGGGTTTACTTTACCCCATTGAACCTTCGCTTCAATGTGAAATGTGATTTCTCTCCCCGTGTTTGTTTTCTGTGGAGCAGACCAAAGCTCGCTCGGGTTATCCTTCACAGCGAGAGTGGCTGGTGCTTTTAGAATCTTTGTGAATATCCGAGGAAGCAAAGTACTACACTCACCTAAATCAACAAAATGCAAATGCAAAAACATGCAACAAAATGTGAACGCCTCTGAAAAGTGGAGTGCTTTACCAAACTACGGTGAATGTGAAGAAAATAAGATATTTTCCTCCTAGTGCCTACGAGCTACATAAGACATAAACGATTGCATATTTATTTGTTTTTAAGCATTTTATACAATAAAAAGCCATGGAAGCGCTCCAAAATTCTGTCGAGTGATCAATTTAATTCGAAATTCTAATTGATTTAAACGCATACCCATGTGTCTCTTGAAGTCTATCCCCTGATCAGTAAATCTCTGTTGGTCAAAGTACCACTAGAGGCGGTAACCCTACCTCTGTTTGATTATACGTATACGTTCATTGCTACAAAATCCATAAAAAATCATATTCAGATACGAGATGATATCGAAACATTTTTGTCGTACTTAAATGCTTTTTTCGGCGATTTTCGACCCCTCCCTTCCTCTTCGTAGCATTTTGTCACAAAATTCTAACCTACCCCTTGTTAAAACGTAGCAACTATTGCAAAGCGTCCAGGGATGAGAAAAAAACTCTTTACAATTCATTCAAATACGGCCTTTTATCAACATTTTCATTATAACAGCAAATTGCGCACACAACAAGCCCCTTTCATGACGAATATAGTGTTAATAGTTTTGTTTTGAATTTTATATGTAGAGAAGATCTCTCAGTTCGCAATCCTCCAGCGGACAATGATTGTAAGAAGCATACGTTCAACTATATTACTAAATTTTGTTTGATTGATTTCGAGAGAAACTAAATTTTGTTAGATAAATTTAGAGAGAAAGATAGTTTGATTGATTTCGAGAGAAATCTGCTACCAAACTAAATCAAATAGTTAGCAGCTAACTAATGTAGCAAGTTAAATCCGGATACATAATCTTTTCGTTTTGGAGAAATGAGCGTGAGACCGACGCTTCCTGAACGTGACGATTTTATTTTTATTTTTGAGCTATTTACTAGAAATCAGTTACAACATTATTGTAAAAATTTTTAAGGTGTGCTAACACACCAACACAAATAACAGAATAATTCATGTTTTTATAGGATTATGAATGTTTTCGAAACCAGCGTAGCGTAAAATCCAACCACAACCCTTATTTGAAATTTGATCCATGTTTCTCAATTTTTTTCCATTTTTTTTCATTTTTACATGGATTTTTTTATTTTGCTAATATTTCATCGATCTAGCATTTGTATTTCTACAATTTCAAAATTCTGCCTTTTTATCACTTCCCAAACCTTTATTTTATCCATCTTTTCACGTTCCTTACTTTTGCTTTTTGCCTTTCTCATATAGAAAGGTTATGCAATCACTCTGAAAAACGTCAACCTAATCCCGGCCCGGAGGGCCGAGTGTCATATCCCATTCGACTCAGTTCGTCGAGATCGGAAAAAGTCTGCATGTGTGTATGTATGTGTGTATGTGTGTATGTGTGTGTATGTGTGTGTATGTATGTGCGTATGTGTCAAATAATGTCACTCATTTTTCTCAGAGATGGCTGGACCGATTTGCCCAAACTTAGTCTCAAATGAAAGGTGCAACCTTCCCATCGGCTGCTATTGAATTTTGGATCGATCGGAATTCTGGTTCCGGAATTACGGGTTTCGGAGTGCGGCCACACAGAAATTTCTCATATAAACTATAGGAAAAATTAAAAATAGAATTTTTATTTTTGATGCTAAATGTGTTCAAGGTGCATGAAACGTCGAGATTTGATGAAAACTCGAAAAAAAAATTGACGACGATTCACTTTTTTAGATTTTGGCACATTTTTGCCTTTCTCATATAGAAAGGTTATGCAATCACTCTGAAAAACGTCAACCTAATCCCAGCAAATTTTATTTTCGACTCGCATAAGGTTTCTGGATTTTAACAGGGGCGTAGTCGATGGTTTATGGAGAGGGGTTACACCCCCCCCTCTACTGTTCACTCCCCCCCTTAAGAATCTCCTTAAATCACCCCTCAGACCACAACCCCATCCAGCCCTCATACCCCTCCCTTTCAACTCCATCATCTTTAAACCACCACTATATCACAAAGCATACCAATTTAAGTTGGGGAGTCGTTCGTTCATGGGACTTTCGCCCTCCTCACATACCCACCCCCGCATGACAAAATGAGTTAGCAAGCAGATAACATTGATCTAATGCTGATTAGGCTAATGGAGTATGATATTTTTTTGTTTCAAATATTTTCACCGTCGACACGTAGCTCATCAAGTTCGTGGCTGGCATGCCATTGTGTATAAGTGCAAAGTGTACTAAGAATGTAATGGACATTTCCACAATTATGTTGAACATAAAAAGCCTCCGTGCCATAGTTTAGAGAAATGAGAAAGGCACAATTGCACGGATAGGTGGATTAAAACAGGATTTTTCTATTGCTGTCACTATCACTAACTTGTATTTATAGTTTTTTCTCTGTTATTTCATTTTATTCGCAATTTTTCAAAATTCTGCTTTCTTTATTTAATTTTTCTTATTGTTTCATATTTTAATACCCTGCTTTTTTATTTGTTTCTTTTGTCATTCCATCTAATTTTTAAAATTTGTCTATTTGCTATATTTATTCTTATCATAGCCTTTTTCTATTTCCTTTTATTCATATTTTTTGAATTTCCAAAAGCAATTTTACTTATTTAAATTCATTCTAATTTTGTCTTATTAATTTTTTACCTCGTATTTTCTTCCTTATTTTCTAGCTTTTAGCTTTCCGTTTTACCTAGTTTTATTTTTTCTCATTGTTCTTTTAACATAGTTTTATTTATTTTGTACACATTTTCCTTAAGCTTTAATTCGTTATTGTTATTTTTTCATTGTTCCCATTTAACCTATTTTGAAAGCACTTTTTCTGTTAACCATTTTCCTATATTTTATTTGTATTTGTATAAAAAAAAGTCCAACTGACAATTTGTCTTAATGAACTATACTAAACTAAGGTAAACTAAACATAATTAAAATAGTGACAATACACGACGACGAAACTGCGAAGAGTTCATGACGAAGTCAAAAATTTCAGCAAACTCGTTGAAGCGACGACTCATTGCTAAAATTGGACTATTGGCAGCGTAGTTAGTGCTGCGCATTTCAGAATGCAGCAGGGCTCGAGGGCGAAGAGAACGGGTAGGCGCGTAGAGGTTAATTTGCGCTAGTAGCTCCGGATCATCATATTCAGCCAGCAGAATCTTTGGCACGAAGATAGCTTGCGCTGCATGTCTCCGATGCGTTAAAGTATTAAGTCCTAAAAGACGACAACGGTCCTCGTACTATACATTTACTTTGAATTTTTTCATATTTTTTCAAATTGAATTTCTAGTGTTTTTTCTATTCTTTTAATAATTTAATCCATTTTATTCATTTTCTTCGTGTTGATTTCTCCATTTTGTGTGTTTCTATAGTATACCATGTTGGCTTTTTTCTACTATGTTTTGTTTTCCATTTGGTCTGTTTGCTCCGTTTTTGTTCAATACTTTCAATTTTCTTTACTTTTTCGTCTTTTCATCATTCCAATTTTCCTGCTTTTCAAAATTTTCCGGTTCGTAAATTTTTCTAAATTTTTCTACGGTTTTTTATTCTTGTTTTTTTATATATACTCCTCTAATTTTATGCATTCTTAACGTTTTACTTGCTATTTCTATTGCTATAAATAGGTCTTGTTTTTAATGTTAAATATGTTTTATTATTCTTGATTTATCGAGTTTTTAAGTTTTATGCATTTTTCATATTAATGTCTGTATTCTTTTTAGTAGCTTTTTTTCATTTTCATTGATTCTTAAAATTTTTCCTACTTTCCTACTTTCCGATTTTTAATGATTTTCACCATTTGTTCAATAATGTTCGACTTCTTTGATCTTTGCATTATGTTTTCCTAGTTTCTTATTTTCTTTTTATAGGTTCTGTTTTGGTTTTCTCGATTAAATATTTTTTGATAATTGACATTAATTTGTTTATTTGGTTGATTTTGTTGTTTTTAACTTTTTTGTACATTCTTTTAATATTTAGTTTTCATATTGTTTATTAATTTGTTTTGCCTTTCATCGCCGTTTAGATAATATTTTTAATTTTTGTAATCACTACATTTTTAATCTTTCTCCTTACTTTTAAAAATACTATTGACAAAAATAGCGCATTTCAAAGTCACCAAAACTGTCGAAGATGTATTAAAAACTCCCAAAGTATGAAAAGCTCTACATTTTACATTTCTTACAAAAGAAATGTATAGAATTCGCTCAAACTTTCAAGATTTTTTCCGAGGCCCGGAGGGCCGAGTCTTATATACCAATCGACTCAGCTCGACGATTTGGGACAATGTCTGTGTGTGAGTGTGTGTGTGAGTATGTAACGGACAAATTCTCATTCGTGTTTCTCAGCAATGGCTGAACCGATCTTATCCAAACCAATTTTAAATGAAAAAACTAAAAAACAGTATGAACGCTATTAATTTGTTTTTGATTCTGATGTTTGGTTTCCAAGATATGAATGTTTGAATGCGTAAAAATGGCGTTTTTTGCAGTTTTTTTAAATTATCTGCCGAAATTGACAATGTTACTATGTTTAATTGCCGCTTGATGCTAGCAGAAAGGGAGAAGAATGATCGCATGGTCGTTCTAGGCGAGGATTTGTGAAGAATTTTTTGCCGGCGTCGGCGGTAAAACATGATGATGAGTTATGTTCTACCATAGACCATGCGGTAGACTTGGGTGAAACGCCCAACTCCTACTCTGCAGAAGGCAAAAAATTCTTCACATTTTCTTTCGATCATGCCCATATGAGCCTGCCTAGTTCTAGTTTTCCGTTCTAAGCTTATAACTGATTCGCTCTAGAATACCTATCCGTCTTTCAATTTCATTGCTTTCGTTTCTCTTAGTCTCAAATTTGCCGAAAATAGCCAACAAAATCGATACAGCGAAATTGACAATATAGATTAACAATTTATATGTTTTTAGACAGCTTCAACGAATACCTTTCGAACAAGCTATAGATTGTTGAAATCGGAGTATTAGGAAAAGAGATATTTAACATTAAATGTGGACGAAAGATTTTTATCATTTCCCATTGCCAGAAATATGACCAAAAACATGTAATCTATTATTAACGCCAAAACGGCTTATTTTAGGTCAATAGTATATTCGGAGAATTTAATGGAGGTAATATGCTCTTTCTTTTGGTATTGTGGTTTTGCTGATTAATCCCCCTATGAGTGCGATATTTTCACAAATTTTCTTGGAAGTGATTAAATCGAAATGATGTCTTCAGCAAATTTGTAGCTCTTACTTTTGCGAATGACTTTACTGAAGACTTCAAATAAATATTTTGAATACTTTAAAAGTTATGGCTTGTTGTTTGTGGATTACTCTTTGTCGCCTATTTATTGTTCAATATAGTAATAATCCATTGAAATAAGCCAAACATTATTTCGATAAAACGAATTTTGTATTTCATTTTTCTATCTACAACCGCTAAAAATAATCACCGAACACTTCCAAGTTGTCTGGAAGGAACTTGATAACTTATCAGTGCAAAAATGTTCATTTGTACGAACCTTGTGACTGCAATTTTTCTAACTTATAATCATCGGATCGATCTGAAACATATCGGAAAATGAAAGCGTAGTAAATAACTCCAAGCAACGGCGTAGCCAAGAGAAGGTTTTGGGGTTTTACACCATGCAACCCCCCTCTCCCCACCACACCCAAAAAATATTGGATTGAAGTTGAAAATTTATTGATAACCTGTTTTTGTAAACATCATGAGGACTTTTGATAAATTGTCGGAATGGGGTCCTGATAAGTAACTGATCTATTGGTCTTGATTTCACAGTTGTCTAATAGCATCAATATCAAATTCCTGCCTGAAAACATTCCAATAGAAAATTACAGAGTTCTGTAATCAATCATAATCCTCAGATTTCTTTTCAAATTGAGCTCGCTTTTGTAGAGATGTACTGTAATAAGGGTCTTTATTAAATAGGAAGCGAAGTTAAAATTGATTTAATGTCGATGAAACACCTGAAACAGTGCTCACCAAAAAATGCATAACTTTCAACATTTGCTAAAAATGTTTTTATTTTCTCATTCACTCTAAAATTCGTCAATCTAATCCCGACCGGGAGGGCCGAGTGTCATATGCCAATCGACTCAGTCCGTCGAGATCGGAAAATGTCTGTTTGTGTATGTATGTGTGTATGTGGAAAAAATGTGACCTCTGTTAATCAGAGATGGCTGGATCGATTTTCACAAATGAAATGAAAAATTTTCAAAATCAAAATGCATGAAACATTGAGATTTGATGCAAACTCGAAAAAAATAATGTTTGACTACAATTGATTTTTTTGGACTCTGGTACATTTTTGCCTTTCTCATACAGAAAGGTTATGCAATCACTCTAAAAATCGTCAATCATACCGGCCCGGAGGGAGTATGCAGTGAGGGGTTGTTACTTTAAAATTAAAACTAGTTTAAAATTTCTTAACAAGTTGAAAATTTTCGACAGGACCCGGACCTCCCGGATCTTTCTCCATGATCCGCCGCTAGTTTCAAGCGATGTTTCAGTATCACATAGTATCTCAAGATCGTGGCTGTCGATCCATTGTATGTATGTGCAAATCGTACTGAACATGTAATATTCATTTCCTCCAATGTATTGAACATAACCAGCCCTGGAATCGTAGTCTGGATAAATGAGAAAAGCACAATTGCACCACTAGGTGGATTAAAACAAGTTTTTATTTTGGGAATGCGTCGAGTTGAGACGAAAACGTAATATGATTTATAACGAGGATAACACTTTCCGAATGTAGAGAGAAATTTATGAAAAATGACGATTTCCATTCGACTCTAGCAGGTCCTGATCGATTTTGATGAGCATTTGATTTTTGTTGTGTGTCAATTATATGTATAGGTCAAATGCTCAAAAACGGTACTTTAAGGTCAAAATAGCATCATTCTGAAACCGCCAATTTCGGAGGTTTAGTACTTTCGATGAGTTTTACAAACGTTAAACAGCGCTTCATTTGATAAAATAATTCTGACGGTATATCGTCCAAGAAGTATTTATGGTGAATTTTATCAGGTTAACGTTCATGACTACAATAAAGACTCAACAAATTCGCTAAAGACACGAACTCTGTTACTATTTTCTGAAAAATAATTCTGCATAATTTTAAAACTTCAAAAATTATGGTTTCGGAAATATGCCGTTTGGACAGTAAGATCGATTTTCACCAAACCCCCACCAAACCGAATTTCTGGCTACGCCGCTGACTTGCTAATAATTACTTAAATTAATTAAAGCTTGATAATTACTAATCCACTTAGTAATTATCAAGCTGATATCAGCTGTAAAAAGTAACGGTAGTTATTGTAAAAAAACGTAAGGGCGATACTTCAATGCTGATAGGTGGGACCGAAAAAGTAAACAATCGCCAAAGGGACTATATACTATATATACTATCATTTTGTCAATTTCAATAGCAAACACAAATTTTAATTTAATAGTTTCAAATACTTCATGAAGTTTTGGGTTTCGATCACTGAATCATGCAATCTAGGATGTAAAAACACAATAGTTCTTAAATAGGAAATAAAACCAAGTCTGGAAATATTCACTGTTGATTTTCTTTGAATGGTATCACTGCTAGTATCGCCCTTTTCAAGAAAAAGCGTTGATTTCTTAGTTCTTAGTAGCGTTGGAAATTTGAGCAAAGTATAAACTTCAAATCGATTAAAAAAATCGATTTTTTTGGCTCAGTACAATATACATAACCCCTTTAGGAAAATTCAGTTTTCCCACCACAATGCATTGATTGAGGAATTTAACATTAACAGAGCATTAGCAATAATTCGTTTGTATGTCTATTTTATGGGCCATTTTTTCGCTTTCCCATTGATTTGGTTTGAGATTTCTAGCACTGATGTTGTTCTATGCTGATTTGAGCTATTCTCTTAGTCCTGCCACTATCCCATGCAGTATGTGTTATCAAAAACATCGCGAAACATCAAGTTCTAAATGTTCTCAAACGATATAATATCCGAAGAGAGTGATAAGAGTTATAAGAAATGTCTCATGACACTGTTAGGTGGATTAATAGCGTTTTTTGTTCAAAGAAGCGATTTTGTGATTTTCTAAAAAACTCGTTTTTGAGCACTTTTTGTAGTTTTTAGTCAATATTTCCTGTCCTAATCATCCAAATAATTTAGTCAATATGCATGCTGAAAGGTGTCGATATGCCCTTTCCAAAAACATGTAATATGTATCGATCGTATGTGATATATTTTGTGCTGCAAGTGACCAAAGTTTAAAAAAGTGCATTTTCGACCATTTTTAACAGTTACTCATTTATAATCGACTTTTTTACAGAAAAACAATTTTTTTCAGAACTTTCAGAATCTAAGATGACAGATAATATGTTTACGTTAATTTTAAGCCTAATATCACTAACATCGGATGAAAAATGTTGATGCTATGGCACATTGAGCGAAATTGAAGTTTTATGATTTTAGCAGACCCTGCCCTGGTGCGGCGGTTCAGTGGGTGTAGCGCTGTTCTCATAAGCCAGTCGTCAAATATTCGAGTCCCTATCGAGAAGGAGTCTCAGTGAAATCCTAGCACTAGCCATGTAATATTCTGTGAACTGAGAATCTGCTGCGAAACCTGTTGAAGCAGAAGGTGAAATCTCCTTAAAAATCGTTAAATATGTAGGGGAGAGGGGGTAACAATGAAACACATTTTTTATACGATTTTATTTTGATGATAATACATGTTATTTGTGTAGCCAAAAGTGATACATAGTTTCACTTTGTTGTTAACTAATACATATATTTTTTCCAGCTGGTAAAATTCACGGGAAATAACTTTTTTTGGGTAATAAACAGTCGGTGGTAAAATGTACCAGTGAGCCCCATGGGTAGGAACTATGAAACACGACATCGTCTACAGTGAAATATTCTACTTGCAAATTTCATTCTTTTGTTTTGACGAATAAAGATCCTAAAGCTTCCTATTAAAGTTATGTTGAGACACGAATCGTTTGTTTACGCGAGATATCACTATATCATCGCGTAATATCGGACCACCATATATGCATATAAGATGCAATCCTGAAAAAAGCGATAATTTCTACAAAACTTGCCCAAATTGACAAACTTTCCATTTAATGAGTTGTATTTATTGTGGAAAATCGGAACCCATTCACATTTTAATATGGATCACAAAAACAAGAAATTTTCACTGTTCCCCATATATCATCGCTTCACAGTTACCCAATGGGTCTATTTATGAAGATTGTCAAATTACACAGAACCATGACAAGTTACCAAAAAGCTTTGTTCGCGGCAAATGTTGAGCATAAAATTTGCTACAAATAACAGTAGAATAAACATTTATCTAGTGAATGGTAACTCATAAAAATGCAATAATAGTTTTTATTGCAAATTTACTCTGACTGTTATAAAACAAACAAATATCCATTAAAAGAGGTAGAGTTATCAGAAGTCTTCCAAAATATAGTAACACGTGTAAAGAATTAGAAACCATGAAATATGAGGGAATAAGACGATTATGTTCATGCATTATGATTTTATTGCGATTGTTTCATAGTTCCTGCTGATCCACCGTTACCCTCTCTCCCCTACTCACCACAGACAAAACAAAACTTTTCCAACGAATATTTCCACATTTTAAAAAGAGTTTAGTTGAACAATGAAATATCCAAAACCATTTAAATGCCGCAGGATGGATGGATGTAAGCTCGAGAAGAGAGTACCCAACACAAACAATAACTACCAGGTACAGAAGATTATTTCAGCCGAAAGTATGATTGTGCGAAAAATAAAAAGTTTCAATTTTCACTCAGTGCTTCAGACCATCTACATTTTTCATCCGATTTTTGTGACCATTGGCCTAAAAGTTATGCAAAAAGATTATTTATTTCATTAGATTCTAAAAGAATGTTCTTCTGTCCTTGATTTATTATAAAAAATTTACTAGAAATATGCATTATTTTAAAAAAGGTCGAGCATTAGACTTTTTTACTTTGGTCTATTGTAATCGTAATAAATGTACATTTGATCTACGCATATTATACATTTTCGGAAAGAGCACATCAATACCTTTCGAACTGTTTCGGATCTTATTTGAACGAGATATTGACAAATAACTAAAATAGTGCACAAAAAACCATTTTCAAAGAAATCTTGAAAATGCTTCTTTGAAAAAAAAACGTGTTTAATCCACCTAACAGTGTGATGAGACATTTCTTATAACTCTTATCACTCTTCGGATATTATATCGTTTGAGAGCATTTAGAACTTGATGCTTCGCGATGTTTTTGAATACACATACTACATGGGATAGTGGCAGGACTCAGAGAATCGCTCAAATCAGCATAGGACAACATCAGTGCTAGAAATCTCAAACCAAATCAATGGGAAAGCGAAAAAATGGCCCATAAAATGGACATACCAACGAATTATTGTTAATGCTCTGTTAATAAAATATCTATATTGTGGTGGGAAAACTGAATTTTCCTAAAGGGGTTATATATTGTACTGAAACAAAAAAAACGATTTTTTTTGAATCGATTTGAAGTTTATATTTTACTCAAATTTCCAACGCGACTGAGAACTAAGAAATCAACGCTTTTTCTTGAAAAGGGCGATACTAGCAGTGATACCATTCAAAGAAAATCAACAGTGAATATTTCCAGACTTGGTTTTATTTCCTATTTAAGAACTATTGTGTTTTTTGACATCCTAGATTGCATGATTCAGTGAGCGAAACCCAAAACTTCATAAAGTATTTGAAATTGTTAAATTAAAAATTGTTTTTGCTATTGAAATTGACAAAATGATAGTATCGGCCCTTTGGCGATTGTTTACTTTTTCGGTCCCATCTATCAGCATTGAAGTATCGCCCTTACGTTTTTTTACAATAACTACCGTTTTACACCACCGATTTCGTCCGGGATTTTTCAATAGCGAAAGCGTTGAAATGAAATCGCAGCTCCTGATATCACGCTATCTCTGAAGTACATGCGTGCATAGTTTCAAATTTTACTTCGACATCGACTTTTTCTAAAGGTGACTTCCCAGTAGTATTCTTGATTTGAATTATTATCGCTAATCCTAATGCCAAAGAACAAATAAAAACCTCACGAAAACGAACCGTTTGGGAAAATCATCATCATTACTGGAACTTTCATTTTCACGAAACTTTTCGATAACCTTCCGTCACTTGCGTTAATGCACTGGGTGCACAGTAGGGTGACAGGAAAAAAATGACCCCTATCGGCCCACCTCTGCGTCGATTCCTAGTCCCACCAGGAGTACTTGCACCAAATTTGAAGCAAATCGGACAAGTCTAACTACCGGACCAACGGGCCTGAAGTTTGTATGGGAATTTTCAACAATTTACATGGAGAAAACTCACCAGCACGCATTTTCGCCGCTAGGTGGCACTGTATGCATCGTATTATCACTGTAAGTGAAAATAAGAAGGATAATTGAATTGTCTACAACTTAGTCGAAGACTGCAAGTAAATCCGACTTTGTTAAAAGAAGTTATTAAACTTTTAACGAAGTGATGTCTGAGTTAGTTTTGCATGGAGCCTAACAGTGCATGGTTGTGTATCAGTACTCGATTCACACGAACTAAACATTTTTGTGAAATAATCGTTAGGTTTAGCTCAATGGTATGTTCAGAAGAATTATAGTAAATAATACGAGTCATGCTTTGATTAGAAAACTTTAGTTCCACCTGTTACCGCATAGAGGACGCCAATACTAACTTTTCAACGGAGAGAGATAGAAATTTGGTGTCTTCTACAAAGTTATAGAACAGGCATTTTTCAGTATTTCTTCTGAACATCTTGATACTCTATCTCTCTTCTATGAAAAGTTTGTAGTGGCGCCCTCTATGCGGTCACAGGTGGAACTAAAATTTTCTAACCAAAACATAACTCGTATTATTTACTATAATTCTTGTAAACATACTATTCGGCTAAATCTAACCATTATTTCACAAAAATATATAGTTCGTGGGACTCGAGTACTGATACACAACCATGCACTGCTAGGGCCCATGCAAAACTGACTCAGACATCACTTCGTTAAAAGTTTAATAACTTCTTTTAACATAGCCGGATTTACTAGCAGTCTTCGACAAAGTTGTAGATAATTAAAATATCTTTCTTATTTTCACTTACAGTGATAATACGATATATACAGTGCCACCTAGCGGCGAAAATACGAGCTAATGAGTTTTCTCCATGTAAATTGTTGAAAAATCCAATATAAACTTCAGGCACGTTGGTCCGGTAGTTAGACTTGTCCGATTTGCTTCAAATTTGGTACAAGTACTCCTGGTGGGACTAGGAATCGACTCAGGGGTGGGCCGATTGAGTTTTCAAAAATTCATCATTTTTCTGGGTAGTCTAGTGCACAGTGCTCTAAAAATCTAGCGAAATCGTCTTAGGGTACCAGCGGGTCTGTAAAGAACACTAAAAATTAATTTCTATTCCATAATTTTCAGTTCAGCAATTCGAGAGATCATGCTCACCGCAAGCCATGAAAAATAGACTACGTTGTGAAGCGATGGTCACTATTTATTAAAAAATAACGGTTAAATAAAAAATAAAACTATTAAAAAATTTCAAATAGTTTATAATTTTCACAAACTTATTAGGAAAAATTGTTTAATAAGCTTTCGTGATATTGTGTAGGAAAAAAGCTGAAAATTTGAAAATAAATCTGAGGATTATGATTGATTACAGAACTCTGGAATTTTCTATTAGAATGTTTTCAGGCAGGAATTTGATATTGATGCTGTTAGACAACTGTGAAATCAAGACCAATAGATCAGTTACATATCAGGACCCCATTCCGACAATTTATCAAAAGTCCTCATGATGTTTACAACAACAGGTTATCAATCTACGGATCAGATAATGTTATTGTAATATTGAATTAAATCAGTTTGCATCAATAAATTTTCAACTCCAATCCAATATTTTTTTTGGGTGTGGTGGGGGGGGGGACTGTATGGTGTTAAACCCCAAAACCTTCTCTTGGCTACGCCGTTGCTTGGAGTTATTTATTTCGCTTTTCATTTTTCGAAAGATCCGATCCGATGGTCATTAGTTAGAAAAATTGCAGTCAGAAGGTTCGTACAAATGAACATTTTTGCACTGATAAGTAATCAAGTTCCTTCCAGACAACTTGGAAGTGTTCGGTGATTATTTCTAGCGGTTGTGAATAGAAAAATGAAATACAAAATTCGTTTTATCGAAATAATGTTTGGCTTATTTCAATGAATTATTACTATATTGAACAATAAATAGGCGACAAAGAGTAATCCACAAACAACAAGCCATAACTTTTAAAGTATTCAAAATAGATATTTGAAGTCTTCAGTAAAGTTATTCGCAAAAGTAAGAGCTACAAATTTGCTGAAGGCATCATTTCGTTATAATCACTTCCAAGAAAATTTGTGAAAATATCTCACTCATAGGAGGATTAATCAGCAAAAGCACAATACTAAAAGAAAGAGCATATTTCCTCCATTAAATTCTCCGAAGATACTATTGACCTAAAATAAGCCGTTTTGGCGTTAATAATAGATTACATGTTTTTGGTCATATTTCTGGCAATGGGAAATGATAAAAATCTTTCGTCCGCATTTAATGTTAAATATCTCTTTTGATAATAGTCCGATTTCAACAATCTATAGCTTGTTCGAAAGGTATTCGTTAAAGCTGTCTAAAAACATAAAAATTGTTATTCTATATTGTTAATTCCGGCAGATAATTTAAAAAAACTGCAAAAAACGCCATTTTTACGCATTCAAACTTTCATATCTTAAAAACTAAACATCAGAATCAAAAACAAATTAATAGCGTTCATACTGTTTTTTAGTTTTTCATTTAATGTTGGTTTGGATAAGATCGGTTCAGCCATTGCTGAGAAACACGAATGAGAATTTGTCCGTTACATACACACACACACACAGACACACACACACACACACACACACACACAGACATTGTCCCAAATCGTCGAGCTGAGTCGATTGGTATATAAGACTCGGCCCTCCGGGCCTCGGAAAAAATCTTGAAAGTTTGAGCGAATTCTATACATTTCTTTTATAAGAAATGTAAAAACATGGACTAGGTTTTCGTGTTCAGCGATCCAAAATTACCTTTAAAAACGCTTTTAATTCACCTAACAGTGTGATGAGACATTTCTTATAACTCTTATCACTCTCTTCGGATATTATATCGTTTGAGAACATTTAGAACTTGATGCTTCGCGATGTTTTTGATAACACTTACTACATGGGAAAGTGGCAGGACTCAGAGAATCGCTCAAATCAGCATAGGACAACATCAGTGCTAGAAATCTCAAATCAAATCAATGGGAAGCGAAAAAATGGCCCATAAAATAGACATAGCTACGAATTATTGCTAATGCTCTGTTAATAAAATATCTAAATTGTGGTGGGTAAACTGAATTTTCCTAAAGGGGTTATATATTGTACTGAGCCAAAAAAATCGCATTTTTTTTAATCGATTTGAAGTTTATACTTTACTCAAATCACCAACGCGACTGAGAACTAAGAAATCAACGCTTTTTCTTGAAAAGGGCGATACTAGCAGTGACACCATTCAAAGAAAATCAACAGTGAATATTTCCAGACTTTTAATTCCTATTTAAGAACTATTGTGTTTTTTACATCCTTGATTGCATGATTCAGTGATCGAAACCCAAAACTTCATAAAGTATTTGAAATTATTAAATTAAAATTTGTTTTTGCTATTGAAATTTACAAAATGATGGTATCGCCCCTTTGGCGATTGTTTACTTTTTCGGTCCCACCTATCAGCATTGAAGTATCGTTCTTACGTTTTTTTACAATAACTACCGTTCTACACCACCGATTTCGTCCGGGTTTTTTTCAATAGCGATCATTGTTACTATTTACAGCTGGTATCAGCTTGATAATCCTAAAAAAATACGAAAATGACAGTTTCGCTTATAAACTGCTAGCAAAAAAGTATCGCCCTGTTTGTTTGCATGGAGCGTGGAGGGCGAAACTTTAAATAAACAAACAAAAATACAGTTTCGCTTGTTGTATTTTTTGCTGTAGTTTAAGAAAGCAATATCGTAGAATCAAAATTTTAGGTTAATTTGTTGCGTTTCAAAGCCCTCATTCGCATGTATGAAAAAAGCCTTATGTTTACATTTGTAAGTATCGCCATTTTCACAAAAAAGGGTTGAAATGAAATCGCAGCTCCGGATATCACGCTATCTCTGAAGTGCATGCGTGCATAGTTCCAAATTTTACTTCGACACCGACTTTTTCTAAAGGTGACTTCCCAGTAGTATCCTTGATTTGAATTATTATCGCTAATCCTAATGCCAAAGAACAAATAAAAACCTCTCGAAAACGAACCGTTTGAGAAAATCATCATCATTACTGGAATTTTCATTTTCACGAAACTTTTCGATTACCTTCCGTCACTTGCGTTAATGCACAGTGCTCTGAAAATCTAGCGAAATAGTCTTAGGGCACCAGCGGGTCTAATTCAGAGCTATCTGCGCGGCGAGTAAAGTAAAGAATACCAAAAATTAATTTCTATTCCATAATTTTCAGTTCAGCAATTCGAGAGATCGTGCTCACCGCAAGCCATGAAAAATAGACTACGTTGTGAAGCGATGGTCACTATTTATTAAAAAATCACGGTTAAATAAAAAATAAAATTATTAAAAAAATTTCAAATAGTTTATAATTTTCACAAACTTATTAAGAAAAATTGTTTAATAATCTTTCGTAATATTGTGTAAGAAAAAAAGCTGAAAATTTCAGTATTTTCTCTATCTGCAACAAATTAACCCTTAAGTATACCAATTAATTGGTATACGAATTGGAATAGGTTCGCCAAATTTTGGAAGAAGTTTTAAAAAAAACCCCTTGAAAATTACCTAAAAATTGTTGTAGTTCGATACAATAAAAAATCCCCAAAAATGAAATGTACCTATTAATGTGAAACACAGTGAATAATACATACAATAAAGACCCATTTTTATCAGTCTCATGGCGTATTTTAGGCTGACAAAATGGGGACATTGACTAAAGCGGGTAATTTTTTTTTCTTTATAATAAACTAAAGCTGTTAAAATATTCTTCCCGTCCCTTGATGTAGTCTGATAACTATTCCTGCTTATGATGAACTTTTTATTTTTGCATATTTCCATCTTCATGATAAGGAAAACATGCTCAAGAAAGGATTTACTCGAATTCAGTCTTGTTCGTCTGCTAGAGCCCATCAAACATATGTTCATATTTGGCTGATAAAATCAGGGTTTCAATGTATTATAATAGATATTCAGCATTCGAAGAAGTTTCTTGTGAACGAGTGTAGAACGACTTTGTTTCTACTTACTTGAAGTCAGCGGCGTAGCCAGAAATTCGGTTTGGTGGGGGTTTGGTGAAAATCGATCATACTGTCTAAACGGCATAATTCCGAAACCGTAACTTTTGAAGTTTTAAAATTATGCAGAATTAATTTTTCAGAAAATAGTAACAGAGTTCGTGTCTAACGAATTTGTTGAGACTTTATTGTAGTCATGAATATTAACCTGAGAAAACCATAAATACTTCTTGGACGATATACCGTCAAAATTATTTTATCAAATGATGCGCTGTTTAACGTTTGTAAAACTCATCGAAGATACTAAACTTCCGAAGTTGGCGGTTTCAAAATGATGCTATCTTGACCTTAAATTACTGATTTTAAACATTTGACCTATACATATAATTGGTCATACAACAAAAATCAAATGCTCATCAAAATCGATCAGAACCTGCTAGAATCGAATGGACATCGTTATTTTTCATAAATTTCTCTCTACATTCGGAAAGTGTTATCTTCGTTATTAATCATATTACGTTTTCGTCTCAACTCGACGCATTCCCAAAAAAACCTGTCTTAATCCACCTAGTGGTGCAATTGTGCTTGTCTCATTTGTCCAGACTACGATTCCATGGCTGGTTATGTTCAATACAATGGTGGAAATGAATATTACATGTTCAGTACGATTTGCACATACATACAATGGATCGACAGCCACGATCTTGAGATACTATGTGATACTGAAACATCGCTTGAAACTAGCGGCGGATCATGGAGAAAGGTCCGGGAGGTCCAGATCCGGCCGAAAATTTTCAACTTGTTAAGAAATTTTAAACTAGTTTTGATTTTAAAGTAGCAACCCCTCACTGCATACTCCCTCCGGGCCGGTATGATTGACGATTTTTAGAGTGATTGCATAACCTTTCTATATGAGAAAGACAAAAATGTACCAAAGTCCAAAAAAAGTCAATTTTTGTCAAACATCAAATGTTTCATGCATTTTAAAGTCATTTGGCATCAAAAATACAAATTTGATTTTGAAAATTTTTCATTTCAGTTTATATGGAAATTTGCTGTGTGATTGCACTCTTCAACTCGTAACTCCGGAACCGGAAGTCCAATCAATAAAAAATTCAATAGCAGCCGATGGGAAGGTTGTACCTTTCATTTGAGACTAACTTTGTGCAAATCGGTCCAGCCATCTCTGAGAAACAGAGGTCACATTTTTTCCACATACACACATACATACACACACAGACATTTTCCGATCTCGACGAACTCAGTCGATTGGCATATGACACTCGGCCCTCCGGGTCGGGATTAGATTGACGAATTTTAGAGTGAATGAGAAAGGCAAGAACATTTTTAGCAAATGTTGAAAGTTATGCATTTTTTTGGTGAGCAGTTCTATGTTTCATAGACATTAAATCAATTTTAACTTCTCTTCCTATTTAATAAAGACCCTTATTACAGTACATCTCTACAAAAACGAGATCAATTTGAAAATAAATCTGAGGACTATGATTGATTGCAGAACTCTGTAATTTTCTATTGGAATGTAATTTTGTGGACTTTCGACTGGATTATTGTTATCTAGAAATTTGAACGGCTTTTTTACAGTCCTTAGTGGATTAAAACGATTTGTTTGCTTTTAAATCCCAACGTTTCGACGCCTTGTTTGCGCCTTCTTCAGGGGAGACTATATTGCGGAGTAACAGAGTAGACGAATTTTACATTTAACAATTAAAATAAAATATTACAAGAACTTACAAAAACTGATTATCGTTCCTCGTTAATATCACTGACATGTAAGTGTATGGTCAATATATGGGGATTTTGCTTCTGGCACAAACGCTACAAATAATACACAATAAATTTAACGAGCTACACACAAACTTTGACTAACTATTTAAACTGAATCTGGACTTACTGCAATAACGATGAATTTACACATTTGGTTAAATATTCTTTGGCTATGATCGATCTTGTTTAGAGCAGACGTACAAAATGGGTGAAATATAGTTCTGTGTAGAAAGTGAAATGTTTCAGTGCTGGTGTGGAATTGTTTCAAATAGAGCTTATGGTGGAGTGGACTTTTTGCGGGCGAAATAATTCTTTGTGGTGTGTAATATAGCTGCGTATATGACGCTAAGATTGTCTACATCTGAGCGACTGTTGACGGTATGGGGTGTATTAGTAATGTGACACATTTCTAAATATGGGAGAGACGATGAGCGGAATGTGCGATCTACTATCGTGGTCTTCTCAAATGCGAACCTATGCTGGTATTGCATACAATGTTCTATTAAAGCTGTTTGTGCTCCGAGAGAGGCCACTCGGCTATCTGTTGTGGTGGTCTGATCTTGTATCAAATTATCGAGTTTGTTTACGTTGGACTTATGGCCGGATAATCTACTTTTTAACAAGTTCTTTGTCATACCAATATACACACCTGGGCAGCTATAACAGGGAATCTTGTAGACCACATTATGTTGCTGCATGGTATGAATCGGGTCTTTAACTTTGCTGTGAAGTGATCCTACGGTGTGTATTTGTCTGCTGGCTAATCTTAAAGAGCTGTAGTCATGCTTGAAAATGCTGATGATGCGTTGTGTCAGTCCGTGAATGCTGATTATGGATCGGTAGGTAGTGTTTAGTGTGGTTCCTGGATCACTGTCTGGCGGGGCTAATGTTGCAGGTGGTGAGTCCGCCAACACCCGATGTGCTGGTTGGGTGCTCCTTCGCTGTTTTTTAAAATACTGTTGCAAGAGGTTGTTAATGAGAGTTTTGGGATAGTCGTTTGCGTGTAGGTTTTGGAAAATAATTCCTTTTAGTGTTTCTCGGTCGTGATTTGTTGACAAAGCATACACTCGATGAATGTAGTTGTTTGCTACGTTGATTTTGTATCTGAGCTGGTGGAATGAGTGGAAGTTGAGTAAACGGCCGGATGATATGGGTTTGGAATACCATTCTGTTCTGAGTGATTGATCTGCCTTACGAACAACTACCATGTCAAGATAGGGTAGGCGGCTGTTCTGTTCTATTTCTGCGGTGAATTGTAGGTGTTCTTCCTGTTTATTGAACTGTTCCAAAACAATTTGGGCTTTGTCCTTCGGAATAGCGAGAAACAGATCATCGACATATTTGCCTAAGACTGGAATTGTGAAACTGAATGTTTTAACTGTAGTATCTATGATGCTGTCTAATACGATGTCGGCAAGAATCGGCGATAGAGGACTGCCCATTGCGGTGCCAAATTTTTGTTGATAAAATTTGTTTTGGTAGCAAAAGTAGCTGGTTTCCATAAGGAAGTTTACGATTTCGAGGAATAAGTCTAAGTTTATGGTTGTTTTTTCCCTTATATCTGGCCACCGCTCTATGATATTTTTACTAACAAGATGTGCGGGAATGTTGGTGAACAGCGATACCACATCTAATGAAATCATAATGTAGTTGGGAGGTAATGTTATACTGTTTACGGTTTGGCAGAATTCAAACGAATTTTTAATGTTGTATTTGCTGGTTGTTGCTTCCTTCAGTATGCTTGCTATGTATTTGGCCAGGTGGTAGGTACACTAAACACTACCTACCGATCCATAATCAGCATTCACGGACTGACACAACGCATCATCAGCATTTTCAAGCATGACTACAGCTCTTTAAGATTAGCCAGCAGACAAATACACACCGTAGGATCACTTCACAGCAAAGTTAAAGACCCGATTCATACCATGCAGCAACATAATGTGGTCTACAAGATTCCCTGTTATAGCTGCCCAGGTGTGTATATTGGTATGACAAAGAACTTGTTAAAAAGTAGATTATCCGGCCATAAGTCCAACGTAAACAAACTCGATAATTTGATACAAGATCAGACCACCACAACAGATAGCCGAGTGGCCTCTCTCGGAGCACAAACAGCTTTAATAGAACATTGTATGCAATACCAGCATAGGTTCGCATTTGAGAAGACCACGATAGTAGATCGCACATTCCGCTCATCGTCTCTCCCATATTTAGAAATGTGTCACATTACTAATACACCCCATACCGTCAACAGTCGCTCAGATGTAGACAATCTTAGCGTCATATACGCAGCTATATTACACACCACAAAGAATTATTTCGCCCGCAAAAAGTCCACTCCACCATAAGCTCTATTTGAAACAATTCCACACCAGCACTGAAACATTTCACTTTCTACACAGAACTATATTTCACCCATTTTGTACGTCTGCTCTAAACAAGATCGATCATAGCCAAAGAATATTTAACCAAATGTGTAAATTCATCGTTATTGCAGTAAGTCCAGATTCAGTTTAAATAGTTAGTCAAAGTTTGTGTGTAGCTCGTTAAATTTATTGTGTATTATTTGTAGCGTTTGTGCCAGAAGCAAAATCCCCATATATTGACCATACACTTACATGTCAGTGATATTAACGAGGAACGATAATCAGTTTTTGTAAGTTCTTGTAATATTTTATTTTAATTGTTAAATGTAAAATTCGTCTACTCTGTTACTCCGCAATATAGTCTCCCCTGAAGAAGGCGCAAACAAGGCGTCGAAACGTTGGGATTTAAAAGCAAACAAATCGTTTTAATCCACTAAGGACTGTAAAAAAGCCGTTCAAATTTCTATTGGAATGTTTTCAGGCAGGAATTTGATATTGATGCTATTAGACAACTGTGAAATCAAGACCAATAGATCAGTTACATATCAGGACCCCATTTCGACAATTTATCAAAAGTCCTCATGATGTTTACAACAACAGGTTATCAATCTACGGATCAGATAATTGTTATTGTAATATTGAATTAAATCAGTCTGCATCAATAAATTTTCAACTTCAATCCAATATTTTTTTTGGGTGTGGTGGGGGGGGTGGTGAGCGTTGTATGGTGTTAAACCCCAAAACCTTCTCTGGGCTACGCCATTGCTTGGAGTTATTTATTTCGCTTTTCATTTTCCGATATGTTTCAGATCGATCCGATGGTCATTAGTTAGAAAAATTGCAGTCAGAAGGTTCGCACAAATGAACATTTTTGCACTGATAAGTTATCAAGTTCCTTCCAGACAACTTGGAAGTGTTCGGTGATTATTTCTAGCGGTTGTAGATAGAAAAATGAAATACAAAATTCGATTTGTCGAAATAATGTTTGGATTATTTCAATGGATTATTTCTATATTGAACAATAAATAGGCGACAAAGCGTAATCCACAAACAACAAGCCATAACTTTTAAAGTATTCAAAATAGATATTTGAAGTCTTCAGTAAAGTTATTCGCAAAAGTAAGAGCTACAAATTTGTAGAAGGCATCATTTCGATATAATCACTTCCAAGAAAATTTGTGAAAATATCTCACTCATAGGGAGATCAATCAGCAAAAGCACAATACAAAAAGAAAGGGCATATTTCCTCCATTAAATTCTCCGAATATACTATTGACCTAAAATAAGCCGTTTTGGCGTTAATAATAGATTACATGTTTTTGGTCATATTTCTGGCAATGGGAAATGATAAAAATGTTTCGTCCGCATTTAATGTTAAATATCTCTTTTGATAATAGTCCGATTTCAACAATCTATAGCTTGTTCGAAAGGTATTCGTCAAAGCTGTCTAAAAACATATAAATTGTTAATCTATATTATCAATTTCGGCAGATAATTCAAAAAAACTGCCAAAAACGCCATTTTTACGCATTCAAACATTCATATCTTGGAAACTAAACATCAGAACCAAAAACAAATTAATAGCGTTCATACTGTTTTTTAGTTCTTTCATTTAAAATTGGTTTGGATAAGATCGGTTCAGCCATTGCTGAGAAACACGAATGAGAATTTGTCCGTTACATACACACACACAGACACACACACACACACACACACACACACACACACACACACACACACACACACACACACACACACACACACACACAGACATTGTCCCAAATCGTCGAGCTGAGTCGATTGGTATATAAGACTCGGCCCTCCGGGCCTCGGAAAAAATCTTGAAAGTTTGAGCGAATTCTATACATTTCTTTTATAAGAAATGTAAAAAAACATTTCTTCTTAGCTTATCGTGATTATCTTAAAATTGTTAAAATCTGTCACATTAGACATGAAAAATTGACTGAAAATATGAATAATTAATTTTTCTGTAATAAAAAATAGAGCAAAAACAAAAAAGAGGAACCAAAAGAAAAACGTTTAGTTTTTTTTTAACTCGAACTGCTTTGAAAGAGAAATAGAGTATTATTTTCTTGTTCAGCGACCCAAAATTAATCTAGAAAACACTTTTCCTCGTAACTTTATTTTTCTTGTAAACTAGTGTAATCTTGTTTAAGACCAAACCAGAGATATATGAAAAACAGAGCAATTTTCACTCGTGCTTAATAACATCACCAGTTTTTATCGGATTTTCGTGATCTTAGGCTTAAAATGCACGTGAGAACTTTGTCTGTCGCATAAAATTTTAAAACATTTTTCTTGCCGAATTATTTTTTTATGAAAAATCATGAGTAATTTTACTAAACATAACTTTTTTTGACTTTGGTTGCTCTTAACCCTGAATTGTTGATATTTTATCCTAACATCCTGACATCCTAACATTTTTGAAATGATCACATTAATACCTTTCGAATTGTGAGTTTTTGTGTTAATCGGAAGATTGGTTCCTAAGATATTGACCAATAATTGCAAAAAGAGCTCAAAAACACGTTTTTCAAAAAATCACAAATTCTTTGAAAAAGAAAATGGATATGATTTTCGTGTTCAGCGACCCAAAATTGAATTAGAAAACATCTTTTTTCTTAACTTCATGCAATCACCCCAAAATTTGTAAACTAATTATTGACAGTCATTGACAACATCGGTACATATTTTTTTTCTTTCTTTTTAATAAAATTTAAAAAAAATATATTTTTTCATATTTGTATTTCTAAGAAATATATGCTCAAGACTGGAGTTATTCGAATTTCACTTGGTTCGTGTGCTAGAGCTCATCAAATGGAGTATCATACGAGGCTGGCAAAATCGGGTCTTTCTGACAAAATTGGGGACGGACAAATTGGGTCTTCACTGTATACCGAAACGGTTATATTAGCATGAATTTTCGACTACAGCTATGATTTGGCAGCAAGTCAAAGAACATTAAATGCTACATTTATTTTTTGACCGGTCACGTGAAACTACAACCCGCGAAACTGATAGAAATGTTTCTCTAGTCGTTAAACAAACCGGTTGCTGGGGATGGAAAAAAGTTGGTCGTGTATGAATTATGAGCTTCCGTTCAACCATATTCCTTATAAATCTGTTGAGAATGCCGGCGCGGACCAGTGAATGTTGGTACATTTCCAAAAGCTAACGAGCCGAGCATAATCGAGGGTGAGAGGAATGGGAAGACTTGGTGGTATTATGTTGGTTAAATTTAAACCAAAAAAATTGTTTCTTGAAATGGAAAAAGGAATTATGATTGTAGTTTAATACCTTTTATGAAACGTTAATCAAGTTACAGGTCAATCCCTTTTAAAGTTCCTGTGATAGCATAGAAGTATACGCGTTACCTTTGAACACGGTGAAATTGAATGTAGTTTACGTGATTTTGTTTATGTATATATAGTTAAACTCTTACACAAATTATCTAAGGGGCCGTACACTAATAACGTAAGGCTTTTTTTAGAGCTTTTCAACCTCCCCCCAGATAAGAGTTCGTAAGATTTTGGTGAACTCCCCCTCCCCCTGCATAAGATCTTATCATGATTATCGTAATTAAAAAATCAAATGGTTAATTCATCAAATAATAAGATAGCGAAAACGATATGTATAGAATTATTACAAAAAACTCATGAAAAAATTTAACTGTAATCATCTGCAGAATTTTAATTGCATGCCAATCTCGCCCAGTAGAAAGAATAACTGTTGTCAGATATTCAGTAACTCTAATTTGGTCCACATGATCTGCTTTGCTATATTCCACTTCTTTTGAATCTATTTTCTTGTGATGTAGAATTTAAAAGAGTTTATAACCTCCTCTAGCATGAATTTATTCTGAGTTCCAGCTGTGACGCTTATCGTACGCATAGCTCCGATGTAACCATCTTCGAATTTTTTTGAATTAAAATACATTTCACACTCTGGAAATATTCGACATTCAAGATCTTTGACAATCGCATGTTAGAACATTTTCCAGATACCTTGCGGGTTTGAATCGAACGTTTGAAAAGAACAAAGTCGGTCTAACAACACAAAGGGTATCAACACTTCTTAACTTGTAAGGCATATTGTGACTCCAGTTCCCGAACAGAACAATGTACAATGTACAAGAGGCAAAAAATTACTCATATTGTTTGATATACAAGGATTATATGTTACAAATGGACATTGTTCCCTTTTCTTATTAAAAAGAATATTTTCCTTATGGATTTAATTTTTTAAACTTGTTTTATGATATTACGTAAGAAAGGACAAACCCTCCCTCCCCCTCAGATAAGAATTTGTAAGATATTTTGAAACTCCCCCTCCCCCCATATGACTTTACGTAATTAGTGTATGGCCCCTAAGGCGTATGAAATAGAACATGTTTCTCTAGAAAATTGGTTAAAACCATTTTGTGAATTAGGGCAAAATACGTATAACTTCTAGCAAAAAGGATGCAGTAAGGTCAAGTCGGTTGCACCCAGCCCTCCAGCAACTTGACGTTTAGCCTACTGTGTTTCGAATGATGTCGCCACCATAGAATGCCGTCCACTAATTGTGATACTGTAAATTTCTATGCGAGAAAATAATTTCGTGACGTCTTCTACGACCTTGTTTTCTTTATTTACATTCGGAAGACATAATCAAGATGATCATTTCAAAACAGCGTAATAATTTAATATAAATACAAACAAGTTAATTCGTCATTTTGGAGTTTCATAAAATGATTACAATTTGTGAATCCAAATTACTTGAAACATCTTTTGCATATGACAATTCTCGAAAGTTTGTCGTTAATCCTTTAGTTTTGTGATTATCATCTTTCACTTCGCATTTAACAAAGATGGAATTGAAATCGATTGTTTATTTCTAACAGCATAGAATCTATCTAACTGATAGGCGCTGCGACGTTTACGGTGCAAAGGTTTCCACGAATTTCAGAAGTGATTATAGCTCATTTTTTATCCAAGAGGGAGAAAAACAGTCTAGTATCACGTGCGTTGCGTTGTTTACATTGCAATTCAAATATTACTACCTAATATCTTAAGATCGGTTTTGTTATCCACCAAGTGTCATCATCCAAGCAAAATTGTTCTAAATTTTTAGTACGATTAGTTATCCACCAAGGCCCATCCATCAGGGACATCACTGCTATGCAGCTACAGGCGCAGTCGTATTTCTTTTACCAGTGCTGACGTCGCGAATCTCGAAACGAACGTTTTTTTGTATAAATGCTAATGCGAAGAAGTCGTTTCGATTTAAATGTATAATGTGTCTCCAGTATTATGAATTATGTCTTAAACAGAATTGGTGTGAATTTTACTCGATTTTAAACGGCCCACACACAAAAAAAAATCCTGGAATTGGGACTCTGAAGTAAATTATAGATTCAACCGATGTGCATGACAGATCCTTATGATCCTGCCAACGAGTCCTGATGTAGCTAATCAAGGCTATATGTGGAGTGACCTTAGGGGTCAATCAAAATGATTTTTTTCGATTTTTTCTTGACCCAAGCACAAAAAATCCTGGAGTATGGGGTCTTTCGGTTACGGCGGGCTGAAATTTCTCGAAGTATTTCAGAAGAGAATTGACCCACTGGTTTATGTTCCCATGTCGTAAGAGGCGACTTACATTAGATGTGGCTATGGTCCACTAGAAGGTTGATAACAGTCTATTATCTTTCTCTTAACTCTTGAGTAAACGATATTCGATTCAAATTTTTTTTTTGATTTTGTTGGCCTAGCACAACATAACCGCTTTAGGAAAATTCAGTATTCTCTACACAATGCGTTGAATGAAGACTTTAGATATGTTATTTACAGAGCATTAGCAATAGTTCGTTTGTATGTCTAGTTTATGGGCCATTTTTCTTCTTTTCCGTTCATTTGGTTTAGCCTTTGAGATTTCTAGCACTGATAGTGTCCTATGCTTATTTGAGCGATTCTCTGAGTCCTGCCATTATCCCATGTAGTATATGTTATCAAAAACAAGCATCAAGTTCTAAATGTTGTCAATCGATATAATCCCCAAGAAAGTGATAGAAATTATAAGAAATGTCTCATCACACTGTTAGGTGGATTAAAAGTGTTTTCAATAGTTTTGACGTAGGACTACGTCTTTGTTTTCGATATGGGAGTGTACTTTGCAAATTCTACAAAAATGGTATTTATCGAAAATCCAATTTTAAACGCTTATAATTCAGCCATCGCACGATAAATGCACATATCGCCCCACAAGAATAGATTCCAATATATAAACCCAAAGATTTTTGATATCATGGCATTAAACATTTAAGTAATGTACAACCTAGTCAAAATATCGCGCATTTACACACAGAAGATAGCGCTTCCCAAGTCCAGCACGACATATTTGTGTACCTAGCGCGCTACGCTTCTATGAATGACGTCATCATCGACTGTTTAAAGAACGGATTTGGCCGGACAAGCTCAGTTGCCTGTTGAACGGCAGGCGGAGCAGATCACTGTCGTCAGTATCGTCCAAAAGGCGACTGAGCTTGTTCGTTCAAACACTATGCTTTCTTTTGTGTTGTGCTCGTTTCCAGCATACTTTTATGTATAATCTCGAACACAATTATTACACAAAATCGCTTGTACACTCGAGCTCCATTTGCAAACACGGTTAACATCAGCTTTGCCAACATTTAAAAAAAACTGGAACCTTTCTTGAAGAAAACTGGATGCTCGAAAAAAAACCTTGACCCCTGTAATGATCAAGTCAACCATTCAATAAACGTAATTTTAAGTAAACACATATGTTCCATACCTTTTACTGAAAATTTTAGTCGGTTTTTTTATATTGTTGTCTAAATTAAAAAAAAAAATATTAAAACATTCAATTTTGATTGTAATTGTAATAGTTACAGTAGAATTTTACTGTTTTGAAGGTTTCAATGTACATATCCATAAAATCCTAAATTTAAGACCATTTGCTAAACTTGAGGATCCGCTTAAAGCTTTCTCACGATACCGCTATATCAACTAACTGAGAATTCCTATGAATCAAGTTACAATTTGTGAGAAAAAAACTAAATAAATGAATATTTACCCAAAAAATTGGATAAAACTGGCTCGAATTTTAAAAAAACTGGAATATTTTTCCGATTGTCTGTTTGACTGGATGTTTTTAAACAAAACTGGAAGAATCCAGTTTAATCTGGAAGGTTGGCCTAGCTGGTTAACATCGCTCATTGCTCCATACCGGGTAATGAGAGAGCGGATAATTTAGCCAAAATAGGGGCACTGGACGGTGACTTCTATGAAAGACCTATTGCCTTCAATGAATTTTATAGCGCTTCTCGTCAGAGGACGCTTACTAGTTGGCAAACATCATGGGACAATGGTGATCTGGGACGGTGGTTGCACTCAATTATCCCTAAAGTATCAACGAAGGCATGGTTCAAAGGGTTGGATGTAAGTCGAAACTTCATTCGTGTGATGTCTAGGCTCATGTCCAACCATTATACGTTGAATGCGCATCTCCGCCGTATTGGGATCGCAGAAGATAATCAATGTGCTGCGGAGAGGGTTACGAAGATATTGAACATGTTGTTTGGTCTTGCACTGAATATCGTAAAGCCAGATCCCAATTAATAGACTCCTTACGAGCCAGAAGAAAACCACCCTATGTTCCTGTTCGTGATATCCTCGCTTTACGAGATCTTACATACATGGGCCATATTTATCATTTCCTGAAAACAATAAATATTCAAATATAACTATCCCCACAACGTTTCTAGTTTTTTGCCCTTGCTACCCACAAACAATTTAGATTTCCTCGCAGTTAGTTAAGTTAGATAAAACGATACAAATAAAGAAAAAAAATAAACAAAGATTACAGAAAAACTATCAATAGGTTTACAATGAAATTCAAGAAAATAGAGTATAAATAAAAATATTCAAAATGATGGTTATCCTCAGTGTTAGCATTAAAAAGTGAATTTTTATTATAACGTTATAGTCTTAAGAACTTTTGTAACATGATGTGTAAAAAAACCCCGGCGTAAAAAAGCTTTTGCAAATGCCGTGTCAAATAAACGTTTTATGAAAAAAAAAATAGCTGGTTAACATAGTATCGCGGTACTAGTTGTCTCTTTCGCTATACTCATCATCATCAGCGTTGGCCTATTTTGCTTTGTGCGCTTCAATGTTTGAGGCAAATGTGTAGGTAGGTATAGTTTATTAGTTGCGTTCGATCAATTCATTGATTCATTTCCACTTCACGTGATTCATTTCCACTCAGCCTATCCTATTTTGATTATGCTAATATGTATATACTGGAAAGCCTATTTATGAATGAATACACTTTCACTCGAAAAACCGTTGAAAAAACGCATCTAGGTCCATACATAAAATTGTTTAAGATTATTGTTTCGATATATGATTAAGACCACTGCATTCGTTACATTTAGGAAAGTTACGATAATGGCAAAATATAACTAGAAAGCTTGGTCTATACATGAAATGTAATGTCTATATTTTCTAAAACTTAAATTTTTAAAAGCTGATCTTGTGCTATAAAGATATTATTTCGGGTCGGTTTTCTATCTTTTTTCTTCAGATCTTCTCAAATATGTTTAATCGAATTCGATCACCTACTACAAATGAAATGACCTGACAACCAAGAAGGTTTAGTTCAATATGTAACATTCGATGTTAATTGGTTGTGCTTAAACTATACGTAAGAAATATATTTGATTTATTATTACTCTAAATGTACAAAGAAAATAAATATTTTATATTAAGTAGTATAGTCCTACGTCTACAGTTCGTGCAACCCCATAGGGCTGCCCCTTGTAGTTTTTTTCACTTCAACCGGATCATTCGACGAAAGACATTCTTTCGCTGGAGCACCAATATCGTCCTCGGAAACTAGTAGCAGTCTGTGACAGATAAATCCAGCATTTTTTTGCTACAGGCTGGACGGAAATCAACGGAACCTTGTCTGTGTCAACCTTTCGACGACCACACGTTAAGTCGGGCATAGAGCGATTAACAGGTGAGCTGGCTTCTTCTGGTTCGCGAGCACGTTTGGTTGCGAATCGTTTCTGGACCGGCCAAATCGTGGGAGATGCAGGTGTACCTTTGAGTGCATCACTGGAGAGACTTTCACCATTTCCCTTGTTGTCTCCATTTCCGCTTTAAAACCAGCTAATGCTGTTTTATGAGTTTCACTCAGCGAACGAATTGCATCACTCAGCATTAACTGCATATGATTACGTGAATGTAACACAACTATCGCAGAGCCAGAATATATTGACGGCATCGTTGATAAAATTTAAGTTAGAACGTGTCTGAGATGAACAAGTTAGATCCATACATGGCTTCGGTTCACAACGTTTCGGTTCACAACGATTTTGAGTTCAACCGGCGGAATCAACAATTTTTGAATGGACAAATAACGCATAACACGGAAAACACCATCTATTGTTATCGATACGAAACCAAAACACACCTCGGTAACATGAGATTTGCCAGAAGTCTAAGCTTCGTAGTCTTTGACGAAACATTGTACTTTTGTCAAAAGCTGAATGTAGAGTTTCCGCATGCGTGATTTCATCACTGTATACTGCCGTTTATTGTGATTCAGCAACATTTGGACTCAGTACGTGTGTAATCCCCTCACGTTTTTTCATGTTGTGCATAAGTTTTGCTTAAATTCAGTATGTTCTACGTCTTTCACTGAGCTAGTGCCTCTTGAATGTTTTTACCACCCGCTTGTAATACTTCACACTAGAGATTCATTTTGGCCACTATGTCTGTGCTCCGGAAAATTTGCAATCATCATTTTGGTTGCCTTGTCAACCACAATTCGCACATCCGCATGGACAGACATTACTAAAAATGTTTATTAAAATATATGTGAAACTTTTCACTTTCTGTATTGCAAGTTTAAAATGATGGCATATTTGACATGGAAGCTAATGGTAGTGAAAGGAAGGTAGCGGAAAAGGGATGCACGAACGAAAGGATTGAGCAAAAGATATGACGAACTAGCGGATTAAATTAAAATCCTTTGCATTACGCGACTATGGATCTGCAAAAAGACATGGGAGGAGAAGAAAACCGGGCCGCGAGGTGGCACCTCGAGCAGGTTCCATTCGAAAGTTTTCATTTATATATGGTGCTCACTGCATTGGCCCCTTTTGCTTCCACCAACCGGGCGTTCAACCCTGCGGCATAAACCAGAGAAACTTCGAATTCGCATCTTTCATTTGATGGGTTTTTCATGAAATTATTTTCCAACGATAAAGTTTTCTGGTGCAGACTCGTACACGTACAAACGCACACCATCCAGAATATAAACCCGGGCCAAGGATCGGGAAACTTTGTCATTTGCTGAGAAATTGAAAATCAAACTTTAATACAATTTAAACGATATCTGTGTTTCTTTCTCATATGGCCTGTGTAAAACTGAAGCGAACCACGTGTCAATGTCGGAAACAAAAAAACCTGTTTTAGTCAATTTACTGGTGCAATACAGCATTTATTAAAACTATGATTCCAGGGTTTATAAATAATATACTACGTATTGACGGTCCAGACCTACATAAGTACAGTGTCTACCCATATTTATGATTACCCGGTTATGGATCCTCGTTTGACGAAATGTTGCATGATTCCAGATCTATTATTTAACAATTGAAAAATGTATGAATGTAGTAAAATTCTGGATTTGGAAAGGTAACTTGCCTAAGGTTGGCTCTGCTAAAGAAAACAAATAAGCTAGAAATGTATGTCGACGTGTAATAATCAATCCATGCTTAAATGTTTTAAGGGGTTACACCACTGTAAAGCACGAAAAAATCCACATATTTCGAGAATTTTCCTTGACGAATCTTGGTAATTGGGATTTATAATATAGGGGAGACTTGACCAGGTTTTCAGCTAAAACTGCATAAATCTCTAAATAGGCCTTCAATCCCTCAAAAGTCATAGATATATAATGTGCAAAGTTATTGTGCGTCTTCATGATTTTTTGCAGAATTTTTAATTTAATTTTTGAAAAGTTCCAAAGGTTTTTCTGAGATCGTTTTTTTTGGTCAAGTCTCCCCACTGCGCACCATGGGACACAAATCGATTTTTTTGGTCGAAAATCCAGAATTTATAATCCGTTAGTACTAGACCTTCAGTGTCTTTGGAACAAATTCTCTACAATAAGTGCCCTTCATTTTAGGGAAAACAAAATTAGGGTGGTCCTCTCGATTTTTGAAATAAAAAAATTATCTACGGAATGAAAAAAGATAGAAGGATATGACCTTCCAAAGAAATGTAGAGAAATCAATTTTGAGTAACTTTACTGAAAACGTCGAAACTCTATCTTCAATAGTTGTTATTTTACAGCGATTTCCCTTGTTCCTTTTAGGGTGGCTCTTAAAAATTCAGTTTTTTAATATCTTTGAAGTTGATTTCTCGTGAATGTCGTCTTCGAACAAAAGTTAGCTCTTTCAAATGCGCACAACTCTTCTTCAGAGTCCAACTCATTAACTTTTATATAAACAGAGTTATTGACGATTTTATGCTCAAAATTGGACATTTTCTAAGTTAAATAACTGTGGCAATCAATGTTATGACCATCTGATAGTACTTCAAAAATACTACAAAATAAGGGGTATATGGTTTGTCTCCTAGCGACTCTTCATGTGAAATGGTTGCTTATAAACTACCTCTGTTATAGAGAAGGTATTCATCTAAATTCGTACTTAAAATATATATTAATCATAGTCGCCGTTCTTATATACACACACATCCGGATCTCCGATGCAAATCAAATTTAACGGTGCTCTGGGAAGATGTTATTCTAAACTTGTTTCGTGGATTGAAATTGTACATAAAACATGTGGTTTTTGGACTAAAATGAATGTTTGGAGTATTTGCATGGCATACGTTTTATTCGCATGGCAAAAAAGAAATTATTATCAACATATTACAATTTATTGAAAGCTCGAGTTTATGGTAAAGAAAGCACCCTTTGTTTAGCATTAATGATTTATTTGTTTTTTTATTAATTATATTACCTCCTCTGCTTCAGTTCACTGTAATTTGCACTAATAATTTCCCGAAATACCATTTCTTGCCTTCGGAAATTAACAATAAAAAATTCCAGGTGAATGTACGTTGGGGAACAAGCTGTTCAGCTCTCATTTAAAAATATTTTTTATTATTATCACACGGATAGATTGGCAGCCTCCTCCTTCGGATTTATTTTCCATACACGGCAAAAAAACTTTATCAATGATATCAATATAAATTGCTTATTTTCGAAAGTTATTCGAGCTGTCAATTGTGGGTACTTTTTTGCCTTTAACAATGAGTACTTCTAATCCATTTCACAATAGCTCGATGAGGTTATGCCAATGGGTATAATGATGCTAATAATGGGTTCGTTATGAATTACTTCAAGCGAGATAACCTACAAATTAAAAACGGCAGTTTAGACTTCTAAGGATGGTGCAAATATGCGATAATTCAACAATTTAGACTGCTCTAGAAGATTCAGGGATTCTGTCAAGTTGATTTTAGGCTTTAAGATAGAGATTCTATCAGGATTCAGGTAAATCGTGTAAAACTGGTGCTGCATTTTTTTTAAATTCAGATTTTTTTTCATTCTGGGACGATTTTCCACTTTTATTCAAAATGGGCAGTTTTCTACGCATTAAAAGGTACTTTATTTTATTAGTGTAGAAATTGTTGAAACGCAGAGAAAAAAAATACCACTGAAAAAATCAATATCTTAGGTTTTAAACTGATAAGTTGGTCTCCAAAGAAAAAATAGACACTTATCAGAACAAAATTTCAATTTTTTTGGAAAATTGACTTCAAAAGTATTTTATTGAAACATAGTTTTTTTTAAAAGTCAGGCCAAACCAATTAAAAGAAAATGCCGTAAAATAAAAGCCTCTGTCGATAGTTTGGGAATTGTCAACAAAGTTACTCAAACATGATTATTTTTTAATTTTCTGTAGGGCTTTATACTTCTATTGTTATTATTCAGGAGAAATTATTTTCATTCCAAAAATCAAGGAGACCACCCTGTTTTTTACACCGAAATGAAGCGCACTTATTGCGAAGAAATTCTTTTGAAAACACTGAATATCTAGCACTTACGGGATATAAGAACTGGATTTTCAACAAAAAATCGATTTTTGGCCCATGGAACAGAGGTAGTTTATAACATTTCACATGAAGAGTCGCTAGGAGACAAATTATGTACCCCTTATTTTGTAGTGTTTTTAAAGTACTATCAGATGGTCATAACATTGATTGCCACTTTTTGCTACCTTCGGAGTTATTTAGCTTATAAAATGTCGAATGTTGAGCATAAAATCGTCAATAACTCTGTTTATATAAAAGTTAATGAGTTGGACTCTGAAGAAGAAATGTGCGCATTTGAAAGAGCTAACTTTTGTTCGAAGACGACATTCACTAGAAATCAACTTCATAGACGTTATATTAAAAAACTGAATTTTAAGAGCCACCCTAAGCGGAACAAGGGACATTGCTGTAAAATAACATCGGTTGAAGATAGAGTTTCGACGTTTTCAGTAAAGTTACTCAAAATTGATTTCTCTACATTTCTTTGGAAGGTCATATCCTTCTATTTTTTCCATTCCGTAGATAATTTTTTTATTTCAAAAATCTAGAGGGCCACCCTAATTTTGTTTTCCCTAAAATGAAGGGCACTTATTGTAGAGAATTTGTTCCAAAGACACTGAAGGTCTAGTACTAACGGTTTATATGTTCTGGATTTTCGACCAAAAAAATCGATTTGGTGCCCATGGTGCTGCGGGTAGACTTGACCAAGGCGTGGGGAGACTTGACTAAAGAATTTTGAAAAATCATAACAAAAAATAAAGACATAAAACATTTTATAATTAATTTTTCCATTTTGTCGAGATCTTTAGGTAGCAGTAAAAATATAAAATATGTATACTTTGATAAATTTCGATTTTTTTTATGCATTTCTATTCTTTTTAAGGATTAATTGTACTGGTTGTATTGCATGTTCACACATCACGAAACCAGTCGTACTATTGCTAACTTTGTTTACTAATACTAAAATATAGAGACTTATGTTTAAGGTGGGATTTTTTATGGAGTGATTAACATTAACAGTAGATACCAAAGCATTATAAATGTCAGCATTTTTGTATCTTTCTTTGGCTAATTGCCACTTGGTCAAGTCTCCCCATAAATTTTTTGTCAAGTCTTCCCACCATTAGTTATTGCGTTCAATGTCATTCAAATTCTAGTAATAACTATTCCAATATTCTAATTTATGTAAAATCATTTTACTGCTTCACAAAGATTAAAATGGTATATTAGTAATAATATATAATCAATAATCGAGTAGATATATCCATACAAAGTTTAATAAAAAATTACATAATTTAATGCAAATTTATTAATCACGTAATATTTTCTGCAAGGAAAGGATTTTTCATTCCAAACTTTTAAAATTACCTTAAGGGATCAAAACAAGTATAAAAATATTTTTGAAAAAAATTTAAGAATCAAATAGAAGACACCATAGCCACAAATAGAATTTTGCGCTTGGTCAAGTCTCCCCATGTTCCCCTAAGGAATGAATAACAGAAAAATATTTTTTTCGAGTTCTTTCATCACAAGACGGCGGCTGTGCAGCTTTTTTCTCCCATGCACGTTTTTTTCGAAGGGGTGCACGGCCGGAAATTATCTCCCGTAATTTTTGAGCTAGGATCAGAAACTTACGTTCTTCCGATTTCATATGACAATAGCAAGCGACGTACGGAGGATTTTTTCGATATTTTGATTTTTCGCGAAATAGTGTACTTTTGAGTGAAAAAACGCATAAAAATCGATACAATTTCGAACATATTGAGAAAATTTCAAAGCGATCAAAAATCATTTGTTGGAGTTGGAGTATACATACTAGGCGTTGCGGCAGAATTGAAAATTTGAACATTTATGTATTGTTCGTCGCTAGGGTACGCCGCGCGCAATCGCGCGTTATTTGCCGCGCCCGCACAGCAAAATCTGCGGTGCGGTGAGACACTTTTTCCCGCAGACGCGGTGCGGGAAATGAGCCTTTACCGCAATCGCGCTTTAATAAAATAATCAACAATGTCTGCATTAAAAAGTGGATTACATGCCATTTGAGAAGGACGCAAACAGATGTATTTCCTTAGCGAATTCTGAGCAACGGGATTGTTAGGAAAATCCCTCTGTCAGAATGTTCAAGTTTTGCATTTCAGCCTAGAATATAGAAAATCATAAAAAACATTTTATTGCCATAATTTCCATTAACTCGCTAATAATAATCTGCATTCGACCTATCACTTCTTAATTTTTCAAATATTTTAATTACTATAACTGGATAAACAAACAGCTATTAAGAAAGAAAATTCGCGAAAAAAAAATTTTTGAAAGAAAATTGAGTTTTTTGGACTTTGGCACATTTTCGCCTTTTTGTCTTTCTCATACAGAAATGTTACGCAATCACATCATCAACCTAATCCCGGTTTTTTGACTTATAAAGGGTTTTGTGTTTAACAGTGGTGTAACTAGGGGTATGTGGTGAGGGGTTGCCCCCCGAACATTATCACCCTTTCCCAATCTCCCACAAAGTCCCGTCCCATCAAATACCCCTTCCCCTCATCAACCCCCCAACTCATCCACACAACCCTCTTTCGTTCAAATCACCTTCACCTAGTGTGTATACTAAGATAGACTGGGGTGGTTCTGTTGTGGGTTATTCATTCACTTCACACACACACCCTGCATGATCAAATTAGTTTGCGGACCACCAATATTATATATTTTTGGTTCAAGAAGGGAAGAATAAAATTCCCTAGTGGGTCCGAAATTTTGATTTGGAAATACGCAATACGTAATACGCAATTCAATAAAAACCAGTAAAAAATTGGTTTGACATGATTTTGAGTTTGAAACTACTTTAAAATTGAAACTAGTTTAAAATTTCTCAACAAATTGAAATTTTTTGGCGGGGTCTGGACCCCCCGGAACCCCCTCCTGGATCCGCCGCTGATTTCAAGTGTTTTGGCGTCGACACATAGCATCTCAAGTTCGTGGCTATCGATCCATTGTATGTATGTGCAAATCGTACTGAATATGAAATAGACATTTCCACAATTATAATGTACATAACAAAATAAATAATTATAGTTTGGATGAATCAGAAAGGCACAATCCCACCATTAGGTAAATCAAAACAAATTTTTGATGGAAAGATTGGATTTTTGCATTTTTTGAGATTTTAATAATTGAACATTAATGTATTGTTATCCAAACTTTTTTTTAATTTATGAGTGTTATTGTCAAGAAACTGAAAATTCTGATATCACATTTCTTTACAAATGTGTACTTCGTGAGCCCTAATATTATGCCTTAAGTATGGGCCAAACAAAATAACCACTTTGGAACGTATTGTTGCGAAAAAAACTAACGTATGAAATTTCATACGCTGGGCTAATAGGGTATCAACAAATCATTACAGTGAAAATTCGGCTAATATTCTTATATTTAGCATAAAATCGAATAATATCTTCCTCCTTGCGAGAGCATTCATTTAGCAGCTTTTTGAATGATTTTAACACTTCTCTCATCTCTCGTGCCATTTCGTTGCATCAAACCATCCTTCCCTCAAACTTTGTAATTATTTTAAGACAAGGTACATTTTTTTACGAGAATTTACATTTACATAAAAATATGCAGGCATGCACTGATTCAGCGTTAAAATCAGCAAGAAAGTTGTAAATTCCCTCCGGGTCCAAAAGAGAAAATAATTTTGCCTTAAAAAAATATCGGTTCAGCCTAGCGTATGAAATTCCATACTTTGTACTACCAGCAGAATGTTCGCAATTGTTTCACCAATTTTTTTTCGCACTGAGCCACATTTTTCACACCTTACCCGACCAGGAGAAAATAACTGGACAATAACCTGAGCATACTATTTTTTGGTATTCATACCAAAACTTAGTATTAATTGATTATTATACCTCATTGAGGTATTAAGTAGGTGTTGAAGAAACATTTTTCAATACCTGCTTAATACCTCAATGAGGTATAATATTTTAATTTAGTATTATTTATGTATTCCAGTGATTTTTACAAATACCAAATCAATACCTTATTGAATATCTCTATAGAGTGAATTTTGTTATTGGAAGGTTGAAAAATGTTTTATTATTATTCAGGTATTATAATAACTCGTTTAATTATCAAATAATTATTTGTAGAACATGTCTGTGTTATTTGTTTTGGTATTTTACCTCTTATGTAAGTTATCACCGGACCTGGCCAGGAGCTTCAAAAATATTTCGCCACGCGCAAACAGGTGCGCGTGACACCAGTCGGAGCCCGGAATCAAAGACACATTAATTGCCGACGCAGTAGCACCCGACGAGCAGCACCAGCGCAGCGTCATCATTAATGTAGGTTCGATTAGCTCAGGCCTCTGTAACAATTTTGTTAGAAATAAATTCATTCTTGATTCGACCATAGTAGCAAGAGGTTTGTTTTTTAAAAAGAACCTCCGGCTCATGAGTAGATAACTGGCGCCTGAAAAACGGGACTCGGTTAGTAATAGTATAAAGCCACCTGTAGCTGCCCGCAATAAGTGGAATTCGGAGACTCGGACTTAGAGCCATCGCTGATCAATTCGACGATTTGCAGCCCCGGAGCGCAACCAGGTGCACTAACCAGAACCGTTCACCACCGGAAATAATAGGACTATAGCACCTAGGCGTTGCCCGCTGTACTCATGTACATCCTTTATTTTTTGTAATTATAAAGTGAAAACGAAAGAAATAGATTAAGTAAGCAAACCGCTAAAATATCACAGATAGGCGCGTTACTAACCTAAACGCAAACCTTCTAATTCAATTGATAGAGATCCAACATTAAAATTACATTTAAACGCGATCTCGTTTACTAATAACACAGTGGCGAGCCCGGAACATCCGTAAGCAACCCACTAAAATATCACAGCCAGGCGCGACACTAACCTAAACCGAAACAGTGTAAAACTCAGTGAAAGTGAAAAGTGAAGTGATTATCCCCCCACCATAGATCAACTAATTGAATTATTAGAAAATCTTAACATGGACCCCGAACCAAATCCCATTCCGGCACCTGTGCCTGCACCAAATCCTATTCCTACCCAATCTCGCTTTGTCATCGATCGAAACATTATCGAAGATAGAGTAAAAATTCCTCAAATCGTAAGAGATTTGCCTGACTTTAACGGCAATCCTCGAGATTTGAGTCAATGGCTACTAGACGTTGAAGATGTCTTAGAACTTTTCAGCGATCTGCAAAACAGTTTTCAATACCATCTTCTCATTAAAACAGTCAGAAGAAAAATTAAAGGTGAGGCTAATGATGCTTTAATTACCAGCAACACGCCTACACAATGGCACAACATTAAAGAAGTGCTAAAATTGTATTATGCCGATAAGAGGGATTTGATGACCCTCGATAACCAACTAAAATCGTTGGTTAGACAACGATTAGAGAGTTTAGAAAGTTACTACAGCAGAGTTCGATAATTAGTCACACTAATTAGCTCGGCCATTTCTATGGATGATCAATGGCGTGGTCACAAAGCGATTTTGATGAGGTTGTATAATCAAATCGCTCTAGACACCTTCATCAGAGGATTGGGTGACCCCCTCTCTAGATTTTTCAAAAATTTCCGACCACAGAGCTTGGCTCAAGCCTATAGCTATTACGTAGACTACCTAAACCTGGACGCGCGAAACGCTCCAGTAATTATGCCCTCTTGGCAGCATATCCCATCGACAGCGCCTAGGCAATCAATCCAATTTCCAGGACCTAGCCATGGTAAACCACCAGTTCCACCACGACAATTATTAATAAAAAATATGCCTCCAAAAATGCAACCAATTGCTCCGCCAAGACATTTTAATCAGCAACATTTCATGCCCAGAGCACAGCCAAACATATTCGCTCCAAACAGGACTTTTGTGCAACCACAACCTCGTCCTGAACCGATGGACACGGGTAGCATCCGTACCCATCAGGTGAACTATGGTAATCGGCCTATTGCACAGCGCAGAGAAGCGAGCGACTCGATGAGAGCGCACGACCCTCGCGCCAAACGCATGGCTCATACTATTGAAGAAAACCCGCATCCCGATCCAGGGTACGAAAAATGGTACGAGGAGCAGATGCAATTAAGTAAAGTATTTTTTAATGATGAGGAATACGAGGAACCGCTGGAAAGTGCTGAAGCTATCAAAGAAGACTCAGATGAGACTAATTTTTTAGAGGAAAAGTGGGTGACAAACTGGATAGAGTGAAGCGCATTTCTCCGCTTCCATATATGAAAATTCCTACTAGCCAAGGTGAAATCAAATTACTAATAGATTGTGGAGCCAACATAAACATAATTTCAAAAAAATGGGCTTATAATTCAGATCAAAAAATCATTAGAATTCCTCAACAACCCGTAAAAGGAGTCACCGGAAACGGTGTTATTTCAGAAGCTATACACCTTGCCATCTTTGCACCTATTATAGAAACTCCTTACGAATTTTCAATTTTCGATTTCCACACCATTTTTGATGGAATAGTAGGTACAGGAATAATTTTCAGCAAACACTTCAATTTTATTTCGAACCAAAAACTCCTGCAAGTTTTCGGTAAGAACAGAACATTAAATATTCCTATTCATTTCTATACGCCTACGCCGGCACCAAGGAAAATAATTTTAACAACCATAATAGAAAAGGTTAGGCTCGAACACCTGACTGCAAAAGAGAAATCAGAGCTCATACCCATCCTAGAAGAGTACAAAGAAATCTTCCATAACCCAGATAGCACCCTTTCATGTGCAACAAAGGTCAAGTGTGACATCCGCACCACTGACGCTATGCCAATTTATCAAAAAACATGCCCCTACCCTATGGCTTATAAGGACGAAGTATACAAATAAATGAGTAAATTATTAGAATCAGGCATTATTAGACCATCAAGATCACCTTGGAATTCTCCCGTTTGGATAGTCCCAAAGAAAACGGACGCATCCGGAGAAAAGAAGTTTAGACTCGTAATTGATTACAGAAGAGTAAATCAGAAAACGGTATCGGATAAATATCCCATGCCTGAAATATCAAATGTGCTTGATCAATTAGGAGGAAACAAATACTTTTCCACCTTAGATCTTGCCTCGGGTTTCCACCAAATCAAAATGAACCCGACAGATGTGGAGAAAACAGCCTTTTCGGTGAATTATGGCAAATACGAATTTCCATTTTGCCATTTCGTCGCTGTTGTGCTATCTTATGACAAACGCCATTTTGGGGTAAACTGAGTTAGATATGCCACATTACTTGTTTGAAAAATCTCTACAAAGTGGCGTTTTCAGAATTTTGAAATTCTACTTGGTTACTTAAATATTGCAAGAAACGTCATGAGAAATTGTGAGTTTTTTGCTTAAAATCACTGTATCTAGGTATTTGCTCAAGTTATATTGAAGTTTTAGATGTTTTTATGCGTGAAAATGTCTGAGGAACACAATGACATAAACATTTTCAAAAGAAAATTACACGAGTTGTGAGAAAAACACAGTTTTAGTTTTAAATTGGAAATAAAGGATATTTGGCAACATTGTAACTAAAAATAACTATTTTTTCTAGATGCCCTGACTCATTCCCTTCAAAATGCATTTCACCGATTGTTTATAGCCCATATGAACGCAAAGATATGAATAAAAGTTAAAAATTGATGATTTTTTTCTATGGAAAATTTTTCATGCACGATTATGACACGTTATACAAATTTTGTCATCAATACACGCCTATGACACGTGTGAGTTCGACTTTTGTTTACATTCATAGTAAAAACTCGCAACATAGTCAAGCGATCTTCGTAATATTTGAGAGATTGATGAAGATTAGATAGAAGCATCAATTGTCTTCTTTGGAATGTTTATACCATTTATAAGTTTCAAGATATTCAATCTCAAATTTTAAAAATCGTTTTTCTCGAAATGTGCTAAATGGCGCTTGTCATAAGATAGCACAACAGCGACGATTTGGCTTCAAAAACGCCCCTGCAATCTTCCAAAGGGCGATGAACGACGTGCTGCGCGAGCACATTGGTAAACGCTGCTATGTCTATATTGATGACGTGGTTGTATTTGGAAAGACCCTACAGGAACACAATGACAATTTAAGAATTGTTTTAGATACGTTACATAAAGCAAACCTTAAAGTCCAACTGGACAAATCAGAATCTATACACACTTCGACAGAATTTTTAGGCTACATAATATCAGACGAAGGAATCAAACCTAATGAGAAAAAGATTGAAGCGATTCGGAAATTTCCAGAACCCAAAGATCTGAAACAACTGAGAGGATTTTTAGGACTTCTCGGATATTATAGAAGATTCGCTAAACCCTCAACAAATCTTTTAAGAGGGGAGAGGAATCCTGATTCAAAAAAGCAAATTGCTCTTAACCAAGAAGAAAGGAAATGTTTTGAAAATATGAAAATGATTCTCATCAGCAATGACGTGTTATTCTACCCAGACTTTTCCAAATCATTATAATAACCACAGATGCGTCAAACTTCGCTGTTGGTGCCGTGCTAAGTCAGGGTGAAATCGGTAAAGACAAAACAATTCACTTTGCGTCAAGAACTCTAAACAGACCTGAAGAAAATTATTCAGCGACAGAAAAGGAAATGCTCGCAATTTATTGGGCTCTCAAAGTATTTAGAAATTACATTTATGGTCAGACATTCAAGATAGTCACTGATCATCAACCACTTACATTTTCATTGTCAACTAGAAATGTCAATGCCAAATTAAAAAATTGGAAGTCCTACTTAGAGGAACACGATTACGAGATGGTGTATAAACCCGTTAGAAGCAACGTTGTTGCCGATGCCTTGAGTCGCATTCAAATTAATTCATTAGCACCAACTCAACATTCGGCAGAAGATGACGACTCCAATTATATCCTATCCACCGAAGCTCCTCTCAATGCCTTTCGAAATCAGAATTATAATAGAAAAAGCGAACCATCCTGAAACAATCGTCACACATCCCTTTCCCGGAATACGTCGCACAGTAATAAAAAGAACAAGTCTAACTGACCAAATTTTGGCATCCCTACTGAAAGAATTTTTCGATCCAACAAAATTAAACGGTTTATACACCTCCGGTCCTCCGAAGAGATTTTAGGACAACTTCAAGAGGTTTATAAACAGTTTTTTATTCGAGCCGGCATACTTAAAATTCATTTCATGGATTTGTTGACTTTTCTCGGTGAAAATGAAACTCCAAATTTTCCCATTACCACACGTAACGTTTCGGCTTACTGCTCTTCAGCCATCGTCGGACGCCTACAAACATTTATTTAGCATTAACGTTAACATCAAATTGTTCACAAAAAATTACAAAGCTAGCATTCACAAATTAAACACAATTTACAATTAACTCACATAAACTTATATCACGCATCTCCATTCACTCTCGTTCACTCTCCACTGCTAGGTGGGCGATCACTCTTCGACTGTCTGCGTTCCTCGCTATTCAAACACTGTCGAAGCTTGGTGACCAGACCGTCGTATGTTGTGCAGAATGTCCCACATTCTCTTTGTAGGTTCACCGTTTTTTCCTCGCCGAGAATTTTGATGTGAAACATCTCTGCAGTTAGTCTGCTCTCCTGGTTTTCGATTCGTTCCAGTATCCGGGTGTTGTCGAAATCGAAGATGTGTCCTTCTTGCAATGTGTGTTGGGCTAAACCAGTTCTCGCATCTTTTTTCTTCGCGTCGTTCTTGTGCTCCGCTACTCTCGTTTTCAGCCTTCTCCCCGTTTGTCCTACATACGTTTTGCCATCGCCTGTTCCACATGGAACGAATCGAAAACCAGGAGAGCAGACTAACTGCAGAGATGTTTCACATCAAAATTCTCGGCGAGGAAAGAACGGTGAACCTACAAAGAGAATGTGGGACGTTCTGCACAACATACGACGGTCTGGTCACCAAGCTTTGACAGTGTTTGAATAGCGAGGAACGCAGACAGTCGAAGAGTGATCGCCCACCTAGCGGTGGAGAGTGAACGAGAGTGAATGGAGATGCGTGATATAAGTTTATGTGAGTTAATTGTAAATTGTGTTTAATTTATGAATGCTAGCTTTGTAATTTTTTGTGAACAATTTGATGTTAACGTTAATGCTAAATAAATGTTTGTAGGCGTCCGACGATGGCTGAAGAGCAGTAAGCCGAAACGTTACGTGTGGTAATGGGAAAATTTGGAGTTTTCATTTTCACCGAGAAAAGTCAACAAATCCATGAAATAAATATGTTGCGGTGACCATAAAATCTTATATACTTAAAATTCGTTTCACTCAAAAAGTATTAATAGACGTTCAAGACGAAGAAGAGCAAGAAAAACACATTCGTGAAACCCACTCAAGGGCCCATCGCGGCATTAATGAAAACAAAGAACAAATTTTGCGAGAGCTTTATTTCCCAGGGCTCACGCAAAATATACGAAAATATATCCAAGTATGTGACGTCTGTAATGAATCGAAATACGACAGACATCCGTTGATAATTCCACTTCAAGAGACCCCACTTTCCAGATATCCTTTCGAAATTCTTCGTATAGATATTTTCCAAATTCAAGACCCTTACTTTCTCTCTAGCATCGAGTAAATATGGACGTATGGTCCCGATACGATCCAGAAATACGGGTCACATAGAAAAAGGAATGTGGACAACACTTACGTCACAAGTAATTCCTGAGTCAATTGTAGTCGACAATGAAAGATGGCTTCAATCACCCAACATCCGCGGTTGGATGATTGATTTGAATATCCGAGTATACCTAACTCCTAACCATAAATCAGAAGTCAACGGAGCAGTAGAACGCTTTCACTCAACCGTTCTAGAACTATACCGTATCCAAAAACAGATTACCCCTGACACGGCTGTTCGAAACCTTGTTCAAACAGTCGTGGAAAAATACAATAACAGTATCCACTCATCAACGTCCCTGACACCCAAAGAAATCGTCTTTGGGAAAACAAGAAACCCAGACCAACAAATTGACCCTGACAGACTGGAACAAATCAGACAGAAACGATACGACGAAGTCTTGACAAACCTTACAAAAACCCAACACAAACAATTATCGACATTTAACAAAGACCGACCAGAAGCACCTCAGTTCCAGATAGGCAAAGAAGTATTTGTAAAAGACAAAATTATTAGAGCCAAACACAAAGCAAAATTCAAAAAATTTCATGTTCAACGAAACAATCATGTAACATTTAGGAACGAACGCGACTCAAAATTACACAAATTCAATGTAAAAAATATAAATATCAAATAAATATGAAATAATTACAGGCTACCACTGGCACTCAGCCAAAATATCGAAATTCATAATGTAAACGAAGACCCAGTAGCTATAGTCAAAACAGGAGAAGCAAGGATCGTAGGAGGATACCAAAAATTTGAGCATACTATTACCATTACAGCCATAGAAAATACAATATTTCAAATAGAAGCACAGTTCTCGAGAATAAACTCGAGTTACCCTGGCCTGATTATACTACTGAAACAAAAGATAGACGACCTCACAAACAACGTAAAACACCTCAAACCACGAACGAGACAAAAACGATTGGACGCACTAGGACGAGCCTGGAAATGGATGTCCGGCTCACCAGACGCTGATTACCTGAACATGATCACTGAAGGAATTAATGGCATAACAGATAACAGTAACAAACAAATATTAATAAATGATCAGGTTTACAACAGTTTAGAAAACATAACAGATACAGTTAATAGATTGATTAATTTAGAAGAAACCCGCTCTACCTTAACCATGGAAGGAATTCAAATGTTAAACATAATTCTGAATATAGACATTATAAACAAGGAAATTTCAGCAATACAGGAGTCTGTTACACTCGCAAAGCTAGGGATAGTTAATTATAAGTTGTTAAGCACAGGGGAGATCAATCTAATAGATGAATCTTTAAGCAATCAAGGCGTATATTACGAACTCCAGGAAGAAGCACTGAACTTCGCAAAGGTGACCATCGGCACAAACAACGAGATACTGCTCTACGTAATAAATATTCCAACATTTGTTCAAACGGTCTACGAGAAATTAAAAATTGAAGCAATCGTCAAAAAATCACAACGCATTCAACTGAAAGGAAATAGTTACCTTAGAGGACCTAATGAACTATTATTACAGAAACTCAACTGTGAACGATTTGGCAATTGGAGCCTATGTAACCGATCAGATTTAGAAGATTTCCCGAAGTATTTGCCGAATAGTGGCAGGAATGGAAGGAAAATGTACATTTGAACATATACCCAACTATCCACCGATCACAGAGATGAGTCGCACGACAGCACTTCTCAATAACGTTAACACTACGCTTCGTACCACGTGTGGGATTTCAGACTGGAACCTAACCGGTTCATTCATGATAATATATCAAAACTGTTCAATAACAGTGGGCCAATATACTTACGTTAACAACATCATCAAAACGATAGAACACAGAATTTTCATCCCTTCATCAAGTTTGATAGTGGCAGAAGAAAACATCGAACATAAACTCGACATCTACACTCTGCATCAATTACAGCACCAGCATCTGAAACAGCTAGCACATCTTCAATCAGACACAGCATTACACAGCTGGTCTCTCATAGGAGGCTTCTCATTTTCGTCAACAGTCATATTTATAATCATAATTTACATTCTGATCAAATCTAGGAACCAAGGCACAATTGTTCACAATAGACCAAGCAAAACGATTACCTGTGGAAAATCATATAGTAACAAAAAATATTCAATACTATCTACCGGCTTCTACGAATTTAGCAGTACTAGCAATTTGACGTTGACCCAGGAGGCTCAACACCCAGGGAAGGAACAGTTATCACCGGACTTGGCCAGGAGCTTCAAAAATATTTCGCCACGCGCAAACAGGTGACACCAGTCGGAGCCCGGAATCGAAGACACATTAATTGCCGACACAGCAGTACCCGACGAGCAGCACCAGCGCAGAGTCATCATTAATGTAGGTTCGATTAGCTCAGGCCACTGTAACTATTTTGTTAGAAATAAATTCATTCTTGATTCTACCATAGCAGCAAGAGGTTTGTTTTTTAAAAAGAACCTCCGGCACATGAGTTGATAACTTGTATAGCTCACTAATACCATATTGTGGTAAACAGTTATTGGTATTGATACCTAAATTTAGTATTCCGCAGTTATTTTCTTCTGCTCGGGTAATTATTCGTTCTCAATCCGAAACAAGAATTAGTGATTTAGAATTTAATAATATGTATTGTTCATATTTTGGTTTGAATTTTGTTCAACTTTGACATTCGAAAACACAATGAAATTTCATAAAAAATATTGTTGATCATACACATTATTAATCATAGGGTATTAATTAACATTCACAGAAGACCAAAAGTTTGAAGACGCCTTTATTGTATTACAAGTATGATCCAGAAATGTGTTGTTTCTGCGTATGAAATTTCATGACCCAGCATAATGGGTTAAATAAGTGATATATTAGCTTTCCAATACATTCTGAGCTAAGTCGATTGCGTTTCGTACTGCGAATCTACCTAACCATACTAAAAATCTTTTCACTGCTGTTGATGCCGAAAGAATTCGGGTTGCGATTTAGTTCTTCGGTGTATAAGAATAATGAATGTCAAGGCCTCTCTCTCTCTCTGCATATTACTCACTTTTACCAAACCCCTAATATGTGCAACAAGTAGGATTATTCTGATTTTTACTAGTCAGAGTAATTATTACTATTGTTCGCTACATTATATAATGTGAGCTGGAATATTTGGCTGCGAACTGAATGAAAGACCGAAAAAAAAAGACAAATGAACAGAAAATGCTTCATAAAGCCCGTTTCAAAAATCTTAGAATGCAATCGGCTATGAACTTCGAGCATAAAAATTGGACCTCTTCGATGTAATAGTCGATTAAAAAAAACCTTCAGAATAAAAACCGTCAAAAATCTAATCTTGAATGTGATTTTATACAGATTTTCCTGCGAGCGAAATATTTTCTTTCAACCGGTTTTTATACTGGAGGTTCATCCTTGTCCACTTTTTCGGGTGAAAACTTTTTCAACGATTCTTATTCTGAAGGACCACTGTCCAATTTTTACGGTTGATGTTTATTGTTCGATTTTTACATTCTAAGATGTTTGAAGTGGGTTTTACAAAGCATGTTCTATCCTTGCGACTTTTATTTTCGGTCTGTCAAATGTAAATGCAAAATTTTAAGGAAAAACATTAAATGAACATCATACTCACCTACACATGAAGTTGAAGTTTGTAGCTTGTCACGCACATTGAAGCTACACGGCAGTGAAGGTATAGCAGTTGGTGAATGCCAGGGCAGTGAAAATGTGCGCATTCTTTGGTTCATTGGTGCAGTGGATAGAAAGTAACTGGCAAAATCACAAAGAATTTGTACAAATATTCCGCAGCAGCCGCCTCGAAATTGAAATTCAAAATTCATTCACTAACGAGTGAAGATATTCCTTTGATGGAATATTTTACTTCCGACAAACGACGACGCTTTATTGCATTTTCCAACCCATCACAGTCCATCAATAGAGAACATGCTGTTAGTTCTATCGATATACCAGCGGAAGACGAGCTCCCCAAGCAAAGCAAAGAGAAAAATGTAAATTTTATTATCTCCTACATCAACTGGTAGCAGCATCCGCCTAGAAGCAACAACAGCTTTTCGGTAGCGCAACGCGATTCAATTTCCTTTTTTGTCATCATAACCTTCCCTAACTGGTTGTGGCATTTTCCGTTTGAACCGGTATGGTGGAAACGAGGGCGAGAATGGATGAGTGGAAATTGTAAAATTAATATTTATCTTGCTATTTGATCGCAGAAATCGCAGCATTAGTAAGCATTTAAGTCACTCTTTTTGTGTGATTGCTCCATAATTACCCAAGAATTTCTGAGGTGAGCCAAATTATATGATATCTTCATTTCAATAAAAAATGTATCAAAGGTTATAAAAAAAACCTATTTTAATCCACCTAGCGGTGCAATTGTGCCTTTCTCAATCATGAATCACGAGAATGTGTGCGTTGTTTATATTCATTAAAAGAGTTCGAGTTCTAAAATTTTGAAAAAAAAAACAGCCACGGTAATATTGAACTGAAAAAAGGTGCGAAATCGGCAAAGTCCCAAAAAGTCGATTTTTACAAAAAAAAATTTTTTCGAGATAACATAAAATCTCGACGTTTCATGCATTTTAAAGATGTTTGGCATCAAAAATACGAATTCGATTTCTGAAATTTCATGGGGTCCCCCCTTTGAAAAAAAATTTGAGTTCTGGCTTATATGGGAATTTCATATGTGACCGGACGATTTAGTCTGTATTTCCGGACCCATATAAGCGATCCGTACGAAATTTTATAGACATCTGTGGGGATATTATAGCTATCATTTGGAACTAAGTTTGTGAAAATCGGCCCAACCATTTCAGGGAAACTGATGTGAGTTCGTAAATTTTGAAAGATGGCCGCTTTTCCCGGGCACTTCCGGAACCGTCTATGGTGGTTAATGTAGTCAACGAAAGTTTGGTTGGCCGTCGGTGACCTAGAACAGCAAATTTAAGTTGTTTGAGAGACATTTTAGCGAAATTTTTACCTCTTTTGCTTTCATCGGAGTATCGATTTGAATCACAATTTGCTATGTGATCGCACGCCACAACCTGTAACTCCGGAACCGGAAGTCGGATCGGGATGAAATTAAATAGCCATTTACGGGGACGCAATACCTTTCATTTGAGGCCAAGTTTAGTCGAATCGGTCTAGCCATCTCCGAGAAACCGATGTGACTGTTATTCTGAATTTAGATACTTCCGCCGGGGCTTCCGGAACCGAGGATGGTGGCCAATGTGGCCAAATAGACTTTGAATGGATGTTAGTGACCCAATACTACCAATCGAAGCAGTTGTGGTCATATTTTGGAAAAATTTTCACCTTTATACATTCATTGCAGAATTTATTAAAATCGACATTTTCTGCGTGTTCGTACTTATCACCCTGTAATTCCAGAACCGGAAGTCGGATCCATTAGAAATTCAATAGCAGCCTATGGGAACGTTGCACCTTTCATTTGAGACTAAGTTTGTCAAAATCGGTTCAGCCATCTCTGAGAAAAATGAGTGACATTTTTGGTCACATACACACACATACACACACATACATACATACACACACAGACATTTGCCGAACTCGACGAACTGAATCGAATGGTATATGTCACTCGGCCCTCCGGGCCTCCGTTAAAAAGTCGGTTTTCAGAGCAATTGCAATACCTTTCTATTGAGAAAGGCAAAAAGGTGCGAAATCGGCAAAGTCCCAAAAGTCGATTTTTATAATAAATTTTTTTTCGAGATAACATAAAATCTCGACGTTTCATGCATTTTAAAGATGTTTGGCATCAAAAATACGAATTCGATTTCTGAAATTTCATGGGGTCCCCCCTTTGAAAAAAAATTTGAGTTCCGGCTTATATGGGAATTTCATATGTGACCGGACGGTTTAGTCTATATTTCCGGACCCATATAAGCGATCCGTACGAAATTTTATAGACATCTATGGGGATATTATAGCTATCATTTGGGACTAAGTTTGTGAAAATTGGCCCAACCATTTCCGGGAAACTGATGTGAGTTCGTAAATTTTGAAAGATGGCCGCTTTTCCCGGGCACTTCCGGAACCGTCTATGGTGGTCAATGTAGTCAACGAAAGTTTGGTTGGCCGTCGGTGACCTAGAACAGCAAATTTAAGTTGTTTGAGAGACATTTTAGCGAAATTTTTACCTTTTTTGCTTTCATCGGAGTATCGGTTTGAATCACAATTTGCTATGTGATCGTACGCCACAACCTGTAACTCCGGAACCGGAAGTCGGATCGGGATGAAATTAAATAGCCATTTACGGGGACGCAATACCTTTCATTTGAGGCCAAGTTTAGTCGAATCGGTCTAGCCATCTCCGAGAAACCGATGTGACTGTTATTCTGAATTTAGATACTTCCGCCGGGGCTTCCGGAACCGATGATGGTGGCCAATGTGGCCAAATAGACTTTGAATGGATGTTAGTGACCCAATACTACCAATCGAAGCAGTTGTGGTCATATTTTGGAAAAATTTTCACCTTTATACATTCATTGCAGAATTTATTAAAATCGACATTTTCTGCGTGTTCGTACTCATCACCCTGTAATTCCGGAACCGGAAGTCGGATCCATTAGAAATTCAATAGCAGCCTATGGGAACGTTGCACCTTTCATTTGAGACTAAGTTTGTCAAAATCGGTTCAGCCATCTCTGAGAAAAATGAGCGACATTTTTGGTCACATACACACACACATACACACACACATACATACATACACACATACATACACACACACAGACATTTGCCGAACTCGACGAACTGAATCGAATGGTATATGTCACTCGGCCCTGCGGGCCTCCGTTAAAAAGTCGGTTTTCAGAGCAATTGCAATACCTTTCTATTGAGAAAGGCAAAAAGGTGCGAAATCGGCAGTCCCAAAAAGTCGATTTTTATAAAAAAAATTTTTTTCGAGATAACATAAAATCTCGACGTTTCATGCATTTTAAAGATGTTTGGCATCAAAAATACGAATTCGATTTCTGAAATTTCATGTGGTCCCCCCTTTGAAAAAAAATTTGAGTTCCGGCTTTTATGGGAATTTCATATGTGACCGGACGGTTTAGTCTATATTTCCGGACCCATATAAGCGATCCGTACGAAATTTTATAGACATCTATGGGGATATTATAGCTATCATTTGGGACTAAGTTTGTGAAAATTGGCCCAACCATTTCCGGGAAACTGATGTGAGTTCGTAAATTTTGAAAGATGGCCGCTTTTCCCGGGCACTTCCGGAACCGTCTATGGTGGTCAATGTAGTCAACGAAAGTTTGGTTGGCCGTCGGTGACCTAGAACAGCAAATTTAAGTTGTTTGAGAGACATTTTAGCGAAATTTTTACCTTTTTTGCTTTCATCGGAGTATCGGTTTGAATCACAATTTGCTATGTGATCGCACGCCACAACCTGTAACTCCGGAACCGGAAGTCGGATCGGGATGAAATTAAATAGCCATTTACGGGGACGCAATACCTTTCATTTGAGGCCAAGTTTAGTCGAATCGGTCTAGCCATCTCCGAGAAACCGATGTGACTGTTATTCTGAATTTAGATACTTCCGCCGGGGCTTCCGGAACCGATGATGGTGGCCAATGTGGCCAAATAGACTTTGAATGGATGTTAGTGACCCAATACTACCAATCGAAGCAGTTGTGGTCATATTTTGGAAAAATTTTCACCTTTATACATTCATTGCAGAATTTATTAAAATCGACATTTTCTGCGTGTTCGTACTCATCACCCTGTAATTCCGGAACCGGAAGTCGGATCCATTAGAAATTCAATAGCAGCCTATGGGAACGTTGCACCTTTCATTTGAGACTAAGTTTGTCAAAATCGGTTCAGCCATCTCTGAGAAAAATGAGCGACATTTTTGGTCACATACACACACACATACACACACACATACATACATACACACATACATACACACACAGACATTTGCCGAACTCGACGAACTGAATCGAATGGTATATGTCACTCGGCCCTGCGGGCCTCCGTTAAAAAGTCGGTTTTCAGAGCAATTGCAATACCTTTCTATTGAGAAAGGCAAAACATGAAATTTTCACTGATTAATGGCTTTTAAAATGAAACTTTCTCATGTTAAGGCGTAAGCTGAAATAAAAACGGTTTTATCCACCTATCAGTTAGATGAGACATTTATTACACATATCATTGTTGTATTATGTTTGCCGAACACACGCGAAGTTGGCAAGCAACTAGATGTGAGATAAGCACAGTTTTGAGTTCTGCACGTACAACACCTCGAATAAACTGAATAAATTAAAGAAAAATAATAAAACAAGTAAAAATTTAAAATAATTCTGAAACAAAAAATAAACAAAAGTTATTCATAATATGGATATAATGATTAATATTGATTTAATAAAATAAATAAATCAAATTAGCTCAAATGAAAATCAGATCATACTAAAAAAGCTATGATATCAACAAAGTAAATTAAATTGTTTCAAGCTAATAAACTGTCACCCAATAATAAATAGAACTGACTAAACCGAATTAATAAAATGAAGAAACTGAATAAAAAATTTGAACTGGGATAAATTAACAATTTACAATATATATATATATATATATATATATATATATATATATATATATATATATATATATATATATATATATATATATATATATATATATATATATATATATATATATATATATATATATATATATATATATATATATATATATATATATATATATATATATATATATATATATATATATATATATATGGATTTAGATACGTTTTGCAACGGTTTTTCGAGTGGCAGTGTATTCATTCATAAAACGAAGAGAAACTGGACTTCCATCAAGGATGCTTTACGACGGCGAAGAAACTACGACAACTGTGGCGAAATGTTCGCTGTTTGCCAGATTCTTCTCGAGTGTTTTTTCAACTGACTCGCCAACCGCAAACGAACTCGAAAATGCCTCTCGCGACGTTCCTGCTTGTGCTGTTGATTTGGATGTGTTTACTGTCTCTGAACAAATGGTTATATCTGCAATTCGGAAAACCAAATCATCTTATGCACCCGGCCTCAGTGCTATACCTTCAACTGTATTGAAAAAAATGTTCGGACTTACTTGTAACACCACTTGCATATATTTTTAACCTATCGCTTCAGCAGCAAACGTTTCCTGAGGATTGGAAATGCTCAGTTATGTTCCCAGTATTCAAGAAAGGTGACAAACGCAACATAGCGAACTATCGCGGAATCACTTCGCTAGGAGTCGAATCTAAAGTGTTTGAATCAATTATCAACGAGGCGTTATTTTCTGCTTGTCGACACTACATTAGTACATCTCAGCACGGATTTTTCCCAGGACGTTCAGTCGAGACGAATCTCGTCTGCTTTACGTCATTTTGCACGGAACAAATGTCTAAGAAATTGCAGGTGGATACTATTTACACCGATCTAAAGGCAGCTTTTGATAGAGTTAATCATGAGATACTGATAACAAAGCTTGATAAGCTAGGGTGTTCTACTAGATTCTGCCATTGGCTTCGATCCTACCTTGTGCACCGTGAATGCGTTGTTCAAATTAACGATAATGTTTCAGAATCCTTTTTCAACACTTCCGGAGTTCCTCAAGGTAGTACGCTAGGTCCACTACTTTTTTCACTGTTCGTGAACGATGCGGTTTTCGTTCTAAGCCGCGGAGGAAAGCTGTTTTTTGCCGACTACTTAAAAATTTTTCTTGTTATACGGAATGAAGCCGATTGCCGTGAGCTATAGCATCTTATTGACACCTTTTATAGCAGGTGTGTAAGAAACATGATGGTCCTTAGCGTTGCAAAATGTTTTGTCATCAGCTATTATCGAACGAGAAATATGGTTACCTTCAACTATAACATCGCAGGAACTCTACTACAACGCGTTGACCACGTGAAGGACCTAGGAGTCATTCTTGATGATAAGCTAACGTATACTCATCATGTCTCAGCGACCATCGACAGAGCCAATCGTTTGCTGGGATTTATTTTCAAAATATCCAATGAATTTCGGGATCCTCTATGCTTCAAGGCTCTTTATTACTCATTGGTGCGCCCGCAGTTGGAATTTGCAAACGTCGTTTGGTGCCCGTATCAAGCTACATGGAGCCTTAGGATCGAAGCAGTCCAGCGTAAATTCATACGATATGCGTTACGTGAATTGCCGTGGAACGATCCATTAAACCTGCCACCATACGAGGACCGTTGTCGTCTTTTAGGACTTAATACTTTAACACGCTGGAGACATGCAGCGCAAGCTACCTTCGTGTCAAAGATTGTGCTGGCTGAATATGATGATCCGGAGCTACTAGCGCAAATCAACCTCTACGCGCCTACCCGTTCTCTTCGCCCTCGGGCCCTGCAGCATTCTGAAATGCGCAGCACTAACTACGCTGCTAATAGTCCAATTTTAGCAATGAGTCGTCGCTTCAATGAGTTTGCTGAAATTTTTGACATCGTCATGAACTCTTCGCAGTTTCGTCGTCGTGTATTGTCACTATTTTAATTATGTTTACCTTAGTTTAGTATAGTTCATTAAGACAAATTGTCAGTTGGACTTTTTTTATACAAATAAACAAATAAACAAATAAATAGCTTTGCAGTATGTACCTATTATCAGAATAAAAATAGAATTGGCTGAGTGGAAATGAATCACGTGAAGTGGAAATAAATAAATGAATTTCATCGAACGTTGTGCTTTTCATCAATCCGCGAAAATTTGTTGCTAAGAAAGTTTTCGTCTTTGCGCAACGAAAGCACAGATTGCTATCATGCAGGTTACGCATGCAACCGCTAACTAACAGGGATGCCACATTGAAATCTATGTTTCGGTCAAAAATATCGTTTTACCATCTGTGATAACTGAAACAGGAAAAAATCTGTGATAAATTTCCGAAAAATCTGTGAAAAATCACAATATTTCCAAAAATCTAGAAAAATCTGTGAAATTTCCGAAAAATCTGTGAAATTTTCATCAAAATGCCAAAAATCTGCCATCTGTACAAAAGAATCTTTGTTCAAAAGTGGGCACAAAAATCTGTGACGATGCAGAAAAATCTGTGAATATGGTAACCCTGCTAACAAATTAAATATACCTATACCTACATATTTGTCACAAACATTGAACCCAAGCGCACAAAGCAAGAAGAGTGAACGCTGATGATGATGGATAGAGCGAAAGAGACAACTAGGCAAGCGATTTTGTGTACGAATAATTGCTGAACAAATGTGTGCTGGAAACAGCGTTGCCAACTTTTTTTTAAAAAAAACTGGAACTTTTCTTAAAAAAAACTTTACAAAACTGGATGCTCAAAAAAAACCTACTTTACCCTTGTAATGTTTAAGTCAACGATCAATGAACGTAATTTGAAATAAACAGTAAGTAAGTAAGTGATATTATAGTCCAAATTAAAAAAAAATTAAAGCATTCGAATTTTAAAGTAATTGTAAAAGTTACAATCAAATTTTACTGCTTTGAAGGTTTCAATCTACACATCCACAAAATCCTAAATTTAAGACTATTTGCTAAACTTGAGGATGCGCTTAAACTTTTCTTACGATACCACTATAGCAACTAGCAGAGAATTCAACAAGTGTTCATCAAAATATTTGACACAACCACCTTTATGTTTGAGTAAAATTCATTTAAAATCGAATTAAAATGTACATTCCCGAACAGTTTTACGCACAAGTGGTAAAAAAGAGTTCATGTTACGGTGGATCAAAATCTTATTCTGGGCCACTCGGCAAATTCTATGAATCAAGTTACAATTTGTGTGAAAAATCTAAATAAATGAATATTTTAAAAACTGGTAAGATTTTTCCGATTGTCTGTTTGACTAGATGTTGTAAAAAACTGCAAGAAACCAATTTAAACTGGAAGGTTGGCATCGCTGGTTGCAAACGAGCACAATACAAAAAAGCATAGTGTTTGAACGGACAAGCTCAGTCGCGTGCGGACCATTGCACGAAAATGTATAACCTCTCTTTTCTGACAGTTCAGAGAGCTTGTTTACATTGACTTAGAATTTGAACCAGGTTTTTTGTACTGGGCGGAATCAAAAATTTTCTAACACCATGTAAACAAGCTCGCTGAACTGTCATTTTTTCGAGCATTTTTACTCATGTGACGTCATCTTGCAATGTCCCGTAGGACGGCACTGGGTAGTGTACCTCCACGGCCAGTGTAACGGACTTTTAACTCAGCTATACTGGCTGTGAAAACACACAGCGCAGTGATCTGCTCCGCCTGCCGTTCAACAGGCAACTGAGCTTGTCCGGCCAAATCCGCCATCTGCTGCTTCGTGAGTCATTACAAATTTTGTGGAACATATTTTTTTTTTGATATTTATGAAAAAATGTCATGATAACATTTATCACTCTTTGGAACTTTATTTTATTATTGTATATTTTTGTATATTTTTGAAGATTTAGAAATAAAATTTCTTCTAGAGATGTTTTCATCCAAAAAATGCTAAAATTCATTCATTCGCGTATTTTGTTAAATGTCATGCAGCGCCATCTACATAGGTTATATGATATAAGTGTCTTAGGTATAAATGCTAAAATATCAAAATAAACAACTTTAGCTCAACTTTAGACCAATTTCTACTCATCTAGATCAAAACCAAAGTTGTCAAAATTATGCTCATTTCCATCCAAGATACTTTGCTGAAGACACCTATCCTCCTGAATACATACCCAGAGCGTTCAGTCTCTACGCATCGCTCGATCGAGATAGAAGTGTTTTGTTTTCGGTCCGTTGGAAAAAGAACAGTACAGTAATCCGCGTTCAAGGTTATTTTGCCATTCTCTGCCTCTTCGAGGTTTGGACTTTTATTTTCTTTTGTGCGTGTGTTAACCGTTAGGCCACATTCCTCAACCTTTTGTTCGCAAAGTGAGGATTGAACAATAACCACCTATATAAGCTGGACTGGTGCGTCGTGGGAAACGAGTATACAGATAAGTGGAATCTACCTTTTTGATACATTCACGGCTCTTTCCCGTCTGCGCGGGTGCTGACCCCGTGCGTTGACGGTGTCGATGGCTCCCTCCCCGGATGGCCAAATGGAGATCGAGTCGACTCCTAAGGCTCTCCCCCGACCCAAACAATATCCAGAGCTCTCGACCGGTGGCCTTCTTTCGGCCCAAAACAAAATCGCTGAATCTATTACAGATTTCAAAAGACCTGACGGAACGGTTCTCGGCTGTAACCGAAATAAAAAAGGTCCGCTCAGACAGGCTGAGGGTCGTGCTAACTAACTCAAAGCAGGCAAACGATAGTGCTTGCTGTGAGCACTTTACGAAGGACTATCACGGGTATATTCCAGCTGTAAAAGTACAGTCTGAAGGCGTTGTCACCGATGAGAGTTTGACATGCGAGGATCTGCTGGAGTACGGGGTTGGCCGTTTTAGACACCGTATACTTCAGTCAGTGAAAATACTTGAGTGCAAGCGTTTGCACTCAGTAGTAGTTGCGGGGGATGGTTCAAAAAGTACCCCCAATCAAACTCTTATCGGTTGACCTTCGTTGGTACCGCTTTGTCAAATTACGTCCTCTTGCACAAGGTTCGTCTGCCTGTGCGTCTGTTTGTGCCGCGGGTCATGAATTGCACAAAGTGTAAACAATTGGGTCACACAGCCACCCATTGTAGCAATAAGGCCCGCTGTGGAAAATGCGGGGAGAATCATCTAGATGATTCGTGCAGTAAGAAAGCTGAGAAGTGTCCTTACTGTGCAGAGAATCTGCATGATATCTCGGCATGTCCCGCGTACAAACTACGCGGGGATAAACTAAAACGTTCCCTTGCGGGACGATCCGAACGTTCTTTCGCAGAAATTCTAAAGAAAGCTACGCCACCAACCTCAACAAACATCTATGCTAACATCTATGCTCACTTGCCTCCTAACGAGGGCGAGGCTGATGACCCACAAGAGGGAACATCTACTAGGGCGCCTAGAAGTTATAGGAAGAGGAGGAACATTTCCTCTCCTAAAGTTCCTTGTAAAGGCCAGAAGGTATCCCTTGACGGGGCTCCGAAAGTCACATCTATTGGAAGTGTTGCAACCAAACCGAAGTAAGTAGCTCCTGGTCTCGGAGGATTAAACTCAGAGAAGGAGTTCCCATCACTTCCTGGAACATCAAAAATCCCAAGTGTTCCTCTTTTGCAGTTCGAGAATAATCGCACTGGAATTATCAAGCTCTCGGACATTGTGGACTGGATAATAAAAACTTTCAATATAACTGATCCTATTAAAAGTCTTATGTTAGCTTTTCTCCCTACAGTAAGAACATTTTTGAAGCAGTTGACTGCTAAATGGCCCCTCCTTTCAGCGATTGTATCCTTCGATGGCTAACTCATCGAACGAGGTCACGGATTTGATCACTGTTTTACAGTGGAATTGCAAAAGTATCATCCCGAAAATCGATTCCTTCAAAATTTTAATAAATAGTTTGAGTTGCGATGCATTTGCATTGAAACTTGGTTAACTTGATATATAGATCTCAAGTTCCATGATTTTAATATTATTCGCCTCGATCGAGACACCCTTTATGAAGGAGTGCTTTTGGGGATCAAAAAGTGCTATTCCTTCTACAGAATTAACCTTCCCTCGATAACAGGTATTGAAGTTGTCGCTTGTCAAGTAACAACCAAAGGCAAAGATCTTTGCATAGCTTCCATATATATATCCCCCCCAACACCGCGATTGGGCATCGCCGGCTACATGACATCATAGAATCCCTGCCTGCACCGCGACTAGTTTTAGGCGACTTTAACTCTCACGGTACGGAATGGGGTGCCTTTATGATGATAACCTCTTTAATTCACAATACTTGCGACAACTTCAACATGACAATTCTAAACACGGGTCAAATGACACGGATTCCTGCCCCACCAGCGCGCCCAAGAGCATTAGATTTATCCCTTTGCTCGACCTCGCTACAGTTAGAATGCGCGTGGAAGGTAATCCCTGATCCCCACGGTAGCGACCATCTGCCGATCGCAGTCTCAATCAATTACGGCTCAAGGCCATTGGAAGCAATCAATATTTCGTATGACCTCACACGAAATATCGATTGGAAGAGCTATGCGGCCGCGATATCCGACAACATCGAATCTACCCAAGAATTTCCTCCGGAGGAAGAGTACAGCTTTTTGACTGGCTTGATTCTCGACAGCGCGAATCAAGCTCAGACTAAGCCAGTACCCAGCGCGAACATACAAAAACGTTCTCCCAATCCCTGGTGGGATAAAGAGTGCTCAGACGTGTACGCACAGAAGGCCGCCACGTTTAAGACCTACCCAAACGACGGGTTACCCGCTAATTTTCGACAGTACGCGAAGTTAGACAAGCGAATGAAGAGTTTGATGAAAGCTAAGAAACGCGGTTATTGGCGCCGGTTCGTCGACGGATTAACGAGAGAAACATCGATGAGCACTCTTTGGGGAACAGCCCGACGTATGCGAAACCGAAACAGTACTAATGAGAGCGTGGAATATTCAAACCGTTGGATATTCGATTTCGCCAAGAAGGTTTGTCCGGATTCCGCCCCGGCACAGAAGATTTACCGCGCCGCGTCTCCTCACGATAACGCGAACGAAACACCTTTTTCGATGGTGGAGTTCTCACTTGCTCTCTTGTCGTGTAACAATAAAGCTCCAGGGCCAGACAGAATCAAATTCAACTTGTTGAAGAATCTGCCAGACTCTGCCAAGAGACGTTTGTTAAACTTATTTAATAAGTTTTTTGAGGCTAACATTGTCCCTCATGACTGGAGGCAAGTGAAGGTCATCGCCATCCAAAAACCAGGAAAACCAGCTTCCGACCACAATTCGTATCGACCGATCGCAATGCTATCTTGTATCCGAAAGTTGTTCGAGAAAATGATCCCATCCCGCCTCGACAATTGGGTCGAAGCAAATGGCTTACTGTCAGATACACAATTTGACTTTCGCAAAGGCAAAGGGACGAACGATTGTCTTGCGTTGCTTTCAACCGAAATTCAAATGGCCTATGCTAGTAAAGAGCAGATGGCATCAGTATTACTAGATATAAAGGGGGCTTTTGATTCAGTTTCGATCAACATTCTTTCAGAGAAGCTGCACCAGCATGGTCTTTCAGCGACTTTAAACAACTTTTTACTAAACTTGTTGTCGGAAGAGCACATGCATTTTTCGCATGGTGACTTATCGACATCACGATTTAGCTACATGGGCCTTCCCCAGGGCTCATGTCTAAGCCTTATACAATTTCTACGTCAACGACATTGATGAATGTCTTGACAATTCCTGCACGTTAAGGCAACTTGCAGACGATGGCGTGGTGTCTGTTACGGGACCCAAAGCTGTCGATCTACAAGGACCATTACAGAATACCTTGGACAATTTTTCTGATTGGGCTATTAAGCTGGGTATCAAATTCTCCACGGAGAAAACTGAGCTAGTTGTATTTTCAAGGAAGCGTGAACCAGCACAACTACAGCTTCTATTAATGGGTCAAACTATCGCTCAGGTCTTCACAGTGAATTATCTAGGGGTCTGGTTCGACTCGAAAGGTACTTGGGGATGCCACAATCGGTATCTGAAACAGAAATGCCAACAAAGGATCAACTTTTTTCTTACAATAACCGGAACATGGTGGGGTGCCCACCCAGGAGACCTAATTAGGTTGTATCAAACAACGATACTGTCGGTACTGGAATACGGATGCTTCTGCTTTCGATCCGCCGCGAACATACATTTCATCAAACTCGAAAGAATTCAGTATCGTTGTTTGCGTATCGCCTTAGGGTGCATGCAGTCGACCAATACGATGAGTCTCGAAGTCCTGTCGGGCGTTCTCTCTCCCGCTGAAAATTCGATTTTGGGAACTCTCATTTCGATTTCTCATTCGATGTGATATCTTGAACCCGGTGGTGATTGAAAATTTCGAAAGGCTTGTTGAGCTCAATTCCCAGACCCGTTTTATGTCCCTGTACTTTGACTACATGGCGCAAAATATTAATCCTTCTTCTTACAATCCCAACCGTGTGCATTTCATAAATACTTCTGAATCTACTGTTTTCTTCGACACATCCATGAAAGACGAGATTAATGGAATTCCGGACCACATACGCCCACAAGTGGTTCCAAATATTTTTTATAATAAATTCCGAGAAGTCGACTGTTCTAAGATGTTTTGTACTGACGGATCAAACCTCGAAGGGTCCACTGGCTTCGGTATTTTTAATCAAAAGTTCACCGCCTCCTACAAACTCAGTGACCCCGCTTCAGTTTATGCCGCAGAACTAGCTGCAATTCAGTATACCCTTGGAGTCATTGACACATTACCCGCAGACCATTACTTCATCGTCTCGGATAGTCTGACTTCTATTGACGCTATTCGCTCGATGAAACATGGAAAGCATTCCTCGTATTTTTTGGGGAAAATACGGGAGTTACTGAGTGCTTTATCTGACAAATCTTTCCAGATTACCTTGGTGTGGGTCCCTTCTCATGGCTCCATTCCGGGCAATGAGAAGGCGGACTCCTTAGCTAAGGTGGGTGCCATTGAAGGTGACGTTTTTGGAAGACCAATTTGCTTCCACGAATTTTACAGCATTACTCATCAGAGAACCCTCGAAAGTTGGCAAACCTCGTGGAGCAATGGGGTGCTAGGAAGGTGGCTACATTCGATAGTCACTAAGGTATCGACGAAACCTTGGTTCAAGGGGATGGATGTGGGTCGTGACTTTATTCGTGTGATGTTCGTGTGGTTCAAGGGGATGGATGTGGGTCGTGACTTTATTCGTGTGATGTCCCGACTCATGGCGAACCATTACACGCTGGATGCATATCTCCGACGTATTGGGCTCGTGGAGAGTGGTATCTGCGCTTGTGGCGACGGTTATCACCATATAGAGCACATAGTCTGGGCGTGCACCGAGTACAGTTCCGCCAGGTCTCGGCTTATGGACACCCTCCGGGCCCGAGGAAGACCAACCAACGTCCCGGTTCGAGATGTGTTGGCAAGCCGCGATGTCCTCTACATGTCCCTTATATACACCTTCGTAAAAACCATCAATATCCAACTTTAACTGCCCCTTTTTCCTTATCTTTCTCAGAAGCGCTCTCTGCCACCTGTACCATACACCCACGATGGTTTGATGCGACTCCAAGGCGACACAAAACATCCCTGTCGAATGAGCCAACAAACACGGGACCTAAAGCACGAACATCACACGCACAACTCGAAATGTAGCCGATCAACATCTGAGCCGCACTACGAAATCGTCTGGAACAACCCCTGCCATCTTGAGAACGACCACCCGGAGTCCCAGTACATGATTCTTCCTGATGAAGGCCACCCTGATTCTGTAATCCATCCGTTGATCTCCCGAAGCTTGAAACTGAAATAATGTTCTCCCCCTGCCATCTTTGTCCACCCTACTTCCCCTGACTCTTATACACAGAAGTAACACCCCTTCCCCAAATATCTTCACGAAGCATTTAGGTCTTCCTGTATTTTTTAGTTTTAACTATTATATTATATGATCTCGTTGAAAATGCCCAACTCTACTACCACACAAAATAATTAATGTCCCCGAATCTTTACAAAATTTAATCACGCTCTCTAGTTATTTCTACTTTTAAGACAGTCGTAAAATTTTTCCCCCTTAGTTTAACATTATTTGATCCAATAATCTCATTGCTAAAAATGTCAAACCATATTGCCATAAAAACTAAATGACCCCTCTAATCTTACGAAAATTATATTACCCCCTTGTGTATATGTATAGCTATAAATGCGCCTTAGTTTAATTTCAGAAATCAATATGTAATCCCTTAGTTTTAAGTAATTTAAAATGTAAAACAAAACAAAATTGGCACCTGCCTTATCAAATAAACGAATTGATTAAAAAACATACCCAGAGCGCTAGAGGTTTTGAGCGTCGAAAATGACATTCTGCCCCACTGAGCGTTGGTCGTCATCATCTATGAAAACTTCACTTACTCAACAAGCCCACAGTTGAAAGCGAGGATGAAAGTGAAAGTAAAATATGTTTCTATTCTCTGGGAGAAACTTTGCCAACTTTGCTGTTTGTGACCTCCTTCTCCATTCATTTTCTTCCTGGAAGGAAGCATTGGTTTCTAAACATTTCATAAATTTCGGCGAATTAAACGTTAAAAACCACGCTTCGAATTAATTGTAGAAAGTTTTTGGTCATTTCATGCTCGATTATGCTAACGAATATTGTACCTTTTTATGGTCGATGATTTATTGGAAATGCTCGAGTATACTACAGGCTAATGACAGCTTTGATTGAGCTGCACTAGTAATATTACAACAACTTAATGTTTGTTTGATGGAATTTTGACTCATTTTCGTAAATTATAATAATAATGTGTGTTGAGGTACTGTATGCAAACGATAGAAAACTAACTGCAGTAAAAGTTTACATCCCCGGGGGATGCTTAAAATCTAATATTGACTGTCGGAGTGGGAAAGTCATATCCATCTACATATACAGAATAGGACAAAATTTCGCAGTGCATAATTAATTTTGTGGCAGGATGATTATGAAGCTTTGATGTTGTTTCCTAGCTCCAAGCATAGTTGTTTGATCATAATATAAAGCTGTGTTGTTGTTGTGGCAAACTGAGTAAATTTATAAATTTGGGTCGACCAGGGAATAACATTATGCTATAGTTTCGTCAAACTGTGGACAGTGTGTCTGGTCGAATAAATTTATGAATTTTTTGAATAGGATAATTCAATTGTTAGATGTATTAGGCATATAGAATCTGCTGCTTCTTGTGTTGAACATTGTACTGCTGTGGGGTCGCCGATGGGTGTTTCCCATTGGGCATTAATACGTTAGGCATACGGATGTTTGGCGTACTTACTTTAGGTATAATGGATTTTTGGAATAATGGGCAATTCGCTGTAACCCGTCTGTGTAATAATGTAGCACTGGGTGGAAAAATATACTAATTTGTGTTACACTCTCTAAATAAATAAAATAAAAGTAAATCCTAAAAAAAGCTTTATTCAAGTAATTATCCAGTAATAATTAACACTACAGGTAGTAGTCTATCGAATTCTCCTCATTTTTGAGTACAAGTTTCATTCGCTTCGGCATTTAATCATTAAGCTTTTCTATATTTCTTGCTCTGAGCTTGTCCTAGGATGATTCGAATGCTTTCTTGAACTTCGAAAGTAAAAAATACTGCTTCGCGTTGTCATACACATACTAGAATCATTTTTAATCGGGTTAACGTCCGGATGAAGTATTTGAATGTCCTCCGATGTGTATGACAACGCGAAGCAGTATTCGTCAGTTGCAAAGTTTAAGAAAGCAACCAAATCATCCTAGGACAAACTCGGGGCAAGAAATATAAAAAAGCCGAAGAGAATGAAACATGTACTCAAAAATGATGGGAATTCGATAGACTACTACATGCAGTGTTAATTATTACTGGATAATTACTTGAATAAAGCATTTTTTAGGGAAAACATTTTTTTCTTAGCCAACGTATAAATGCAAGAATAACTCTTTTCACTCAAGCTGTCATAACAAACAAACAAAACGCACCAAATCCAAATTTAAAAAAACAAACATCGTAGATTAGGATTTAAAATAAACTCAGAAAATGTGGTACAGTATGTTTGAATGAATAAAAAAGTTATTCTGAGAAAATAGGGTGAACAGATAAATGTAGGACAATGGGCGAATGACCTAACGGTTAAAACCCAAAATAAACAATACAATACAATACAATACAAAATGTAGGACATATTTTTCATTTAAATTACCATAACAAACGAATAAGACGTACCAGTTTTTCCAAACTTCTAGAAACATCGTTGATTATGCTTTAAAATAAACGCCGAAAATCTGGTGCAGTTTGTTTGATTAGAAAAAAAATGTTATTAAAAAAAATGTAAGGTGAACGTATAAATATGGGACACTTCTTTTTTCATTTAAACTGCCATAACGATCAAAACGCATAAGGTTTTCCAAATTTCGAAGAACATCGTTGATTAAGCTCTAAATCAAACCCAGAAAATTTAGTGCAGTTTGTTTGTAAAGAAAAAAAGTCATTCTGAAAAATTAGGATGAACGTATAAAACGTATAGTGTGGGACACACTGTATGAATCCATCCTTACCTAAGCAACTCAGTAGTCAAACAAGATGAAGTCAGTGTGCAATCGACCAAAATCATCGTCACAACGCAACGCAGCGCGACATAAAACGTAGAAAATTATGAAAATTCAACCAAAAACTGGAAAAAGTTATCAATGACATCAAATGTATAGGATGATTGAAATAAACTAATAAAAAGGACCATTCGTAAATTACGTACCGCAAAAATTGCACAAAATTCACTCGTCCACCCCCCATGTAACAAATTGTCACAAATTTGTATGTCCCCCTCCTCTATTACGTAACAAATTCCTTGATTTTTTTTTCTTCAGTAAAAACCTGTTACATAATGATTACTCCCCCTCCCCCATATGTCACAACAAATCACAATTTGTCGTACTCTACCCCCCCCCACCCTCTAAAAGCGTTACGTAATTTTTTAATGATCCCAAATAAGTAACTCAAATTAGTTCAGCTCATTAAATGGAAAAATTAAAAATTTCAAAAAAAAATTTGCAAAATAAATTAAACTGAGTTAAATTGACAAATTGGATGAAATTATTAAAATAGCCGAGTCCAAGGATCCGAAGCGACGGAAAGCCGCTGAGCATCCGCCGGAGGATGTGGCCTTGTATTTGTTATCGGAAACGCAAGCGAACCTGTGATCCATTCATTTCCCCGGTATACTCAAACATAGAGGTTATCCCTAGTCTAAGCAGCCTAGACAGCAAGAGAAAAAATCGATGTGTCATAGCCACATTAGACATTAACAATGTTTTGCCTATCTCATATAGAAAGGGTATGCAATCGGTCGGAATTTCGATTTTTTAACTGATGCCCGCAGGGCCAAATCTCAAATAACATTTGACTAAGTTCGTCGAGATCAGAAACAGTCTGTATGTGTGTATGTGTGCACGTATGTATGTATGTATGTATGTGTCAAACAATCTCACCGATTTTTCTCAGAGATGGCTGAACCGATTTGCACAAACTTAGTTTCAAATGCAAGGTATAACCATACCATAGGTCGCTATTGATTTTTTTCTTGATCAGACTTCTGGTTCCGGAGTTACGGGTTGACGAGAACGATCACACAGCAAATTCCCTTATAAACTGGTATCGCCATGATGTCCAAATGATGCCATACATATTAAAATGTTCATAACATTACTTGGATCGAAGTCACCTTGACCACATTGGCCACCTATGACGGTTCTTGATGCCCCCGGAGAACTTGCCAACTCCTTTAGGTAATGTCATACCTATTTCTCAGCGAATTATTTACCGATTTTTACAAACTTAATCTCAAATGAAAGGTCCGACGTTCCTATCAGCTGCTATTTAACTTCTAATTGATCCGACTCCCAGTTTCGGAAGTACAGGGTGATGAATACGAACGCACAGTAAATCCCGATTTCAACGTGTACTGCGATGAATGTAAAAAGGTGAAAACTTTTCGAAAATGTGACCACAACTGCTTGGATTTGTAGTTCTAGGTCACTATTAGTCATTAAAAATCTCTTTGGCCTTATTGGCTACCATCGACGGTTCCAGAAGCCCCGGTGGAAGTATGCAAATTCAGAATGACAGTTATATCGATTTCTCTTTGATGACTGGACCGATTTGACCAAACTCAGTCTCAAATGAACGGCGTTGCGTTCCTAAAAACTGTTATTAAAGGCCATTTTGATCCGACTTCCGGTAGCGGAGTTACGGATTGTGGAGTGTGGTCACATAGAAAATTCCTATTCAAACCGATACCACGATGATTACAAAACGGATTTTTTTTTGCTAAAATGGGAGCCAAACATTTTGCATTTGTAGTTCTAGGTTACTGACGCCCCATCGAAGTCGTGTTGACCACATTGACTACCATAGACGAGACCGGGAAAAGTGACCATATTTTAAAATTAAGGGAGGCGTCGGGTGTAATGTGTCAAAAAACGACTTCTTTTTTATTCGCTTAATTGTTAGTATTGAACCTCTAGAATAGTATTCCGCAAGCTGTTGCCACGCTGAACTTTTGTTTCAAACAACCATGCGTTCCTCGCGCGTATTTACTGTAACACATGCAGATTTCTATCTATCGGCAACATTAATAGCGTTTTTCTCGAAACCGCATTCTTCAAATTGTCGGATACGATAGCTCAAAAACTATTCAACGGATTGAATTATTTTTTTAACGACTGCTAAATATGTGTGGCCAACTTATGAACCACGGAAAACTGAATAAAAAAGAATTTCTTCTCATTATAGTGAGCGAACTCTACACTAAAACATGAGATTTTTCGGTTTTTATGAAGCCCTTTTCCGAAATTCAGACTTTTTTCTAATTTTTTGTTCATCGAGTAACTACAAGTTTATGCTTCAAAAATCTTATTGAATTTCCTGTTGCAGATAACTGTATCAAGAGTTATCATATTCGCCGTGGCGCTCCTCGACGTGGAAATGGTTGGAAATTTACTCTTGGCACGGTCTGCGTGACTGAAAAACACATTTTTTGTTGCCTTACTTTCGAAATCGTAAAGCAAAATTACTTTCGGTTTGTCTAGTCTAGTGTAGTCTACACTGGAAAATTGCAGACGTTCGCCTAAAATTTTTCTTGTCAATATTAATGTTTGTGGCACATGTGATATGTGATACAATCATTAAAGCGGCCAGGCCAACTGTGCAGCGAACAAAATGGAGATTGTTCAAAATTATACGGCAATCAAATTATTTATTTAATGAAGAATTTCATCAGCGAATTATTTTGAACCTTGAATAAGGAAGAAACATGGACAACCGTACCGACCGTTTCAATTTGATGGGAGTTTGTTAAATCGTTGAAAGTGGCTTGCCTAAGAGGGTTAATGTCACGCCTTTCCTGAGACAAATGTATTTAGCCCTGCTCTGCCTAAAACAAAATTACTTTCGGTTTGAGTACTTTTCAGACGCCCTCCTAAACAAACTCACAATAGATTCTCGGAGATGGTTGGGCAGATTTCCACAAGCTTAGTCTCAAATGATTATCTATATTATGACATTATCTCGACAGACTGCTATGAAATTTCGTACGCACAGGTTAAATGGTCAGAAAGTATTTCCTATATATATAATAAGCCGGAACTAAAATTTCCAAAGGATGAAGTTGCAGAAATCCAATTCGTATTTTCGATGGCGAATTTCTTTAAAATGCATGAAACGTCGTGATTTTACGTTATCACGAAAACATTATTTGAGCGACTTTTTGGGACATTTTGGAAAGGTTATACAATCGGTCGAAATTTTGACTTGACTTAACCATTCTGTGCACCTATATATACTTACCAAGTTTAATAAGAATGTAATAGACATTTCCACAATGTTACATTGAACGTACCCAGCTATTCAATCATAGCTATGATAAATGAGAAAGGCACAATTGCACCACTAGGTGGATTAAAACAGGTTTTATTTAGTAACAATAGGATGGTATTTCTTGAAAAAAAATAAAATATTGTCGCTACCGCTTGCGTTTTCGATGACAAGTACGAGGCCACCTCGTACAGCGGATCCTCTGCGTATTTGCGCCGCTTCAGATTCTTGGACGCGGCTATGCTAGCTTCGCCTTACTTTCAGGCGCATAATAATCCTACGAGCAAGGTTGGTTGGTAGAACTTATTTTTAAACTTATTGATGAATTATTAAATTTTTTGCTTTCCGCCCCTGTTTATGAACCTACAACACTAAACCAACGTTGACTAAACTACCATATTTCTAAAAGAAAAACATGTTTTCCTGTCACAAGGGCAGAAGCACCTAAAGTAAACAATTACCAATAATAAAATAATGAAACTAAATAAAATGTACGAATCGTTTTTCTATGAATAACATGAATAAAATGAATAAAATGAGTAAGATGAATAAAATGAATAAAATGAATAAAATGAATAAAATGAATAAAATGAATAAAATGAATAAAATGAATAAAATGAATAAAATGAATAAAATGAATATAATGAATATAATGAATATAATGAATATAATGAATATAATGAATATAATGAATAAAATGAATAAAATGAATAAACTGAATAAAATGAATACGATGAATAAAATGAGTTAAATGAATGAAATGAAAAAAATTATTAATAACATTAATAATAATTATTTCTCAAAAAATGAAAAATTCAGTTTCATTTCAACTTCCACCCCTTTTTCCTGGTATTTTCAAAACCCGATTTTTAAACTTTCAATCTTCCAAATAATTGCACTTTTTCAAAACTATCGAAATTCCATTTTATACCGTTTCTAGATCATTCTTTCAACTTTCAGAATCATTTGATTTTTTTCAAATCGGTTGAAAATTTGCAAAGTTATATAATTTTTGTGAAAAAAGTCAAAATCGTGATTTTTTCATTATTGTTTTTGTTCAAACCAATTTAATTTGATTCAATAAATTCCGCACTTTAATTTACACAAGTGTTTTTGCAATAAAAAACGAAGAAAATGGGGTATTATACATTTCTTTTGTTTGCATTTTTACATGCAAAAATTGCGATCAAACGCGTGGGGTACATTTATACCCCAGTGCAACGTTTTAGGGTGGAAAACGCAAGTGCAACGTTCTAGGGTTAAGAGATGGAAATTTTGCATCTTCCACAAGGTTTCTCAAAATAAATTTTTCTACAGACTTTCCGTAGACGTCTAACCATTTAAGCAACAAATGGAAAAGTTATTTTTTATATGAGTAGGGTAAAGTGCCTATTTTCACCATGCTAAGCAGGGTGCCTCACTAATTCATTAATTTCTCGGTCTACAATCAATGAAATGCGTAAAAATTGACATCAACAGCTTTGCTTCGTTGTTAAGAACCAATATAATAAAACAAATGCGCTGAAAACAGTGAAATTCTCGTGTTTGAGCGCAACGAAAACTCGAATCGAGTGCCCTTATTATTGCGCTACCATTTGACTCAATGCGTTGAACAAAGATGGCAGACACTGCTCTAAACAACGGCTTCTAATGGGTAGGGTGATAATAGAAACATGGTGAAAATGGGCTCATCACCCTATATACTCCCTTTAAAACGAATAGCTTCGAAAGTCGTCAGCTTGTCTGCTTGGAGTGCGCTCTCGCGACAACAGTAGATAGTTCATTTGAGTGTTATCTGCCCCAATTTAAAACCTTTCCTCATTTTCATTATTTCCTACCAGCAGCAGCCCTAACCGACATTTTCGCACAAGGCAGCTAGAAAAATCAAAATTTTCTCATTCGTACTGACTGCGAGCTGTGACTGTGCGTGTATGGGTAGTGAATTTTCCTCTGACAAGCGTGATTTACAATGAACTCAGTTTCTGGAATACTTGCCGTAAATGTCAACTGTAGGTTGAATAAAACATTTGCGGATTGAAATTAGTAGAGGGTTCACCGAAGACATGCCCCCAGATCTGTCCACTTGGCGCCAGGTCTTAGCATACCGCGGCGCCTGCTAACATCATGTCGCTGGCGGGATTTGCATCGACAAATTTAGGTCCCAACATCACGAAAAGAGCACCACTATTACTAGTCAAAAACAGACTCTGAATAAGTGGCGAGAAATAGAGAGTGAATGAGATAGATGGGGTAGAGTAATTGCAAACTCATATTTTCTGTCAGTCAGACTTGACTGGAAAGCGAATCAAATATAATGGTGTCTCCGGGGACATGCTTCGGAACTTGTGATGGATGATGATTTGCTGTGTTCAGTGTTTTATTATTCTTTTACATGCGCAACCAGGGTTCTTTATGATATTTCATTTTCATCACGTCATCCTTTATTCTGACGACTAATAAAGGCAAATCATGGAAAACATGTTGGTTGCGAGGAATTCTTTGAATTGCCCATGCCAATTCCAACTATTAAACTTTACTTGTTCTTATTTCTGAAAATGAAGAATTTAAGCGTAAAAACACTTTTTTCCTCTTTTTTGGATTTTTTTTTAAATTTGTGTGAAGCGAAGTGATCAAAACTTTTGTTTATTATAATGTATCATGTCAATAGCATTCTATATTTTTTTCATGCAAAAATATCGACAGGTGACTCGGTGACGAAGCTTTTTGTAGAACGTCTTTGGAAAAAAACTACTTAACTGATTTATTTCAAACTTTGCATACACATTCTATGTTTAACATACCTAATCTCTACGTTGAAGTTTTCGAAACAAGTATTTTTTTCACGCTGAATCCCTTCACAATCCCCCCCCCCCCTCCGCTTAAGATGGATCTATGAAGGGCCTCAAATATAATATCGAAGAAATATGTTTTTGTCAGCATGTAATAGGCTATGTAATTGTTCTATATGCTGGTTTTCACGTGCCTTGGTCAATAAGTAAGGTACACCGGGGCAAGTTGAAATGCGGGGTAAGTTGGAACAGAACCTTCATCAGAAAAGAGAAATCGCCGGGATTATTTTTTCCAGCAAAAAGCTTCCTTGAACGCACCGTTTGAATACCATAAGCGGTAGTTTGAAACATCTGAACAATTTTCAGACTTTTGTATATTTTTCGTCGTTCGCGAAATCAAAAACCTATTTTTTCCTAACCAGCTTAATCGATCGAAAAATGTTATGGTTGCAGATTTTTACTTATTTGTATGTTAAACAATCGTTTAGGATCTATCAAGTGTAGCAATTATGAACTGTCTGCTGAGAAACCATTGTTCACTTTAAATTATCCATTATACCCCTTATTTTGACACTTATTGGGGCAAATTGAAATACATACGGAGCTCGGAGGATTTTAGACCCTTAACGATTTATGCCCGATTCTGTGTGTTCCCTTCCGCAAAACTCGCGGAACAATTCCTAGCATTTATGATAACTGGAAATTTCAATTGCCACCATATTTCTTAACTACATGTATGCTTATTTTTTATCAATAATAAACAGAATGTACTAATATATACCGCAAGCAGGTTTCAAATTGTATATTTTATTATTTCATTAGAGAAATTCACATTTCAACTTTGAAAAACCTGTTTAAACTTACCCCGGCGTACCTTATCTATTTTTTATGAAGAAACGGAGAAGTTGGAACGACAGTAATAATTCTCTAATCTTCAATTTGGGATTGATCATTTCGTTTTATTATCCATTACCATCCGCTTGTAATAATCCGCGCAATCTCAAATAGACCCTTAACGAGTTATGCCCGATTCTGTGTGTTCCCTTCCGCCAAACTCGCGGAACAATCCCTAGCATTTACGATAACTGGAAATTTCAATAACCACCATATTTCTTAACTACATGTATGCTTATTTTTTATCAATAATAAACAGAATGTACTAATAGACCGGGAACAATTTTGACTTTTTTTTTCGGAACACTGCTAATTCAAATGGTAATTGGTAATGATATTCATATGCAAAATATGACTTTTTTCCGATAGCTCTATTTCACTCACAAGAGTTTTCAAGTTTGTATAGTAATATATATGGAAACTCGAAAATAACTTATATTTTCGATTTCCATATATATTTTCGAGTTTCCATCCAATACAAAAATTCACAGTAACTCTGCGTACCTCGAAACTTACGGTCCTGCAGTTTATTTTATAACGAATAGTTGTGCTGAAGAACGCATATTAATGGGAGGTTCCCCTAAAAAGTTATTTAACTTTGAAGACCCACCAATAATTTGGAAATTTCTTATTCTAAGCATATGTGAGAAAGAGAGGCAACACATAACTTTATATGAGAATATCTTTTTACTGCAAAATCGGATCAATTTGCAGTCTTCGACAATGTTGATCCTTACACCTTAAGCTATATATATATGCAGATTTTGGGATGCACAAGATGATACTGGCATTTTGTACTGAATTTATTGTTTCAATTGCCAATTTTTCATATATTTTCACATACAAACTAGGGTTCGTCGCGGTGCGGATGTGGGCGGTAAATGGATAGTCCGCACCGCAACCGCAAAAAAATAATAAAACCGCACCGCTTACCGCAACCGCATTGCATTTACCGCACCGCACCGCGCGGTAATGCGGTAAATGCGGTAAAAATTATGCATTATAAATATTGTGTTGGAAAATTAATCATTTGTTTTGTGTAGCCATATATAGTAAACTGTTATTCTTATTTACACTAAAATTACCTTTAACGGACTCCTCAGAATGTAACATTTATGAAAATATTCAACTTTGCAAGTTTTATTAAGAGTGGTAAGGGTTTTGGCGTGAAAAAAACACTTTTTCTCGATTTTTTTGAAACTTTGCGTGAAGCGAACTGATCAAAACTTTTGTACATTATAGTGTATCATTTCAATAACATGCTGTAATTTTTCCATGCAAAAATATCGACAAACGACTCGATGACGAAGCTTTTTGTAGAACGTATCTGGAAAAATATGATTTGCGGTGTTACCTTCCATTCAAAAACTACTTAACCGATTTCTTTCAAACTTTGTATACAGATTCTATGTAAAAATATCTAACCCCCACGTTAATGTTTCGAGATAAATTTTCAATTAAGGCAAAAACTGTCCAAACCATGCAAAATTTGGCATCTGGGATAACTTTGACATTTGTCAGCAGACCTTGAGGCAGACTTTGAGAAACACAACAAAAATCGCAATGCCCTACACTAACTTCGAAAGTTTTACTATCAAAAAATTACAAAATACTCCTAACTGAAAAAAAATATTCGGTAATTTGGTAGAAAATATTCCCAGTTGGACGAACGATGGACGCACGCGAAAAAAAATTCCTCCAAATTCGTTTGGTTTGATGATGATAATTACATTCTTTGGATTGTTTTTAAGTCGTAGTATCATTAGTTCATTTCAAAGTTCTCCAAATTAATCAAAATTCACTGTCGAGAAAATGCCATTGAAAAGGATTCATAATTCCACGATTACCAAGAGGAATCAGGAGAAATGATGCATTTTGTAATTGGATTTGACAGAAAAATTCAATTGTTTTTGAATGATTGGATTTTGCGTTTTATGTATTTGAAAAGGTTCGTTTGTAAATTTTTTCTTTGAAGTATAAAACAAATAGTTTTCAAAATATGTCGTAAAAATAATGGTGCCAAATTATATAGGACACAGCTTATAGATTTTATTTCTTAGTAACAGTATGTTTTATCATATTTGAATGACCAAAATGTAAAAAATCAAGTAGCGGTAGGTCGAATACAGATTATATTCGGATTTCTTTTCAAATCATTGTCAAGTCTATGGAAATTAGAGCAATTAAATGTTTATCATGTTTCTCTATTGTAGGGTAATAAATAAAAATCGAACGTTTTGAGAGAGAGAGAGACGTTCCTAATAATGACATTGCTAAGCATTCGTTCAGAAAATAAATCTAGTTGCGTGACGGGGAAAATCGCATCGTGAACAGATCGTTCGCGCTTCGCAAGCAAGCTTTCTTCAGTTGCGATGCATTCTGTTAGCTTCGAAAATGATACCTAGCAACCTGTCGTTACGGACACATGCGATTCAAAGCTATAACAACCAACGAAGAAGCACATCAGTTGTGTTTTAATTCTTTCCTTCCCCAACGCGGATGGCTTCGTTCGCGAAGCTCTTCTCGAGCGGTTCGCGGTTTGCATAGGATTTTCATTATACAGTTTTATTTCATTTTCATATTCGCACAATATAATTAATACTTGGAAAACCATATACCATTTTAAAACTAGCTGATAATATTAAAAATTTGCAACAATGCACTGCTAACAAATAGGCCGCAAGGAACTTCAGTAGATCAAATTGCTAGTAGTGTATCACAAAACTACCCATAACGCGATCTGTCAGCAAAAAATCCAGTGCAAAAATAGGTACTATGTTTTAATCATGCATGAAGAAACCTTTGTGAGCTTCGCGAAGCTACGTGACAAACATTCACGAGCGAAGAATTGACGCTGCTCTTAAATTTTTTAAGCTTCACTTTTTATTCGCAGTTTGCCCATCTAGTGACCTGCTCTGAAGTTATTAGACTTCTCCCTTCGTGCGTTGATTATGGTTAATTAGTGAGCACAAAATTTTGACTACTTTGTGATCCACAGTTAGAAACAGTCGCGCGAGTGAACGAATTTTCCCATGCCTGGTTGCGTCCTTCTCAAATGATAAAAGTCATAGTTTTAATTCACTTTTTATGCAGACTGCATACTTTATCAATTATTTTTTGAAGCGCGGTTGCGGTAATACCGCGCGGTAAATGCTCATTTCCCACACCGCATCCGCGGGAAAAAGTGTCTCACCGCACCGCAGTTTTTGCGGTGCGGGTGCGGTAAATACCGCGCGGTTGCGGTAATTACCGCAACCGCGACGAACCCTAATACAAACTTGAAAACTCTTGTGAGTGAATTAGAGTTTTCGAAAAAAGCTCATATTTGACAAGTGGTATATGAAGCCAATTACCGTTTGATTTAACAGTGTTCCGAAAAAAGTCAAAATTGTTGCCGGTCTAATGTACTAATATATACCGCAAGCAGGTTTTAAATTGTATGTTTTATGATTTCATTAGAGACTCTAAGGTCTAAGTTATTCCTATTTGATTTTCACTAAATTTCGAATTGTAAAATGAAAAGTTCTCTTTGATATATAAAACTTTGTAGTAAATATAAAATAAAAAGTAAGAGCTGAGAAAAATTACCTTAAAATAGGCTGAGATATAACGTCGAAAGCTGCCTGACCGACTGCGCACACATTCCTCTCAGTTTTCGCGATCGCGTATCAGATCGTATATGCTGTAAAAGGTCCGAATTGGACTAACCCATACTCTATTATTCACACACCGATTAAGGTTTAATATACAAAGTTGTGGAGAAAAGTGAGCTAAGTTCGTGATTTTTGAAAAGTTTAAAAATTTTATTTGAAAAAGCAAAAGACAGCTCATTGGTAGCAGTATTAAATATAGAAAAAACAAGTCGAATTAAAAAAAGAATTCAACGTTGTTGGAGTTATGGCCCATCCCCTAAAGCGTGTTTTTGACAGTGAACCTGTTTTAATCCACCTACCGGTGCAATTGTGCCTTTCTCAACCATGAACACGAGATTTTTTGCGTTGTTTATATTCATTATAAGCTTCCAAATGTATATATTACATTTTTATTATTCACGACATGACAACTATATACAAAAAAAGAAAACATTATTCGAGTTCTAAAATTTTGTAAAAGAAAAAAGACACATTACATTAATATTAAATTGCAAAAAAGTGCGAAATCGGCAAAGTCCCAAAAAGTCGATTTTTATAAAAAAAATGTTTTTCGAGATAACATAAAATCTCGAGGTTTCATGCATTTTAAAGCTGTTTGGCATCAAAAATACGAATTCGATTTCTGAAATTTCAAGGGCCCCCTTCGAAAATTTTTTTGAGATTCGGCTTACATGGGAATTTCATGTTTAGTCTATATTTCCGGAACCATATAAGCGATCCGTACGAAATTTTATAGACATATGTGGGGATATTATAGCTATCATTTGTGACTAAGTTTGTGGAAATCAGCCCAACCATTTCCGGGAAACTGATGTGAGTTCGTTAATTTTGAAAGATGGCCGTTTTTGCGGGGAACTTTCGGAACCGTCTATGGTGGTCAATGTAGTCAACGAAAGTTTGGTTGGCCGTCGGTGACCTAGAACTGCAAATTTAAATTCTTTGAGAGACATCTTAGCGAAATTTTTACCTTTTGTGCTTTCATCGGAGTATCGGTTTGAATCGTAATTTGCTATGTGATCGCACGCCACAATCCGTACCTCCCGAACCGGAAGTTGGATCGGGATGAAATTTAATAGCCATTTACGGGGGCGCAACACCTTTCATTTGAGACTAAGTTTGGTTGAATCGTTCTAGCCATCTCCGAGAAACCGATGTGACTGTTATTTTGAATTTAGATACTTCCGCCGAGGCATCCGGAACCGATGATGGTGGCCAATGTGGCCAAATAGACTTTGAATGAATGTTAGTGACCTAATACTACAAATCGAAGCAGTTGTGGTCATATTTTGGAAAAATTTTCACCTTTATACATTTATTGCAGAATTTATTAAAATCGACATTTTCTGCGTGTTCGTACTCATCACCCTGTAATTCCGGAACCGGAAGTCGGATCCATTAGAAATTCAATAGCAGCCTATGGGAACGTTGCACCTTTCATTTGAAACTAAGTTTGTCAAAATCGGTTCAGCCATCTCTGAGAAAAATGAGTGACATTTTTGGTACACATACATACACACGCACAGACATTTGCCGAACTCGACGAACTGAATCGAATGGTATATGTCACACGGCCTTCCGGGCCTCCGTTAAAAAGTCGGTTTTAGAGCAATTGCAATACCTTTCTATTGAGAAAGGCAAAAATTTCTTAAAAAGAAACACGTTGACCAAAAAATTGAGTTTTGTCGTGTTCAAAATTTTAAACGGAAATACTTCTAACAAAATAGCTGTTCGACTGAACATAGATGAACTCTTGTCTGATAAGACTAACGGGCAGATCTTTTAACAGTGTAGTACTGTCACATTGCGATTGCAAACCAACAACTGTTGGAAACAGCGCTCGCTTCACCTGTTCCCAAATTCATTTTTCATTACATAAAAAAAGTTCTCCATCATAAATCACAAAGCCGCCATTGTACCATCATCAATGAATTTCCTTTCTATGTCACTCCTATCCCGAAAGCTTTCCACTGTTGAAAAAAGTAAACCCTCTCCATAGTCACTCAAGCAGAAAGGCAACATAAACCCGGGTGTGGATAAAAATTTATCAAAATTTACCACTCTCTTTTTGCGAGATGCACTTTACCCTTCATCACCCAAAGCAGCCCTTCCAGTTGAATCCTTTTCAACCAGACACAATAGGACAAGCATTTGAACTATGCTAGAAGAAAATCCCGTACAACCGACCCAATGCAGACCGGAAAAGGTATTGAATCCATTAAAATTGATTGGCTTTTCCTTTTCCTCAGTGCAGGCAGACGGAAGAACTGCGTGTGCTTTATTTATTATGCTTCGTATATTTGGAACATTCGGTTTCTTTCCACAAATCTCTTTTTCTCCTTTAAATTTGACAGCGCGATGCAACATTCAACCTGGTCAGATGCAGTGAGTGAAACAATTTAGAGCGTTTAACGTTTTTGAAAGATCATTTTCAAAGTTTTCACTTTATTTCAATAGCTGTTTTAAAAATGAATTAGGATCATAGCTCAGTGATCAGGCGGTAGTCCCGTTCGGAATACAGCAAACTCCACACCTGAAATATTTTCGTGTGTAGAGTTTCACACCTGCAAAATCGAATGCTCAATTTATTTGATTTACTCTCCACTTTACAGAATTTTCATAAGGACTGCCATTTTTGCTTCGATATAAAATAGACATCAAATTTCTATTTCATGCAAAACTTCCACTTTCCACTTTGGCCTCACCTTCTTCTCGCCACACGTGGGTTGAATATATTTTGTCCGACCTGGGCAGTGTAAAATCACCGAGTTCCATGAGATATACATTATTGTATAGGTATTATGATGAATAGCTCTTGGTATAAATGTTTCGTTAAAACTCCTTTTTTCTTCAAGATATTAACCATTAAACTTTATTGCATGATAAAATTGTAAATTTCATATCTCAAAAACTACTGATGATAATTGAATGAATTTTTGTACACTCGTGGAATGATATTTACACTATCTCATAAAAATATTTCAGCTATATAAATGTGTTAATAACGGTACTTTACATCTATTTAAAAACGTCAATTGCATTTATTCTTGCATTTTTCAAGCTAAAAAACTTCAAAAAGTATATCAAATTACGCGTCAATCTTTCATCTTCAATAATTTGTATTGATAATTTTTCATTTTTGTTCCTACTTGGATGCAGCCCGGGAGAACTTACATATTGGCAACGCCGCGTCAGAATGCGCATCGCGTACGAAGCGTGTTTTGCATGACTAAACAAAAAAAAAACAAAAGGATTATCAAAGGTTAATATTAGATTTTTTTTGACCGAAGTGCACAACAAAAACTATAGTTGTTTAATGAATACTTTTTTATTATAATTGAACGTTACTAGAAATTAATCTGTATCACAAAGAACCGAAACTTAACTTATCTAATATTCTTGTGTTATTGCCATCTTCAAAGACACTTTTGTTAATTGTTATTTTGTAACACTATTATTCAAATTTCGTAATTTGATATACTTTTCGAAGTATTTTAGCGCGAAGAACACAAGAAAAAATACAATTGAAATTTTTAAATATATGCAAAGTACCGTTATTTACACAATTATACAGAAAAAAAATATTTTGATGAGATAGTGTAAATATCATTCCATAAGTGTACAAAAATTCATTCAATTACCTTCAGTAGTTTTCGAGATATGGAATTTACAATTCTATCATGCAATAAAGTTTAAGGGTTAATATCTTGTTGAAAAAAAGGAGTTCGAAAAATTCGAGGATCAGTTGACATGGCTTTACTCACATTAGTTCATTTCTTATTCCTCCGATGTTCGTTGGTTTGTTGTTGCCAGTTGTACTCGCAGCCTTCTCATACACATAGCCGAAGTGGCTAGGGTGACCATTAGACTGGTTCAATTTTTGACTTTAAGCTCCACCAGGCTCTACTGATTCCTTTTATGGCCCTTAGTAATTGTGCAAATATGGATATTACATTATATGGAAGTTTGTATGGAAAATCGGCTAACATTGAAAATAAATTCTTAAAAAATCACCTCATCAATCAATTAATTAGAACACTGTATATTTCTAAAGATATTCTTCCACTGAAAACATTCGTGGAACATTCGTGGAACATTATTGCCTTCTGTTAATGAGGGTCGAGCTTAGGCAGAATAACTACGAATCACCCGAGTTCACTAACATGTGTCCTGATAAAGGTAGACGTATCTATCTTTACCGTGACAACCGGACCCTCATTAACAGAAGGCAAAGATTAAGCCCGTACGATATTAAGCCTGTTCTAATGACCCTGCCACTTCTAGTTTTCCGATCTCTTTACTTCACATCCTTGCTCTCACTTGAGTACTATGGCTCTAAGTTTCATAACTTTCCCTACCCAGTAATCGTAAAAAAAATTAAAGGGTTGTGTACAAGACACGACCACGGTGACATTAAAAATGTAGCTTTTTTCAAGAGCGTGCAAATGAATTTTATCTATCACACATATCGACTCACGTTCTTGTTCACTCGCCTGTTTTCATATGTTACAATTTGCTATATACCCTCCCCATTAAAACATAATTTATTGAAGGTCATTTAACGGTAACCTATTATTACAATTAATCAAGTATCTCACTAGGTGATTGGCATTATTTGGCTGATCCATCTAGTAAAAATAGGCTGGTCTGTCCAGAAAATATATTCAAAAGAAAAGTTTCATATTGAGAGCTGTGATGAGGAAGCCCACGCCCGCCAACGGAAATATACAGATTCTCCATGAAATATGAAATTTCATTTTCCATTTAAATTTTCAATAATGTACTAATGAACTTAAGTAAACAATCTTAAGTTTAAGTATTTCTTGATCGATTAGTGGTGGAAAAAATGAAATTATTTGATAAATTACATTGTTATGCAACGTTCGCACTACCAGTTAAAACGGGTTTTTATGCTATCTTGGTGACATTTTTCTTGTTGCTAATTCTTAAAACGTGTAATAACTCTGTAGTGTAAACATTGTATTATTAAACCAATTCTGCAGCGTTTTATGTATAATAGATGTTTTATGTGGTAATAGGACTGACATAATTATATCTTCAGTACAGCGGTTTGTTTCATAATTTAAAACAGATTTATTTTAAAATTTAAATTAGTATACCCAACCATTCTATTTGTTGTATACTTTAAAACGCAATTAGAACTGTGTTTTAAATACATAGGGTAGGACAGATATTCTGACTGGATAAACTGGGAAAACAATTTTAAGTCCAGTACCGCTTAAGACATGGCTTGAATTTGAATCGAAAAAGAATGTGATTGTTTCCGATGCAATTACTCTCAGATTTTTCACGCAGGGGATACAGGCCGTGTAAATGAAAACCGCGTAAATTTAAAAAAACGCGTAAAAAAACCTAAGTGTACTCTCCTATATAAAATACTACGCTGCTGAACAGTGCAATAACTACAGAAGCACGTTGTCAGATGCCTTACTGATAAAAAACATATAACCGAAATATGAAACATCAAAACCAATAGGCTCTTTACCCTACGCAGCTACAAAGCGCCGTAAACAAGGATTAACAAGTTACAACACACACGCATGCATAAAAATAAATATATTTTTTTCAAACGCAACACTCTTAAGCAGCACACACCGTATTGAATTAAATCCAAACCACCCCACCCACCCACTTTGCAAATCATTCTGTGACACCGTGCTGGTACCCGAAAAATCCGCGCACGGCCACCGCTGCCGAAAATGCATAGCGTCTACCGCTTATTGTAGTGCCCAGACGCTGCAGCCATGATCTTACCCGTTCGACATAAGAACAAAAACTGATTCAAACGGGTACGCGTCACCTCTATTTATAAACTAACCGTATATGGTTTAGTCACTTAGGTGCGAGTGTGTGCAAATGCCAACGTTACCGAAAATCGATAGCGCTTATTGCATCACCCGGAGACGATGTTGCTCGTATGGGATAAGAGCAACAACTGATTTAAACGGACATGCGTTGCTTCTATTTATGACTTTTCGTGTTTCATTGAGCAACTAAGCTGCCCTCTCTTGACGGCTGTGTCTGAGAAATCTGCCTCACGAATGGTAATTTTTCCGTTTTTCGTGAACTTTTTAATTTTTTTTTTTCCAAAAGTCTACTTTTATTGGGGAGATATTAAATTATTACCAATATTTAAGTTAGGTGTTTCTGAATCGGTTGGTGTATGAATATTTAAAATCCATCTAGTAATATCGGAGTTTTAAGCGTGCAAACCTTACATAGTTTCGTTACATGGGAGATAGTTTAGATTTTAGAATGACACCTAGCCCCAGATAGTGGAGTAAGACATTTTTAATGTCAAAAGAAAATGTGACTAGCATAGTCGAAATAAAAAAGGAAAAAAGAAAAATTGCAGATATGTTTTGGGTTGGGTGAAAACACAGATATTTTCAAGATGCTTACCACTATTGTGCGAAATGAACATATAGGGCTATTCGGAACCCCTATTCGCGACCCCTCGCGACTACGCACACGATTGCGCACGCCACAGCATAGAAAATACATGATGCGCCAATCGACAGCTGCGACCAAGATTCCATTGTAACAGAAAAATTAAGAAATAATGGTCTGCATTTCCCCGTAAGGAGGTCTGAATTGTAAAAGGATGGAAAAATATAGAGTTTTGTAAATCACCGCCTAGTGCAGCCATGGAGTGGTGCATATAAACTTGTATGGAATCAAAATGTAGCTGAGGTTTCAATCTAACAATTGCGACCTTTGATCGAAAGATTCCTTCACATCTATCCATTTAAAACACACTAGTGACAAATGCTGCTAAATTAAGTCCTATTCAGTGATCACGATTTTTTTCAATTCATAATAAGCTACGGAGTTAAAACATGTTATAATAATTAGCAACAAGAAAAATGTCATCAAGATAGCGTTAAAACACGTTTTAACTCGTAGTGTGAACGTAGTATAAGGAAAAATAGAAAACATGAATTAATATACCTCCAGAAATTTTATCCCACTCCCACCCACTGTGCGCTAATTAAACATAGGTTCAGAGATTTGGTCTCGCTTCCGCCCACTGTCCGCTGGCGAAATATTATCCCCAAAGAGTGGTACACTGCAGGGGCGGATCCAGAAAAAAATTGGAGGGGGTCTGAAATTGCGATTTTGAAACATACTTTGTACAATACTTTATATGTAATAACCTCATTTAATTAAAATTTGGTTTGGTTTTGGTGGTCGAATCTGGTTTGGAATGATTTTGAGTTTAGAACGAATTTAAAATAGAAACTACTTTAAAGCTTCTCAACAAGTTAAAAAGTTTCGGAGGGAATCCGGACCCCCAGGATCCTTCCCCTAGATCCGCCGCAAGGTTTAAAAAATTGAACAAAAAACGCAAGTAGAAAGAGATTATTTATGAGTAAATGAAATCTGTTAGAATGAGAAGCAGGATAGTGTCATACAACCATGACAACATGAATAAAATAAACCAGTGTTAGGTTGGGTACCTGCAGTTGAAATCGGAATACAACACCTTATCATGATTAGACTCCCATCCTGTCACGCGGTGGAGCACAGAAATGAAAATTAGAGAACAAGCCTTTGGTTGCAGTGCACTAACGAAGTCATTTAGCGCAAATGCTGCACCAAACGGAGCAGCTAGACTGGAAGAAATTCATTTTGTTCTCTTGTTTTTCAGATTGAGGACTCATTCCGTTCCAATCCAGCTTAGCGCATCTACCAACGCTATACAAGAAGCGACGGATGACTGGTGCACCCCAGGAGTCGTGTTTCATTTGCCTGTCTTCGTGCAACGTAAATAACTGTGCCCTCCGGAAGGTACGAAGCTCATCGTATGACAACTGTTAGAGGGTGGTAGGAGTGGTGATGGTAGAAAGCTATTTTAGCGAGTCATGCTCTTCGACTTTGACACTAGAGTACGGAACCAGATCAGTAGTAACTCGAAAATCTAATTTTGTATCGCTACGGTTTTCCGCAAAAAAAATAGGGAGAGAAAAACGAGTGTAAACTCCACAGACAATAACTAAAGTCGGAATAAATTAAATTTCACTTTTAATTCTCTATCTCGTGTACTTTGATCAACCGTACGTGTGTAGAATGTATCGTCTAGAATACAGGAATGAAAATTAAATATACAAGATTAAATCAAACAATTATACGAAAAACTATTAGTTTGATAATATTTTTTGATTAAAAGTTAAAACTGGTTCCAACAGTATACTTGCAAAATTTTATCGGAACATTAAAGCAAAAATTAAGTTCTATCAAATATGTGATTTGTGCTGATTTGAAAGAAACATACACGCCAAAATTAAATGATGAGTTAATCATTGATGCGACACTACAGATTGATTGGTGAAGAAGCTATTGTATGCAATTCTGATGCCACAGATCAATGTTGCGCCGTGCTGTAAAAATGATCATTCGACTGAGTGGACGAACCCAATCACTTACAGACGCGAAATCACTTGCATCACCACATGCGCGCAAATTAAATAATAAGGTTCTATCACTACTGCAGCCCACCATTTCGATAAGTTTTATCAGTATCATCGAGTCGATCACACGTCTGTTGTACTGAGCAGGTTTAGTTAGAGTTGCCCGTGCCGCCTTTCTATCAACCATCCCAGGTATTGCCCAACCTTGTTCAATCCGGTTACAACAAATTGGTGCCATGACCAGGATTGTAATTGCATGTGTATGCGATTACAGACCATCTCTCCGGGAACATACATCTGGGATGCCTTTGTAATTTGTATACCGCTTTGTTTGAACAATTGGCATCCACCATTGTATATTTCTTATCTGGGACCAAGGCCTGAAAGCTTCAGGCAGAAGGTTAACCCATTCATGCCCATGTCGTTTGTGGGCAACAACGTTTTTCAACAGTTATAACTTTTGATTGAGACAAGATTAGCTCACAAAAACAAGTAAGGCTAATAAATGTAACTATTGTCTTTCATTTAAGTATTAACAGTTAAAAGGATCAGCTCTAGAACTGAAGTTATTGCAATTAGTCTGATTGGATTCCGATGGAGCAGTGCTGCCAGAGACAGTTTATGTTGATGTCGGAAGATCAATTTTTCATATATCTTCGTTATGTTGCAATATTATTGAAAACTGATAAAACTTATCAACTTAGACTGTCTTTTGCCACGTTCTCCACGCAAGTGAACTATTGTAACTATTCCAGTATTGAGCATTGGATGGTAAAAATTGAGCAGCTTCTCGCACTGCGAGGGAACCACCTATCTTTATGAAAAAGGATTTTTCGTGTTTCTTGTTCCTACCGCTCTCAATTAAAAATAGTTTTGAAACCCTACCTGCATTAAAAAAAAGTTGGGCATGAAAGGGTTAATACCTGTCCAATTTAACCGTTTTGTCCGCTGGTACGCTCTAGATTGTGTTCTCTTTCGTTCATTTTCCTTGAAGATTACCGTCATCACTACGCTGTTTGAAAGGAATCATCCAATCGGCAAACAGCAAACAACTGATGAGCCAACATTGAATATGTTATTCACGAAACTTTTCAAGATTTTCTAGAACAAATTATCAAAATTATTTCAAAACATTATATTGAACAGAACTCAACTATTTTTTTCCTAAATATTGTTCTAGATCTCGATAAGCTCGAGGCCCCATAGTCATCAATTTATCATGAGCACTTTTCTGAAATGGATTAGGGACACTTCTTCGAATAGAAAGCACAGTTTAATGTAAACTTGATCACCGTTAAACATAAACTTGCTCTCCGAAAAATTGCATACAATTCAATATTTGCTAAAATTTTATTTTTTTGATAATGCGTCAAGTTGAGACAGAAAGTCAGTGCGATTAACGACAATAATATTTTGGGAACTAGAAGGGAAATGATGAAAAATGACGTTTTCCGTTTGTCTAGCAGGGCAGGATCGGTTTTTATGGTCATCTCATTTTTTTGTTATCAATTTCATAAACACCTTCTAAACAGTAATGGAAATAATAAAATTTTAAAATATTTCATGTAAGTCGCTTTCAATGGTAAATATTTGAGTGTTGAATTGAATGGTGTGATAATTTTTTGTATACGAGAACTCGTTGTGGAATTATGAGCTTTAATATTGAAGAAAAGTAAAATTAACGCTGGAAATCATTCACGGTTACGGTCACGATTGCATTATTTCGAAACAGTCAACTTTGGATGCATAGTATCTTTGAAGAACATTACAATGTTGAGCAGTATCCCATCTAACAAAAATAATGGTGGCGGTCAATCCTAGAAGTAATTAAAAATAGTTTTTTAGTTCGAGATTTAGTGTCTTCAGCTAACTTTTTGAAAATGCTACTTCAAACAACTTTATTGAATGAAGCGGGTATAGTGTAGTTGGTCAGTCGATTGCCTTGTACGTAGATCTTTTGGGTTCGATTCCCAACCCCCGTAAATCAGGTTTGAAATTTTTCTAACCTAACAATAGATCCGAAAGATCCTAAGGTTCAAGCCTATATATCAAAATAAAAAAAACTTTGTTGAAGACTTTCCATAACTAATTTTGTTGAAGACATGAATACTCCTTGTATTCCGAATATCGAAATATATTAGACTAAAAACGTAAGAAAACCTTTAAAATAAGTTATTCTGATATTCCTGTAATTGATAATCCTCCACTTCATTTATATAGCTTTCCTATTTTTAACAAATTTAAATGACATTATCAACAACTTTCCTGAAGACACAAAGTTTCCTACTATTTTTGAAGAGTTAATTCTTCATAGATACTTCTAGAAGATCTTATGTTGGAAAGCTTCGAGTTCAACTCCAAAGATGAGCATTAGAGTAGCTGGAACAAAATCCATTGTGAATATTTTTTGTGGCGTGTGTCCTATTAACTCGTCTGCTGACAGCCTAAAAGTGCACTTTCTTTGGCTTCATAGTATTATAAATAAATATTACAAATAATATATTACAAAAAAAAATAATGTATGCAGCTTTGAAAGCTGTTCTATACTGATAATTATTGTTTGTACGACTTCCATCGATACTACCACCCCCCCATAAAACCGAATTTCTGGTTACGCGGCCGCGGTTAGGATATTCAAAGTATCGTAAAACTACTTTTTGAATAAGTTAATCGAACCAACACAATATTCTACAAATGTGGAAAGTAATGAAATTGAAGGACTTCATAAACTAGATGTCCATCTTTAATAGTTGATGCATTATAATTTTTTGAATAGGGGAACCCGGGACTATTCGGTCCTACCTAAGCAAATCGCCCTTTTAAGTGGATAGATGTGAAAAAAATAATCGGTCAAAATTCCTAATTGTTAGATTGAAATCTAAATTACATTTTGGTGCCATTTGTACTACTCCAATGCAGCGCTAGGTAGCGATTTGCAAAACTCTACGTTTTTCTATCCTTTTACAATGCAGGGGTAATTCAGATATCCCTACGAGGCAATTCAATTTTTTTAGTTTTTTTACAATATAATTATATTTACCTATGAAATATTTATTAGTGAAACTCTTTAAGCAGCAAAAAATAATTAATTTCGGTACAAAAACTTAATCTGGTTAGTCACAGCTGTCGATTGGCACATCATGTATTTTCTTTGCTGTGTTGCGTGCAATCACCTGCGTAGCCGCAAGCCACTGAACGGTGTTTGATAGATTAGGGGGTCCGAATAGCACAAAAGTGGTGCTCGTCTTGAAAATATCTGTATTTCCACCCAAACAAAAATCATTCCATAGAATAAGAGCCTCAAGCTTTCTAAAATGCATACCTTTCATTATTTTCATTTTTATTTGTTGCTTTAATAATGGTTTTAGCATTATGGTGGTATTTGTTTTGAGGATGGCAAAAAAATGAAACACGTTGTATATCCTTTAAAAAACAAATAATTAAATTCTACTGTCAAAAATAATGCTTTAGAATAACGGTTCCACGAATATGTACGACAGTCGAAAAGTCTTGCGATTTTCTAAGAAATCGGGAGGCCCGAATTACCCCCACTGTCTTTATAGCCCCGGTTCTTAAAAATTGGTTTTCTTACACAGTAGCAGATCCTCTTTCTGGTCCGCACCCCACGAAAAATTTTAACTTGTGGCATTTTAAAATAGTTACTCTAGATTATTTCCTTGCAGGGGAATGCGTACCGTGAAAAAACCGCGGATCACCTCGAAATTACTATTCGAAAAGATATAGAAAATCAACTTCTGTACTGGTAGGTGGATAGATGCCAAATTGTCCCAAAAACTAGTTATTGTCTTATTTAGTAAACATTAAGGCATAATAACGCAATAGCAGCAGTAAATTTTTTCCCCAGGATTATACCCCAGTTACTCCTCTGTGCATTGAATAATTTACGAGTTATCAGTTATTGAAAAATGTTCGATTATTTAAAAAACAATGTAACTATGAAAACATACCACAGTGAAAAAGTGTCAATTATTTGTTCCCAAGCTCCCAGATTTTTCTTTCAAATTTTCAACCCACACAAAAATTTAATACACAAACCTATTGAACCATGATACTTCAATTTCACAAATGCAATATTTCAATATATTTCGTTATTGAATTTACTTAGGGGAATTTTGGTTAAAACCGACACCTTAAGCTTAACACTTTTTCTAAGTTGCCACAAAACCAATAAAATTATAATTTTTATCCATAATTCTTCTTCAGAAAATTCTTAACAAGACTTAATTTTTTCAGCGCTTCAAAAAATTAATTTCATTAAAAAATATTGGTTGTAAAACTTGGAAAACAAAGTGACTTTTTGTAAGCACTGCGGGTAAAACCAACACCCCATAGGGGTAAGATCGACACCCCCTTTAATTTATTTTCTCTCCACTTTATTAAAATCTTTATCTTTATTAAAAATGAGATATATGCGTGATTAATAAAGTGTGAGTATGTATGATGCAAATATGTGCTTTTTATTGCTTCATCATGTAGTGAGGGGAAGAAAGTTCGAAAGCGTAGTACTATAAATAAGAGTATTTTATGCTATAGGATTATTTATTGATAGGGTAGACGAGCCCTTATTCATCTCATTAGTCAGTATGTCACACTATTTCGTTGATAACTCGACTTAGAGTGACTGGATTGCGGTTAAATAGGTGTCATCATCTTTGCTACGTTCCTAAGAAGCAGAACAGTTAAAATTTTTGCCTGGAAAATGTAAAATGCTCGTGTTTGAACGAAGTGAAAAGTCGAGTACAACGTATCCTTATTCATCCTACCATTTGAGCTAATGCGTTGAATAGAGATAGCAGATACTGTTCTAACTAATGTGTTCAAATGGGTGAGATGAATAGAGGAGCTAAGATGAATTAGGGAGCAGTTACCCTATGAGTAGTTCCAAATAATCCTTGCGCACATCATTGCAACCTCCAGTGGCATTTTATTTCATAAGAGAAGATTTTCAAGCGTTCTACGTTCTGCTAATTGGATTCATTCACTTAGAAGTGACACACACACACTTCTTAGTAAAACTATCTTTTTCAGATTTGATTTTTCGGACTCTGATTATCAACGATCTATTGGAGTATACATAATATCATTGTCTCATTGTGATAAAATTCGTCTATGACAAACCAAGAGAACACTAGAAATTCGGCTTGATGACCTTTTTGCAGAAATAGCAAAAGCTTCGTTAGAATCAGATAAGCAAAAATTCCAATTTTTGATTTTTAAAGAGACTTACAAGAAATAAACACAATAAAAGTATTTCTGTGTATTTCTGCTAATACTATAGTGTTCTAATAGGCTAATTGAAGTGTCACAAAGATCCCCAGTATTTTGAAATGAATCGCAACTATACACAACCATCTTAACAGGGTGTCGGTTTTACCCTAACCATAGGGTGTCGGTTTTACCCCAACAGCGCACATTTTTTTTATAAAAGCAATTAAAAATATTGAATTTTTCAAACTCGTCCTCAATGCACCTAGTTGATCATAGGACAGGCCGATAATAAAAGGTACTGCAAAATGGGGTGATTTGAAAAGCTTTCGTTCGGTTAAAACCTTAAAATCTACCAACGAAATTTTACATCCAGGCGAGTATGAACGCTGCTGTCGAATGTTTTGTTAATTTTTATGACATTCGGCGCACTAACGTAAATCAAATTTTTTTTTCAAATACTCTAAATAAACGTACTAATAATATTGTATCATTATGAAATGAATATAAATTTGATTTCTAGGAAAAGTTGTGGGGTGTCGGTTTTACCCACAGTGTCGGTTTTTCCCACAATTCCCCTACTTAAAATACTTATTAACACAAACTCTAAATTCCCATCTGAAAATTTCTTAAAGGCTACAGTTTTTTGTAAACCAATTCACGAACTGTTCGAGATGTGTTGAATACGAAAAAGGAACAATTGCACCAATAAGTGAATTAAAATTAGTTTATCGTTAAGGGGTTACATACCATTTTGTGAGAAAAATATCAAGAAAGTTTGAACTTACGTAAATACATAAAGCAATAATTTCATTACATGAAACTTATGGTAGTTTGGTAGTACGATTTTCAGTGAATTAAATAAGCATAAGTTTTTGAATATATATTGATAATTGGCGGAGTCGTGGCTTTTCCCTGAAACCCTTTTTTATTTAAGAGGTTTACGGTGATCACGATTGAAGACCAACAGATCAACTAAAATCCCAAAACTCCAAAAAATCCATTAGTGTAACATTATTATTTATTCAACTAATCGTTAAGGTACGAGGAGTACTCGTAACTTTACGATTATTTGAAAAAATATTAATTTTTCCTGGATTCGAGAACCTTTTTTTCCTAAAAAATGACTGTTTTAAGCTCTAAAAATTGAATTAAAAAATTCTCATCCACGAAACAAAAATGTATGCATAAAAAAGGAATCATCAAGGTATGCGAAAAATTAGTTGCGATCAATTGAAAAAATCGGTTGAGTTGTTTTTCGGCAATCATGATCACTGAAAAACCATTTTTGAAAAAACGACATTCCGAGATAATCAAGTTTAAAATTTAGTTTAATTTAGTTTAACAGTTATGTGTCCAACAAAAAAACACCCTTAACAGGCCAACGAGGGTATCCGGGTACCCACAAATTGAAATGCTTATAACTATGGCTTCCTTTAACCGATTTGGACACTTTTAAATATTTTGGATTCAGGAACTCGCCCACTTTTTGATTCTGTACAATAGAACCGGAATAATGGATCTGGTTTTTAATAATCCGTATTTTCCGGAGTAATGTTCCAGTACTAGGATATGATTTGTAAATTTTAATAATGTACTAGCAATATGAGTATCAAAACTCTTCAAATTGTCTCGGAAGTCTGTTTTTTATTGTTATGGGACCCTATGGCAATTTGAAAAATGGAATTGGAATGGAATGGCCACTCACGGCCCCACGGGAACCTGCTCCGGAATGTCCGTTCCGGGGTCAAATCACCAAATGGTTCCAAAACCACGAGATACAGCCTACTGATGCAATTCCAAGAATTTTGGTACCCATATTGATAGTATTCCATTGAAGTTCGCAAATAGTACCCCAGCACTGGAACCTGCTTCCGTAAAGCCGGATTCCCGGGAACTGAATGAAGTAACCCGATTCATTTTTACCAAGTCCAAAAGTGGATGAGTTCTTGAATCCAAAACGGCCAAAAGTATCAAAATCGGTTGGATATTACCTTAGTTACGGGCATTTTAGTTTTGTGGGTACCCGGCAGTGGCGGATCCAGGGGGAGGGTCCTGGAGGTCCGGACCCCCTCCGAAATTGTTTTATTTGTTGATAAATTTTAAATGAGTTTAAATTTTATACTATTTTCAAACTCTAAATCACTCAAAAAAAATTTGACCAGCAAAACTGATATACATTAAATAAGATTATTACATATTACAAATTGTACAATTTTCATTTTAAAATAAAAAATTCGAACCCCTCCCGAAATTTTTTTCTGGATCCGCCCCTGGTACCCGGGTACCCACGTCGGCCTGTTACGTAGTAAAAAAAATCAGGGGGCCCTCCTCACTCCCACCCTTATTATATCAACAATATTATTAACCCAAAAGCTTGACTTAGTGAAGTTCTAAGATGTCACAAAGTTTCAATTTCCAGCTATGGATAAAACATAGGAATTTAATTAATTGAAACTTAAAAAGGTACCCAGGTACCGCGTCGGACACACAACGGTTAAATTTTATTTGAAGTGCTCACAATAGTGCTTACTCGAATTTCCAACGCGACGGAGAACTAAGAATTGATATTGCAGCTCTTGATATCACGCTTGATATCTGAAATACATGAGTGCATAGTTGAAACTTTACTTCGATATCAACTTTTTTTAAAGACTTCCCAGTTGTATTTTTGATTCGAATTAATAATCCTAATGTCAAAGAAAATATTAAAGAAAAACTCTTATATCTTGTCAGGGAAAAACATTATCATTACTGGATCATTTTTTCGCGAATCTCTTCGAGAAACTTTCGTCACCCGCGCCAGTGCACTGGGTTCACGCTGTTCTAAAAATCTAGCAAAATCGTCTTAAGGTACCAGCGGGTCTCATTCAGAGCCATTTGCGCGATTTAAATTTGGGTGAGTTGAATGTGTAAAGAATACTAAAAACTAACGCCTATCCTATAATATTCAGTTGAGCAATTCGAGAGATCATGCTCACTGCAAACCATGAAAAATAAACTGCGTTGTGCAGCAACGGTCATTTCTCCGTTTATTAAAAAAGATTGAGGTGAAAATTAGTTAAAATGGTTTTTAGTTCGATTTATAATTAAAGAAAACAAAACGGCGAAACATGCATTTTCTTCGAGATTTCGACTTAGGCCTTTCTTCTCATATGGAATATAAAGGCTAAACTTACATTTTTAGACAGAACCGGGGCGTACGGGTATTATTCACAAAATTATTCTTTAAACGGCAGTTCTATTATATAAATGATAAGCAATATCTACTATGATCATGTCTACTCGATAGTTATTGCACGTAAACATTCTAATTGTCATAAGGTTTAACCAAAGATACTTCAGGGAAAACATGATCATAAAGTAATTTATACCTACAATAAAAACTACATTTAGAAAAGCATCGCCGAATATTGAATTTTTTTCTCCATTTGAATACATTGCGACTTAGATCTGTGTCGATATATGCATCTTTAAAATATGCTAAACAAAGAATTTACTCGAATTCAGCCTTGTTCGTCTGCTAGAGCCCATAAAACATAATTTGATATGAGGCTGACCAAATGGGGGGGGGGGGGGGGTTGACTAAATGGGGGGCTGATCAATTCGGATCTTCACTGTATTATAATAGATAGACAGTATTCGAAGAAGTTTCTTGTGAGCTAGTATAGAACAACTTTGTTTCTACTTACTTGGAGTTAACGGCGTAGCCAGAAATTTGGTTTGGTGAAAACTAACTGTCAAAATGGCATAATTCCGAAACCGTCATCTTCGAAGTTCTAAAATTATGAAGATTATTATTAACGTAGTTATGGAGAATTTACTATTCAAACTACTTTTGTTCGAGAGTTAATATCTTCAACAACGTTTTCGAGACTGCTGTTATAAACCACTTAGTTGATGACATGAAGGCTTCATGTGTTCAGGGTATCAAAATGTTTTAGGCTATTTGTATAAATAATTATTATTTTACTGTTTATGATAAATCTCTTCTACTGTTTAGAAACAATAAAAATTACATTTTATCCAAAGCTTGAGTTTGTGAAGCACACAATAAAAAGTTGTTTTGCAAAAAAAATAGATTTAAGAACATTGACCGTCGCTTCACAACACAGTTTATTTTCATGGCTTGCGGTGCGCACGTTCTCTCGAATTGCTGAACTAAATATTATAGAATTGGCTTTAGTTTTTAGTATTATTTACAAATTTAACCCACCGAAAGTCGTGTAAATGGCTCTGAATCAGACCCGCTGGTGCCCTAAGACGATTTAGCTAGATTTTCAGAGCAGCGTGAATCCGGTGCATTAGCGCAGGAGACGGAAGTTTCTCGAAAAGTTTCGCGAAAAAATGTTCCAGTAATGGAAATGATTTTTTCTGACGAGATATGAGAGTTTTTAAATACGTTCTTTGGCATTAGAAAAAGCAATAATAATTCAAATCAAAGATAATACTGGAACACGCATGCACTTCAGAGATAGCACGATATCAAGAATTGAAATTTCAGTTCTTAGTTCTCAATCGCGTTGGAAATTTGAGGAAACTCCATTCGGAGTAGGCACTTCAAATAGATTAAAAAAAATTCGATTTTTTTGTCCCAGCACTTTAGGAAAATTCAGTTTTCTTCACACAATGCATTGATTAAAGAACTTAGATATAGTAATATCTAGATATAGTAAAGTATGAAATTTGGACAACGCTTCCAGCAAGGCACCATAATAAACTTCATACTCTAGGCACACTTATTTGAAACATCCAGTGTTAATTTTCACCTGCTAGGAGATACCATGTGAACAAAATGGCAGCGAATGCCCAATATGGAACCTAGCTATTATTCCAAAAAATGTTTTGGCGCAATGGAGGATTATGGCATACCATTAGTACAAAAGGCTGATTACTCTCCAAATGTATTACAACTGCATCCAAATGAGGATTTCTGGGATAATTTGAAGAAGAGAGTATATACCTACCAATTACTTTCCAATCTAAACTAACAAACATGATAATCAAAATTAAGAAAGAAATTAAGAAAATGTCAACATCAATTTTTTCGACTCCTTTGCAAAAAGTTCCTGCAATTTGTCATAAAGCTTTTCGAATGGTCTCAAATTTTCTACTTTAAGTTAATAAGCTGACAAAGTTTTTCATATAGAGAGAACATTTAATAAATTTACAGAGCATTGGTAATAATTCAGTTCAGTTGAGAAAGAAAAAAAAATGTGTCCCGATTTAGTCAATGTCTCCATTTTGTCACCTAAAATTCACCATGGGGCTGATAAAAATGGGTCTTTACTGTATTTATTATTCACTATGCTCCACATTAATAGGTACATCCCATTTTTTTAGAATATTTTTTTCAATTGCATCAAACTACACCAATTTTAAAGTAGTTTTCAAGGGGTTATTTTATCAACTTCTTCCAAAATTTGGCGTACCTATTTGTGTGATACTTTATATTAAAAGGGTATCCCAAATCAATTGGTATACGAGGGTTTATATGTTATTTATATATGATAGAGAAAATATAGAAATTTTCAGCTTTTTATAGATTTTCAGAGCAGCATGCACCCAGTGCCGGTCACCCAGTTACGGAAGGTTATGAAAAAGTTTCGTGAAAAAGAAAATTCAAATAATGATTATGATTTTTCCTAATGGGTTTCCAGAGTTTTTTATTTGTTCTTCGGCATTAGGATTAGCGATAATAATACAAATCAAAAATGCTACTGGGAAGTCACTTTTAGTAAAAGTTGATATCGAAGTAAAGTTTGAACTATGCACACATGCGCTTCAGAGGTAGCGTGATAGCCTGAGCTGCAATTTCAGTTCATAATTCTCAGTCGCGTTGGACATTTGAGTAAACGCTATTGAGTGTATGAACTTCAAATTGATTAAAAAAAATCGATTTTTTTTGGTTCAGCACAACATAGGAAAGTTCAGCTTTCTCTACACAACGCATTAATTGAGGAATTTAGATATGTTATCAGAGCATTAGCAATAATTTGTTTGTATGTCTATATTATGGGCAATTTTTCTGCTTTTCCATTGATTTGGTTTAGCCTTTGAGATTTCTAGCACTGATATTGTCCTTTACTGATTTGAGCGATTCTCTGAGTCTTGCCACTATCCCATGTATTATGTGTGATCAAAAACACCTCGAAGCATCAAGTTCTAAATGTTCTCAATCGATATAGTATTCGAAGAGTGGTAAGAGTTATAAGAAATATCTCATCACACTGTTAGGTGGATTAAAAGCGTTTTTGCACTTATTTCTTTCTGGGATGTCACCATACCCACGGATAGCATATGGGTTAGTGTATTGGGCCGGAGTCTCAAAGGTTGCGAGTTCGAGTCTTGCCTCTGGGGGGAATTTTTTTTCACATGATTGCTTAGCTTCACTCACCATGTCCGATCGTTTTTCCCCGTTGGATACCACCAGTCCTAAATAAGGTATTGGCACTTAAGTCAAAAGACCAAAAATTGAATTATTAGTTTAATTCGAACGGGCGGGTTCGCTCCCGTCATACCTCTATTCGTTGGGCAAGGGACCAGAAATCGACAGTCTTCATTAGCTCTGTCACCCACCGAAGTACGATGGGTAATGAACTAAAAATTAGACATCAGACGATAATAAATACCCGGGCCTTGGTATCTAGCGGGGAAATTAAATAGATCAAATGTGTTGGGGTGATCAGTTGCCGTTAGGGTTGTGGTACCGGTAATACCGGTACCGAAAATCCCGGTAATACCGACCCATTTTTGGTACCGTAATACCGGTACTGAACAAAAGCCAGTATCGGTATTTTCGGTACTATACATTTTTTATGACAAATAGGTTAACTCTGCAGGGGGATCTGGTTCAAAATACCGGTCTGCAAGATAACGTTTAATTATATTAATTTTCCTTCTAGATAAATCGTTGAGATAACACCTTTGTGTGGGAATGAGGTGGGACCATCAGCATAATAATTCTAAAAGTTAAAGTTTTATTAGCGACATTCTAATTGGTTTCCATTATTCACTTATCTATAAAAGAACGAACAGCGATTTAGTAGCTAACAATTTTAGACTGGTGAACTGCTTCAAATGGGGCGATTTGTAATTATTGGTGATCGGAAAATTCAGCAAAACTCCATAGTTTACAGGAAAGCAAGGAGCCTTGATATGCATTAGAGAATAATAGGCAAACGACATAAAGGTCGAAACCAATTTTCAGAAAAGCAAGAGTGGAAATGCGATTAATCTGCTCGGATTTACTGCAATTCTCGCTTTGATTTACTGTTGTTAATAGGGTTTCATACATTTACCATCTGTTCAAGTCGACGAAAGTCGCACCTCTTAGCAGTTATTCATTTCAAAGTGGCCTAGATTTCGAAATAAAATAAGGTGCCCTATACGAAAATATCTTCTGTGAAAGGAGTCTTGCCATTCCGAAGCAATTAAAAACAATAAACATGTTTTTTGATCAGCGCAAATCAATCATCTGAGAATAAGATCATCAGTTTGAGCATTCAATTTCAGTTTGAAGCTTTTTTCGAATTTTTAAAAAAAATGTTCGAGTACCGGTACTACCGGTACTGAGGGCTTCAGTACCGTAGTACCGGTTCCCGCCAAAAAGGGTCGGTACTGCGAACCCTAGTTGCCGTTGTGTGTGATTCTCGCTTTGCAGGCAGGGTACGATCACCGTCGCCAGTGGGATAATCATATGTTCTTTCTGGGATCGGTAGAATATTCGAAGAGTGATAAGAGTTATAAGAAATGTCTCATCACACTGTTCACACTGTTAGGTGGATTAAAAGCGTTTTTGCTCTTATTTCTTTCTGGGATGTCACCATACCCAGGGATAGCATAAGCGTTAGTGCATTGGGCCGGAGTCTCAAAGGTTGCGAGTTCGAGTCTCGCCTCTGGGGGGAATTTTTTCACATGATTGCTTAGCTTCACTTACCATTTCCGATCGTTTTCTCCCGTTAAATACCACCAGTCCTAAATAAGGTATTGGCACTTAAGTCAAAAGACCAAAAATTGAGTTATTAGGTAATAATACGACATTCGTATTTAATAAGCCGTGTGGTGTCCGGCGGGCTGAAATCTTTTTGCACTATTTCAACCAAGAATAGAACCTCTGGGAACTGCTCCCATGTCGTAAGAGGCGACTAACAACATGCTAGGAGTTCCTAGGTCGAGGTTTTGCTCCGTACCGAAGACTTAACCTGGACGGACCTTAAGGTTTTCCATATTACCCTCTTTCCAGTCTGTATTTAGTGAATCACTGACATATACTCACCTTTTCTGATTCGCCATTCTTGATTGTGTACCAACGTTTTAAGTTTCTTCTGGCGGTTGTATATTAGCCGTAAATGACGAAATCTAATTCTACACTAAGTAACAGAATATATTAATATACCAGCACTTCCATGCCAAGGTTTAACTTCCAAAGCTTTGGTTTAAAAACCGTTTTTCAAAAAGGAAACTTTCATGTAGGAAATTTATTGAATTGGCCTAAGATGGAGCTGTCGAATTTCACAAAAAGCTTTTTATGTTGCAAGTGATCTGTAGTTGTGTTAAATTAGGTATTTTTCTATTATATTTGGAACCGTCTACCGACAAATCTACATTTACGAATACCTCCAAAAGTGACTCCTTGAGGTCTCATGAAGGCCTGACACTAGCTTTATGATACTTTTGCTTTTCTAAACAGTAATAAAAATCTTAATATTCAAGAACTTCACTTTGTCAGAAAATGTAGGGCCATCGGAAGCTAAAACTTCGTAAAATCGCACTCCTGGTCCTTTTTTCAAAGTCATCCAGTGCAGTACTCTACGTCACTCGTTCGAATTTGCACCGCTCATATGGTAGTCGGTATTTGCTAGTATTGCTGTTCTCCCATCCATTCTGGTCGTCAAACGGTGGGATAGCAAAATTCTCACTAGTTTCCTATCTCTAGTCGAGAAAACATTGCCGTAAAAATGAATAGTTGATCGGAAATTAGCCCCAATACGACTAATCTGACTAGTATCTATGAACACGGGTCAATACATATTGAAAATTCGCCGCGTCTGTTTTTATGAACCTAATTTAAAGCTCCGTTATTGCTAACAAGCCCGTGCATCAGATTAACAATCCTTTATATTTCCCTTCAGTGTTCTGTATTATCGCTCGTATACTTGTATTCCACAAACAAACCGATATGAAAATAAGAAATACTTTCCTTGATTTATAACATCTCGCGCTATTTTTGCCAGTATAATATGTAGTCACTCGGTAGTTTTGAAGCCAATAAATATATCGTAGAGAAGAAGTAGCGAATTCTGTCCAAATACTGTTGCAATAAATAGTGATCCGGCCCATTACGCAGATAAGATTAGCTTTTCTAGGCAATACTCCCACGATCGGCTGTGTGGAGTTCAAATTGCTTTTGTTTAGGGAACATAGTATACTCTCGGTAGCCGGCTGCCCAGAGTTTAAAAATAACAAAAACTAAACAAGATCTTCTCTTTTTCGAGTGATCGTGCACTCGAAGACTAACTAAACAACTACCTAATAAAATATGCTTTACAGGTCGCATCGTTTGCTTGGAGCGAATCCTAGACCTGATACCCTTCCAAACTACCAACTCCGCGACACCTATGGAAGAGTCTGATGAATCGTCGTCCTTCCGTTAAGTAGGTGGAGCATCAACACTTCCCGTCTACCTTATCCTTTATCCTTCCCCGTGAACGATGGAGATGGGGGCGGCCGGCAATGATGGCTATCATGCTGTTGAGGTTTTAATATGGGTCGGATTGGTATGAATTCCTACTTACCACTTCCTAAGCAACTCTTATTAGATAATCAGCAGTCAAACATGATGAAGTCAGTGTGCAATCCGCCAAAATCATCGTCACAACGCAACGCAACGCAACGCAACGCAACGCAACGCAAATAATACGACATTCGTATTTAATGTTAAATATCTCTTCTGATAATAGTTCGATTTCAATAAATAGCCCGTTCGAAAGGTATTCGTATAAGCTATCTAAAAATGTATAAGGTGTTCATTTATGTTGTCGATTTCGACAGTAATTTGCAAAAAAACTGCAACAATCTCACCCAGTAATTTCAAAAAAAATGCTTTTTCACCCAATTAAACATCTCTATCTAGTAACTAAACATCAGAATCAAAAACAAATTAATAGCGTTCTGTCTGAGTGTTAGGCCTTTCATTTGAAATTAGTTTGGATAAGATCGGTTCAGCCGTTGCTGAGAAACACGAATGAAAGTTTGTCCGTTACATACACAAAGGCACACACAGTCACACACAGAGTCCCAAATCGTCGAACTGAGTCGATTGGTATGTAAGACTCGGCCATCCGGGCCTCGGAAAAAATCTTGAATGTTTGAGCGAATTGTATACATTTATTTTATAGGAGATGTAAAAATGAGTAAACATTAAAAAAACTTCTGCAATCTCATTAATAACGTTAGAACCATTGGTCGCACTAAAACAGAAGGCTCCGAAGACCAAAAGTACATTTATTTACGTTTGATTTAACATAATAACATTTCATATCGGTGTGCTATAACGATATTTGGATTCTACTACACGTATTTTTTTTAAAGAATAAATTCTTTATTTTTACTATAATTTGAAAACTATACTACTATAAGATTTTTGGACTCCATTTTCGAATTCAGCACATAATTTCATATCGAAAATGGAGGTCATACGGGGGTATACAAGGTGCGCCAGCTGGATGTATCGTTTTTCAACATTGACCGCCATTTTTGAGCCGGTGTTCACAAGAAAAGTTTTTTTAGGACATTTTATGCGTCTTTTGCGGGCATTTTGCATGACATTCGACAGCATTTCGGGCTTAATCGCAGTAAAGTCAGGTCGTATGTCAGCTTTGAGTTCGTCAAGGTACTTAGGTTCGCTAGAATACACTTTAATTTTTAAGTAATTCCACAGAAAAAAGTCTGGCACCGTTAAATCCGGAGTACGAGGAGGCCATTCCAAATTACGATTTTTTTAGACAACGCGTCCTGGGAGTTTGCTCTTGATTGTAGCGGTTGCGGTGTGGCAAGGTGCCCCGACTTGTTGAATATAGAAGTTTTTCAGACCTTTTTTCTGCATTTGTGGACAACAGTCTCTCTCTCTCTCTCTGTAAAAAAAATAAGAACCGATGATTGTTTTGGAGCACACTTCAGCCCAAACAGCTACTTTGTGGTCGTGCAGTGGTGTTTGATGTATAACGTATGGGTGTGTGTCCCTCAAATTCGACACTTTTTTTTAATTTACTCCGCCGGAAAGAGTGAAGTGAGTTACGTCCGTCATTAAAATTTTGTTCCAAAATCACCCTCTGCATCAATCATTCTTGCCTTGTAAAGCGCTACGATTTCAGCGCATTCATACCTAAAATGGCACTAAATGGGGTTCTAGAATAGTGTTTATCTGTCAAAATTTGCTGGAAAATGGCGGAGTTGTTTAATGTTGAAGTAAGATACATCCAGATGGCGCACCCTGCATATTGAACAAATTTCTATTTTAATTGTGTAAGCTAGTCTTATTAATATTAAATATCTTCTAAATAACTTTTTCAATTATCTTGGTAGAGGCATGAGGTGGGATCATCATCATCATCATAAAGTTTGCTGTAATTTACTGTAAAATTCAAATATCTAAAAAGTTGATATTCTGACCTCCATGGCCAATGCGACATCGAGCCGAAAACTAACAAAACGGTTATTCTGCCTTAACCTATCAATTTGGCAAATGAAAAATGATATCTATGCCAACTGCACTCAGTGGTCCAACTTTCACCATAATTCTTGCAGTAAAAACTATAACTCATTTTGACAGAAGTAAATTACAACTATCCAAAAAGGAGTGCCCTTTCTCTAGCCTCACAATTCGGCTAGTAAAACGCACTTTTCCAAAGCTTACCATCGGTATTCTGCCTTCCAAGAGGGGCGTACTAAAACAGTACATACGTACAAATCTCCAGTCATTTGTTCTCCGTAGGAAGACTAGTTTCCACAAAGGGCGTGGCCCACCGCTGACTCAGAAATTGCTTAAAAAGCGTACAACGGAAAAGCATTCATAAATCAACGCAGTTGACGTCAGAAGAGGAAACGTGGCTCGTTAGAGAGGCGGTTCGCTGAAAGGGTTTACGAAGACGTTCACTGTTACAGTTTCTTTAAAATATCTTTTTAGGAGCCTCCATTTATTATCCATGTGGGAATGCATTTTTGGTGTTTATGAATGGTGAATTTTTAGAAAAACCTTACTATGGGGATGATCGAACCTATTGCACGCTTAACGCACATTAGTCGTAACTATATAATATGAACTTATGGCATCGTTTCCTCCTTTTACGCATATTTCTCGGTTTGACATACTACCGTAACGAGCTTACAATCGTTCTTGATTGCTTAATTGTTACGATTACGACTACGATTTATCTTGACACTACTGCCAATCCCCCTGCCTTTTTATACTGTACGCACTGTATTTACCGCACCGCAACCGCGCGGTAATTCGGTAAATGCGGTAAACATGAAATGACCTATCTGGTTGGTAGAAGCAAAGTTTCGATAGTAATTTATTTTTTAACTGACATCTGTATCATTATGTGTTCTTAAATACGTTTTGAATAGTGACAAAAATATATTATTATATGGGTCATTCCACGCGAAGTGATCAAAAAAAGGTGCAAACTTGAAATCGACCTTCACGGATTTGAACCAAATTTGGAGGAATTGTTCATCTAGGGCCAATATATAAAAACCTAAATTTTTGTGTCAATTGAACCACCCCTCGGGTCATGGGAGCACCCCCCGTTTTGGCAAATTACCAAAACCCTTGTTTTTCTTTTGATCATATCTCCGGTTTTATTTACTCTAGAATCAAACCGCAAGTTGGCTTTTGAAGAAAATTGTTCAAGGAGTCTAGAAAAAACATTATTTTTTGCCGGCAGTGCTGCCAACTATGCGATTTTTTCAGTTAAATATTTAAAGTTAATGTTTCTCTCAATACATATATTTACAATACACCTCTGGGGTCATGGTGCTCCCATGACCCCAGGGGTGGTTAAATTGTCACAAAAACTTAGGTTTTTATATATTGGCCCTAGGTGAACAATTCCTCCAAATTTGGTTCAAATCCGTGAAGGTCGATTACACGTGCCTTGATCACTTCGCATGGAATGACCCATATGTTTGATGAATCGTGTTTAAAGAAATTCAGATTCAGCTGAATAAAAGCTTGTTAAGAAAACCATATATTAATGAAAAATTGAAATTCTAGCCATGTTCCCAAGTCATAATTGTTATCATTATTTCATTTTGTTGGTTACAAATAAAGACCAAAATCTACACATTGATTCATGAAAGTTATAAAACAAGTATTGTAAATTAGCAGGACTTGATTTATGTAGGATTGATTTATGCTAATGAATTATTACAGAAAAAATGTACTGAATTCTAGGTACAAATTTTTAATTCGTGCGAATAGATTGTTACTGGTGTTCAGAGTAGCACCAACTTAGAAGGCTTACTAAACATTTTAGTCAATATTTCGATCAAATAAATTGCAAAGTGCTGGGATTTAATTCAATCTCAATTCTATTCAGCCACCATATATAATATAATATATTCTGTTGCTACCATGGTAAGATTCGAACTCCTCTGATGACACTTTAACTCGAAGATTTTTACTGATTTGGGTCAAAATTTACGATCGCGTAGCTTATTTTATAACGAACAACTTTGTTGAAGATTACATATTGATTGGAGGTTTCTCAACAAAGTTATTTAACTTTGAAGACCAACCGATATTTTTGAAAATTCTTGTTCTAAGCATCCCAAGTAACAAATTAGGTTTATGGTACTCTTGAAGATATCTTCAAGATTAGTTTCATAAAACCGTGTATAATTACTCTACAACACTGCTTTAAGACAACCATAAACCCCTCTTAAAAAGAAAAAGGCCCATACTTAAGAAGGTTCTCAAGAGTATTTTCCAAGGTTTTCTTAAAAGTTTTAGGTCTTATCAATATATTCTTATAGTGGTGTTTAAGACTATTACAAGACTACCATAAGTCTTGATAGTTTTATGGTTTTCTTCTTCAAGAACACTTATAGTGCGCTATGAAACTGCTTTGTTAGACAGAGGGCTTGGTGAATAGTCGAAAAGAATCCGCTTGGGAAAAAATCTATCTATCATATGATATTCCTTTACCAAAATGGATGCGAATGAAAATCGATAATATAAATGGCCAGGTTTTTAAGCTAATGATTGAGAAAGTATACATGCTGTTGTAAGTTTTCCAATGATATGCAATATAAAAATACGAAAAATTCAACGCGCCGTGAAACAATTTCAAAAACATTGATTTTTATAGAAAATATTAAATCATTTCGAAAATTCAATAATATATAAAAATGTTCTTAATTGTCAAATTTTGGATAAAACGCGTGCATAGACATTTTTCTAGTTCAGAAATGTATTTCAATCAGTGAGAATCAGTTCAGTATATGAAAAAAGGTTATTATTTTAATTCTTATGCTAATGGCTACCATTTCGAAGTGGTCAAAAATAGCAACGACGCCATTACTTGTCATTGCATTTAACTGAAACCACCATGAGATCTTATTAAAACTAACTATTCTTATTCAAGATCGTAATAAATTCATTTTTATTTATGATACACTTGAAGAAAAACTGTTGCACTAATTAGAATTTTTCAAGAAAGAAAGGTTTGATAGAAGATCACCATAAATCCAGTTTATTTTGCATTGAAACTTTCAAAATGTAGTTTTATGGATATTTCTTCAAGAGCTCTTGAAGCGCACTTAAATCTCGCCAAGCATATACAACTTTTCATAAGCAATGTTGAAACCAAATTCACTCAGTAATGCCTTCATAAAACTACAATAAAATTAAAATAAAATCAATTAGCATTTGGATTGTTACTTGGAATGTGCGAGAGAGGGAACACATAACTTTATATTATATTATCTTTTTACTGCAAAATCGGATCAATTTGCAGTCTTCGGTAATGTTGATCCTTACACAATACGCTGTATATCTGCAAATATTGGGATGCACAAGATAACACTGGCATTTTGTACTGAATTTATTGTTTCTATTGCCTATTTTTCATATATTTTCACATACAAACTTCAAAACTCTTGTGAGTGAACTAGAGTGTTCGACTGAATTGAAACTGTTCATATTGGAATTTGAAAATGGCTGACTAAATTATTTCTCTAGTTGGGATATGAGAGTATAGTGGTGTTGTTTTAAAGGATATTTGCTCAAACGTATTATGAACTTTATAAGATTTTATGGTCACCGCAATATATTTATTTCATGGACTTGTTGACTTTTCTCGCTGAAAATGAGAACTCCAAATTTTCTCATTACTACATGTAACGTTTCGGCTTACTGCTCTTCAGCCATCGTCGGACGCCTACAAACATTTATTTAGCATTAACGTTAACACCAATTTGTTCACAAAAAATTACAAAGCTAGCATTCACAAATCAAAGACAATTTACAATTTACTCACATAAACTTATATCACGCATCTCCATTCACTCTCATTCACTCACCACCGCTAGGCGAGCGATCACTCTTCGACTGTCTGCGTTCCTCGCTATTCCAACACTGTCGAAGCTTGGTGACCAGACCGTCGTATGTTGTGCAGAACGTTCCACATTCTCTTTGTAGGTTCACCGTTTTTTCTTCGTCGAGAATTTCGATGTGAAACATCTCTGCAGGACAAACGGCGAGTAGGCTGGAAACGAGAGTAGCGGAGCACAAGAACGGCGCGAAGAAAAAAGATGGGAGAACTGGTTTAGCCCAACACACATTGCAAGAAGAACACATCTTCGATTTCGCCAACACCCGGATACTGGAAAGAATCGAAAAACAGGAGAGCAGACTAACTGCAGAGATGTTTCACATCAAAATTCTCGGCGAAGAAAAAATGGTGAACCTACAAAGAGAATGTGGAACGTTCTGCGCAACATACGAGGGCCTGGTCACCAAGCTTCGACAGTGTTGGAATAGCGAGGAACGCAGACAGTCGAAGAGTGATCACCCGCCTAGCGGTGGTGAGTGAACGAGAGTGAATGGAGATGCGTGATATAAGTTTATGTGAGTTAATTGTAAATTGTCTTTGATTTGTGAATGCTAGCTTTGTAATTTTTTGTGAATAAATTGATGTTAACGTCAGAGTTAAAAATAATCGAAGCTCTTTCTTGGCGGCTGAAAATGAACCTGACGCGACTCGCGGTGAATAGAAACAATATTCATTCAAATATCCATCCTTATTCATTCAGTTGAATATCGTACAATATATTCATTTCACTAATTATCTAGGAAAATGTTTTCAAATGCCGGTAAAACATATGAAACAACAATCATCACTGCTTACATTGTACCAGGGTCTATTTTGATGTGTTTGATTCGTTGCTGCACGGTCGCTTCGTGTAATAATCGGAGACGAATGAAAATCTGTATGGATGAATGGGCGGTTTGTTCGTTTGACGTTTTCAGCTGTGTCACTGAATATTGAAAATGAATGCGGCTGAATATGATCAATTTTCATTCAATGAATTTGAATATTTTTAACTCTGGTTAACGTTAATGCTAAGTAAATGTTTGCAGGCGTCCGACGATAGCTGAAGAGCAGTAAGCCGAAACGTTACATGTAGTAATGGGAAAATTTGGAGTTTTTATTTTCACCGAGAAAATTCCACAAGTCTATGAAATAGTATTATGAAGTTATCTGTTCGAACATGAGTATTCTTTTTCATTCCCTCGATAATCCGTGAGGGTAGCAATTTTGCACTGGTTGAAAAATGTCTATTTTTTCTTGTATTAATCTTAGAATGAAAAGTTTAGACAAAGCGTTAACATAATACTCACGACATATCTGTACCGACTTGTCGATTCAGTCAGGTATAAATCTCTCGTTTTTCGCAAAAATCCAGAAGCATCAATCACTCTCGCTGTGGGGATGCGCGAAACAAGCATTGTATTTTTAATAACTTAGCGGAATGTAGTTTTAACACTTTTGCAAAAATAAGAATACTTTTTTTCTAAAGTTGTAAAGTTACGTACGAAAACCGAAATATGTGGTACGTGCATCTTTGTAATCTTGAAGCTAAGGGTCAGGTGAACTAATTTTTTTTAATTCGTTTTTTTGACACGGCTCAATGCGTTAGCTTAGAAGAGCCATGGGTCTTTTATATATTTACATGAAGTAAAAAAATAAAAATAACAATAAATTTTATTTTGAGCCTGCAAGATCCCGTGCGCGCAACTTGCTATTGTGCCTTCTTTCGCCAACTTCGGGATTATCTCGTTGTTGTTTACGTCCGTATCATCATCTATATTACTGCCATGATACTCGCGATCAGATGTTCTTCCTGGCTTCTTGCCCTTGCGGGTCACGAATGTGAACACTCCATCCTTGGTGGTAGCTTCTTCACTGGTGGCATTAGTTGTTGAATTTGAAGTACTTGACGCAGCTTTAGCAGTTGTCATTATTGCCTGAACAGCAGCCACAAATTTGGCAACCGTTTGTGGTTCAGGTAAAGATATTGGAGCCTGTGTGTTGACATATCTTTCTGGAGATGAGCTTTCCTCAGCTGTTTCTGGGCAGGGTTGTCCGTAATGTGCCGTTTGTTTACAAAACTTGCACGTATTAGTTTGTCCTTGATATGTACAAAGAGTTCGCTGTGTAATGGTATCACCCCCTTCTGTGTTGTACTGCAGGGTAAGGTAGGAGGGAATGGGTTGGTCTACCCGCATTCTCGCCACAAGGACACCATTTGAAATACCTGGGAAGTAGTTTCTCCATGTGTCCTCCGTAATAGATTCCACTGCTCCGAAATGCGACATGAATTTTTTAATTGCTACTTTGCAAGTAAGTGGAGATAAATCCTGTAATTTAACTTCAATATTCCCATTATCCATGTATATAGGGATCTTGATTTCAGCGTTGTCACAAACAAGCACGTGTTTTAAGTTGTTCTGCGAAATGAATCTTTGTTGAAGGTTATCAGCACCGCATGCCTGACGTGCTCAAGCTGTATGCAGGTGACTTCCGAAAACCGAAGCTGCATTTTCACCTTCAGCAGATGTTCCACATCACGAATACTTGGTCTTATGCGAAAAGACCTGAAGTCAACGGCCACTGTGTTAGGCCGAATAATCACGTTTTGGTGATGAGACTCAGTCATCTTGATAGATCACGCAAGAATAAAAATAACGGTATCCTTTGTTCTTCAGACAATGCGCACAAGTAACTTTGCACTGGCTCGGACAGAAGCAGGAGCACACTGAGTATCGTGACCGATGCCTTTGATGGTTGAAAATAGACTGCGAACTAATTTAATTGCAACTCAAGACATGGTGAAAGTCTTTCTAACATTTTCCATATAACCCTTAGAAAAAATAAATTAAGTGCTATGAAGATGGATGGGTAATATCTAGGACATAATCGGAGTGTCGTGACTTATAATTCAAATCGAATGACAATCAATGAAATGTGTGGGAATGTTTCAAATTATTCTTTATAATGATTAGGGTGGTTCTGAAAAGAGCCTTTGTTGTTGACATCGGCGTTGATAGGTGATGCGCTGGATTCGAAGCTCTTGCTTTGAAATGTCTATAAGGTTTTGACGAAGTTATGCCTTTGTTAGTTCAACAGGAGGCCTAGTGGGTTGTAAATCAATTTCCACGTACTTATTTTATTTGCCAAACAGTTGTGTTTAGTTGAACAGTGCATTCAGAAGAATTTCAGTACTTGAAAAGTTACTCCTTTCAGCTGAAAAGTATAATTCCAAATTCCACCTGATATAGGACACCATTGATGTCTATGAAATAAGGAGATAGGTAAGTATGGACCGAATATGTATGCTATTAATGCTCTTTTCCAAGATGATGGGTGATTTTGCATGCAGAAATAAGTTTTCCAATAACAAATCCCCGAGATCAAGCGAAGAAACGAAAAAGGAGTCAAAGATATGTATCTTCCTTTTTCGTTTCTTTGTTCGATTTCGGGGATAACTGATGTATTCTTGAATGAATCTGTTCCCCATCGCCCCCTTCTCTTGTATACCAAATTTGACTTAAATTCTAACTTTTTGAATTTAACAAACTCCATCAGACATTCCGTGGCATTGTAATATTTGACAAGATTCATTTCAACTTCTTCGTCGACAATTCCAATTGATCTATTCGAAATTAGTATATTTGAAGAGACAAAGAACTATTCTGCTTTTGGTTTACAGACTTTCCAGATAAATTTGAGGAGACTTCCATACATCGGAGGGTACTGCTTAGCAGCAAGGGTTTAGTTACATTCATGTAAGATTTAGTTTTTGAAAGGAACACATGTCGCATAATTTAGGTTATGGTCATTTAAGCCAAGCTCCAAGTATATTGCAGCGGATGTATTTTCGGCCATTTCGCATAGGTTATGCAAAAAATCGCCACTAAATAGACTTTTCTTGCTGAGCAAAGAAGGTCCAGTGCGAAGTTTTCTTTATCGTTTGCTGTTGTGATCCATATTGGACGAGTAAATATTTTAGAATCATTTCTCAAAGTGAATTATAACAGTTGATTTTGACGTCTTTATGCTAGATTATGCGAAATGTATTCGTTTTGACATCAAAATATGATTTGAGGACAAGCTTGTAGCTATACCCTCAGATGCATGAAAATATTCGAATAAACACCAAAAAATAATCTTTAACACAAAACTCATTTATTTTATACGAAGAAGTTGATGGAAAATCTAGAATTATAATTTTCGGCTTCTCAAATAGAGGTGTGCGCCGATGCATTTTTAATCGGCGGCGACGTAAGCGACATTTTTGGCCGGCGGCGGCGGCGTTGGCGGCGTCACGCCGTTGGACCCTACCGGCGGCGGCGCGCCGGCGTGTATCGGCGTGACGAATATTGACGCCAATGTAACTAAAAAAAATTCTTGACTGCACAATTCCTTTCCCAAATTTTCGGTTTCTATTGTAACAGACTTCACAGCACATACAAACAAACGTTACAGCTTAAAGAAAATCTAAAAAATCATCGCCCACAATGTACTAGCGACATCTGTTGAACTCATTGCACAAAATGTGATTCTCGCAACCATATCAATTTTTTTTTCAACTGAAGCTCCAATAGTACCCACCCTGCTTGCCAAATGCAAGATAATAAATGAAAGGTGGAACTATTTTTACAGTTGTAAAATTTGAAGAACGAAATAGAAAAATTGTCGATGTCGCATACTACGACTTCGCATGAAATAATGATTGCAATGGACAAATTTGAAGAGTGCAGAGTAACGACTGTATTTCAATGACCCATAATAATTATTTATTGCTCTATATTTGGAAAATTAAGCAACGGTAAAACAATTTTTGTTTTGTTTGAGGAAATTAATTGTTGTTGTCGTTTCATTGTTTTTTGTTTCTATTTAGTCATCTTTACCGTAAGCCCGGGGATAATTGACAGCTCCCATATATTGAATTCATAAGCAAATTTTGGGGGTGATTTGGTGATGTCATAGCGGCTCGAATGGAGCAAAATTTGAAAAAGGCGCATCCCATTTATTGTTTTCCATATCTGTGGAAAATAATCAATTTAAGCATTTCTATCATTTTTTTGCAGCTAGAATTCTGATAAAAACTCAAATTCTATTCAAAACGAATTGTTAAGCTTGATGGTGATGTACTATCATTGGCCAAAATGTTTTTCATTTACAATTCTCGAAATAAATAGCACCAATGATTTAACGATTTCAAACTTCACACAACAAGAAAACCAAAACATGTTTAGGAAGGAAGAGAGCCGGTTGTTAAAAACAGACTTCCAGCTAAATATTAATAAGATTTATGTAACTTTGCTGACGGTTTTCAGTTAGGGATAAATTTATTCTCTAATAATAGTTTTCTTTATTCACATTTTGGAATAAGCTTTTTCTAAATGTTGTTATAGCCGCATTGACGGCGTTCATAACGTAACGAAAAACGCTTTTCTCTTGAAACTTTTTCGTTTCGTTGTACGTGGTACTCATACAGAGAAGGCATACTAGCGCCACCATCAAATCGGTGGTGCATATATGAAACAAGCACTATCTGTCAAGTTGTCCCTGGGTTGTTTACCATCGCTCTTTTAGAATCCCGCAGATATCACGTACCCTAACACGAGGCGTTATTATACACGTTACGTTGAAACTGATCACTAAACAAGTCTGATTGAAAATGGCCTGAGCGTATCTCTAGTTTTCGTAGCACCTGCACCCCGCCAATTTCTCCAGCAGTTCCGGGGACCAACAAATTCTAATCCATTCCATACATTTGATACACCGAATCAATTAAATTACTAACATCCTGTTATGTGCTTAGTCACCGATTGGCATCGTGTTGTAACTTAAGAAATGGATGTGAACAACTCCCACCTTGGGCACTTCGACAAGAATGAATTTCACATTTCCGGCCCATATTGTTTGTTTTGGTTTGCATTAGATTAAAAAGACCGTAACGTTTTCGGGTGGGTGCGGAAACTAAGTAACGCATTTAGCTCTGTGTCAAAATCTCTTCACTAACGCCACCGATTTGTAATTGAAATCGACCGTTTTTTCTACGAGTGATGAAAATTCATCTCGTGTCACGTCTTATTTGTCTGTGATACCGGGCTGGTGCAACTGACACTGAAAATCTTTCTTGAGTGGGGCTAGATCATACGATGCATAATTTATGAGACTAGAAATCTTACCCTCTGCATCGCCCCATTTGTGCACCAGCGTCGCGAAAAGTCAAGATCACTTTGCTCAACTATTCTTCGAGAAATTTTTTTTAAATAGGTAACGATTCAATCAATTATAAATAAACCACGTATTGAAAATAATTTTTGTGTTTTCACAAAACTAGTTCACGCAAAAAAAGATGACATTATACTCAAATGTTTAGTAGGTGGTTGTGTCTGAATATGTTTAATATTTTTATGATTCTAATTCATAACTCGATGAAACATTGATTTGTATTAACTTTATTGACTAAAACAGTCAAGAATTGAACGACGTGCAAGGATTTTCGTAAATTCTCGTCGTGTTATCGTGATATTTTAGTCTTGAGCTTACCGTTGGAGTCACGTGTCTTATAGTTTTCTAAATTATTTCACGGACATGAATTGTGGTTAGGTAATGTATTTTGCTCAGCGCAGTTTCATTTAATTCCGAACATTTCTCTGAATTTAAACAAAGGAATAACAGAGTTACAGGTCCTAGTAATGTCTTTGTATCTAATGCTCGTACCTGTGAGACTGGTTGCTAGCAGTTGTACACAATAGCTCACATAGAAATTTCAAAACCAAAAAGCAGAGCGAATAATGAATAATAGTCTGAGTTCCTTGTAATTTTTTACGTAAGTATAATAAGATTATGTGGAAAATAAATTACTTCATGAATTACATCATGAACAGTTTCACGAGCTCGACTGGTGAATCGTGTGTAGCATATTAGGAATTAAGAATCGGTTAAAAATCATTGAATAATACACTGCGTTCCAGTGAAATTGATTAGGTGCAAGGATTAGGATCAGGCACATAATCGTAAATTTCAGGCACATATATCTCGAAAGTGGAAGTTTTTTTTTAATTTGTGGACCATTTCACGCACCCGAATGGTGAATTGAAACTTATATGCTCACAATCATAACCAGTTGACGAAGCAAGAATAGATCTTTGAATTATTTAACGAGTATCGTGTAATGGTTTTCGAGAAAATATCAAGATTATTTTAGTTTTGTAATCCAATTGACGACCACTAATACCAAATAATGATCAAGATGTGATATGAATCAGTTAACGTCGTATATTCGGTCCATAGACAATGTTCCTAGATTTGTGGATAAAATTATGAGCCAATAATTTTAAAGCTCGCGAATTGTCGGCGCGGGAAAAATGCATCGGCGGCGCGCCGCCGATCTACCGTTCGGCGTCGGCGTACATTAAAAATTACCGGTGGCGGCGGCGTGGCGCGGCGGCGCACAGGTCTATTCTCAAACCCTTTAATTCACAAATATTGGTAATTAAAATAAGTGCGTCGAAATTGACTTACAAACCACTCATGTGAAACTAACTTAGGCATAACTTCGTCGAAATCTTAACCCTCCGGAAGTCGCGCTTGTGGCCCGCTGGTGCCCTAAGACGATTTCGCTAGATTTTCAGAGCAGCGTGCACTCAGTGCACTAGCGCGACTGCCGGAAGGTTAAACAACTTTTCAGGATGATTTTAGGTCGATTTTCAGTTGTTAATAAAGTTGTAGACAATCAAATTATCTATCAGATTCGAACTTGTACTGTTCTTCGAATGTTTAAAGCACCATCTAGGGGCAGAAACGTGAACGATTTCCTGTGTTTTCACGAAAATATATTAAAAAAAGTTGCTCTTGACCGATTATTTTGAAATTAGTTGCAAATGAAAGAGGATAGTCCATTCTTTCATATCCTGCAGTTTCAGAGATGCTGAATTTTTTACATAAAGTTGTTGAAAAAAGACACCGCGCGTGACATTTTTTAAAATGTTATCATGTTGGGTACGCCGGACACAGTAGGGTAGGGAAAGATGGGCATATTAGAGATGGTCGGGTTCGAAACCCGGACCCGACCCGAACCCGACGGGATTCGTAAGCTGCCTGGATTATTTAATTCTTTAAACGAACATTCATGAGTGAGAAAGCATTCAACAATACGTATTTCACATCTAAAATCTCTTTGCGATTTATTTTTCATGATAATTAGTAATAAACCAAGTCAACAGGAATTTATCGGAAAATATCGGTTAAACTTTCTATAATGGAATATAAATTTCGACAGGTACTTTAAAACCGATACTTAGGCCGCGGCGACTTTTTCTCTACGTAAACGGTTTTGTGGGGTACATTCGCACTCCAGAACTAAAATCGCTCTAATATGTCTAATTTTTATTAAATTTATAAGTAAATTGGTAAAGTAACCTGTTTAAAAATATTCGTGTTTTGACTATTTAATTATGTAATATTTCATTTTGTATAGAACAAGTTTTAAAATACGTCAAAATTCCCTTTTTTCTTCATATTGCTATAACTCCGGTAGTTTCAAATCGATTTTGACCATTTGTATGTCGTTGTAAAGCTTATTAAATCGCCTTTTGAACAATTTTGTTCCAAAGACTGGGCTGCAGAAGATAACGAATCGAATGATGCGTCTTGCATATTATATACAAATCATATTCACGAATGTGTTTTGACTCTTTCATCCGCAATAGCAAAAATTACGATACCGATCCAAGCGAATTTTCTAGTTTCTTTGCTATAGTGCTTATATCAAATAACGTATACAATTATTCGGAAGAGCTTGAACTAATACGATTTTACACAAGTTTCTCGCTTACTATGTATCGATATTTTGCTTTTAAAAAAAGATATAATAATTTTTTTGAATTATGTACACATGACAAAACACTAACGCAAACGGTTTTTTGGGGTACATTTATACCCCAAACAAACTTTAAGCGAGCACTGTTAAGTTGGTCAAATGAAACAAATAGGTTGTACCTGCTTTAACGGAAGTTTAATAATCAAATTGGTTTAGGATAAAGATTGCTTGCAATTAAAATAAACTGTAACGGAAAAATAAGGAATTGAACTCATAAATTTGGTGATACTTTGGTGTCATTATGGCGGCTCAAATTTAAAAAGGGCACATTCTTTTCTAAAAGTTGATAATTTAGGCCAAATTTATTTTCTAGAGACTTTGTTCCATCAGACCTAAACCTAGTTTCGCTTCCGCTAGGTTTCGTTGTTCATGACACTCATAAGGTGATGGTATAATAGCATCACTATCAAATCAGTGGTACATATATGAAACAAGCACTTTCAGTCAGATTGTTCCCGGGCTGAGATGTTGCATCATCCGGATTCCTTCATGAATTTCCACGAACTTAAAGAATTGATTGCAAAAATTTTGTGTGTTCTGTTGAAGCCATTAACGGTTTTTTAAAAGTTTGGAGTCGTCCCGAGAGCTCCATTGGAGATGTCGAAGCATCTCTATTGGCGCGCTTACCGTGTAATCTGAAGCATAAAATAACTTAGATACCCAATCATAGATCGTTCTAACGCTAATGATGGGACATCAAGAACACGTCAGAATATCTTGATTGATACCCTTCGATACAGGTTTGATCGTTCCAACCAGTAACGTGGGCGTACGACATGTAAACTGTCGAATACGAATTGCCAATTGCCACAGCTTAATTCAATACATGTATCAAATTATATGAAACTGCCTTGCAGGAATGGTTTCTGATAAAAAAATTAGAAATTTTGGTTAAGTACGACGGGCAAGGTGGTTGGAAACTGTGACCATTAAGCTTTCTGTTTCCCCATGAGTTAGCCGCAGATTTAACTTAATTTCCGGTTAAGATATCGACGATTTATAAGTTTCTCAAAACATTACAAATTCGACGTTCAATAATAATAAATATAAATGTGGATTCTACTCGGCAGTGATTTGTTTTGCCATATGCAGATATAACTCAGTGTCTATAGTGCTACTTCATATTCGAGTGATTCTACTATTCTGACCCTAGGGTCCAGCTCGGGTGCCTGGAATTAAAAATCTTCGAGATTTTTGGTTGATTTTCCGTATTAGCAAGTTGGATTCGGATTAGGGTTCTCAAACTTTAAATTTTCGGGTTCGGGTCGGGTTCGGGTATTCAATTTTAAAATTCTCGGGTCGGGTTCGGGTTTTACAAAATTTTCATTCTCGGGTACGGGTCGGGTTCGGGTTTTTTAGTTTTAAAATGTTCGGGCTCGGGTTGGGTCAGGTTTTTCAATTTTTTTTAATTTCGGGCTCGGGTCGGGTTCGGGTTTTTAAATTTTCATGCTATCGCGTTCGGGTTGGGTTCGGGTTCGAAAAAATTGCAACCCGACCATCTCTAGGGCATATTTCTTAAGGTAATACAAAGCAGAATGCCGTCGAATTGCATACCCTTGGGCTATTTTTTGTTATCACTACATTGTGATGTATTGACAGAAAACCAAATTTATTGGTCGAGAAGCATCTCACTCTGCCCTTATGCTATGTCCATATTTGCCAATGCTGCTTGTTCATCCTAGCCACTCCAGGTGTCCATCTTTTCCATACCACTTTAAAATGAAGTTTGAATTTTTATTAGTATAAGCACTTCTTATATTGATGCAACATGATCTCAAATCACGGTTTACGTGCAATTGCCGAGCAATGCATCCATAGATGAGTCGAATTTGCTATTTAAGGTGTCCGGAACGGTACCTATCCCCTACAGAAAACCGCTTACCATTATTACCACAAGGGGAAATAGGACATTTTACTGATAGTATCATGTATAAACGATCGCAGTACCACTCTACTCTAGTATCAGAAGTAAATACTTGTTCTAGGGAGCGTTGATAACGGTGGCGTAGCCAAAAATTTGGTTGGGGTGTTGATGAAAATTGTTGATTTTTTGAAAATGCTATGATCAAACTCTTATTTGATCAATTATTGAAAATTCAGAAGCATAAGTAGACTAACAGATACTATTCCAGTCTACGAACAAGAAGAGTGTGGGACAGTATTAAAACCCCTATAGATTCTTTTCTTGTATAATATGTCAATAAACTCAAAGAACGTAAACTTTTAAAGTGGGAAAAATCTTCGAATCTCCACAGTCAAGATCACAAAATTTTGAAATCATCGACTTTGAAGATTTATCAACTTTGAAGAAGTTTTCCAACATAAAATAGCGCATCTTTTGATATTCAACTTCTTGAAGAAGTAATTATGGAGAATAAAAATAAATAAATAAATAATTAACTCTTCAAAATAGTAAGTGACTTAGTGCCTTCATTTTATCAATTCAGTTCATTTAGTGTATTTGATTCATATTCGTTTTATTTTATTTATTCATTTAATTATTTATTTTATTCATTTTGTTCATTCCATTCATTTTATTCATACGATTCATTTCATTCATTTGATTCATTGTATTCACTGCATTCATTAAATTAAATTGATTCATTTGATTCATTCGATTCATTTGATTCATTTGATACATTTGATACATTTGATTCATTTGATTCATTTGATTCATTTGATTCATTTGATTCATTTGATTCATTTGATTCATTTGATTCATTTGATTTATTTGATTCATTTGATTCATTTGATTCATTTGATTCATTTGATTCATTTGATTCATTTGATTCATTTGATTCATTTGATTCATTTGATTCATTTGATTCATTTGATTCATTTGATTCATTTACATTTGATGAACTAATCTAATTTGATTCGTGTATTTTATAATTTTGATGATTTTAATCCTTCTACTCATTTTATGAATTGGAACACCTTTTTATTTTATTTCTGGCTTTATTTTTTTATTTCGTTCGTCTTGAAAATTTTCTTTAATTCATTCAGTTTATTCGAGATTTTATTCGTGCAGGACTAGAAACAGTTTTCATCCCACCTCTAGTTGGGTGCCTACTTCGCATGAATTCGGCAAACCAATAAATGATCCAACAGTGATATGTGTAAGAAATGTCTTATCTCATTGCTAGGTGGATTAAATTGGTTTTTCTTGACATATCACTTTACTGAGCCTGAAATTATTCTTATTAAATAAATTAAATTCTCTCAAAATTCTTGATTTTATTTATATTACAGTTCTTATAGAGAATCCCTTACATATTATGAAACCAACCCTAGACAAAATTGGATTCGAGATTATTTAATAAGTTGACACCGAGAAATTCAAAAAATTCCATTCCACCCTCCCCCCGGCTACGCCACTGGGTGATAAGAAAGTATTCAATAGGCAGTAAACACATTTCCTATACAAACGTGATAATTACACTTTCCAGATAATAAACTTCGTTTATTGCGATTAGGGAGTGTTCAAGTGAAGTTGGATTCGGATTGTTTCAGATTTAATAAAGTAACTCGAGAGATTTTGTGGGTACATTTTTTGAAAGTTCCGATAGTTTTTATTTTGACTTGGTTTATTTGACTCCTCCCATTAATTGCGTGGATACAATGTCAACTTTCTTTCACTTCTTTCCGTTTCACTGTTCACTAGGTATCGCTTAATCTTTGTTTTTCCCTTCTGCTACTTCATGTGACAAAAGGCTCCAAATCGCCTTCCGTTGTTGCAAAACTGTTTCACACCAAAGAAAAATGATGTTATTTACAAGATTAGTACTTTCATCGCACAATCAAACTTCTCACTTTATGTATAAAAATGTTAAACCTGCTACGTTCACAATTTCCGATTGTTAAAAATACTCTAAATAAAATCCATGGAACGCAAATTTGATCTTCAGACTCGCAATCTCCGATATGAATTGTTCCCTAAAAATAATTGTTGAATTGTTTGTTGAATGTGCTGTTTTATTAGGAGAAAACTGTTTCTTTAGAACTAATAAAATTCAAATCACTGAAATTTTGAGCTTGTACGACAATTGGTATTTTTGTGTTTGTATTTTACTTCTGATTTTAGAATAGTGCTACCTGTTTTACTCCATAAAGAAAGCTAAGCAATTCTATCCATATAGAACTCAATTATCCTCGGTTGTCGTTACTCCTTAGGTCTTCGGGTAATGATTAATGCTATGTTTGAGTTTGTTTTGCCATTTTATTTGTTTACTTGCATGGCTTTCGATTATTTGAATATTTCTTTTGTAAATTTTTGTTCTGTTTAATGTGAGTAGCGCAATGAAAATGAACTGTTTATGTATTGGAATTAAACTTACGTCATTCTTTGTTGGTTATTGACTTTTGTTATGAAAGAAACGGCAAAAATGTAGATGCATTCGAGTTAGATGAAAATGGTTCTCATATGAGATATGAAGTTTGAGAAAGTGATGGTGTATGTACAGACAAAATAGATCAGTTTTTCAGTACATGTCTTAAACATACATATTTCGAAAAGAAGTTCCACAATATTAGTACTAGTATATACTAATATTCGTTATATGCATCAATATCAAGAATGTTTTGGGTATATCAATAAATATTCCGTAATTTCATAATAGGTGTTTTGGCAATCCTTTATATTATACAAATTATATATCATTTTAAATATATGTACATCAATTATTTACTGCATTCTTTTCAAAAGAAAACAGAGCGTTTATTCACGTAAGACTAGCACTTGAATAAAAGTTTCTCTCGGAACTTTGTCACTGTTGTTATTCCTTTGGATTTCTACACGTTATCGAATGTGTTTGCTTTCGCTATGAGTTTATCTTAACAAAGCACTGTTCAATAAAAATATTCTTCTTCGGACCTACTATTGTTTGACCTATAACAAAAACAATAAAAAGTCGTTGTTGTTTCATTTCCTGTGTTTGAGGATTGTAAAAAGTTATTGCCATCCTTGCAGACGTAGAAAATTTCCCAATTTTGTTAAATGGAGAGCACAACCCAAACAGGTTTAAAATCGCAAAATCGAGAACTAGATAAAGAAATTTTAGGTATCACGAAACTCACTTTTGATAAATGTTTAACCATTTTGAAGACTGCTCAAAATGAATCAGTTTTTATTTATCGTGCGCTAGTAACTTCTCCCTGAGCAGATCACGGACACAAAATAAGAATATAACAAACGAAGCCTATGTATAGTATCGGAGCTAAGAAATCAATATTATTTGTCGTATATTTTCAATGACGCCCACATCAATAAAATACAAATACAAAAAAATAAACACACACAAACCCAACGAAGCCTTATTTATCCTCGTCTTCAGATTTCAATTTGATGCCCTTCCTTTCATCATCCGCGCTAAGCCTACACCACATAATCAACATCTCGGGCAAGTTCCAAACCGAAAGGAAATGTTGTGTGTTTGCCTCCCGGTCGGTTAGCTTACTACTTTTTCTCTGTATGTTAAACCTGCACACAAATCTCGTATTTTTTCTGCTTCACTTTCTATTGTTTGAATTCTTCTCCTCTCCGACCACAGAGTGGAGAGTGTGTCAGTCATGCGATATAAGGTGAGGAATCTGTGTTTGCTTTTGGCTGGAAGCTTATCATCCCCAAGGATTACCACCCACTCTATATAGATGTTCGGAAAGAGTATGTTGGTAGGAGACAAACGCTTCAGTTGTTGGTAAAAATATTTGCCCTGAAGGTTAAAAATCAATGAATAGGAAGTTAAAGCAATCAACGTCCGCACACAGCAAGTAAAAGGAAGTAATTATCCGAACTGAAAAGGAAAACAAGCGCAGTTTCCTGTCGGATCTGGTTCGCAGCCAGTCTCTCGACCACAGTCCTCGTTTGGATAGTCGATCTTCTTCCGTTCGAATGAGTCAATTTTTTCACTACAAAACAATGGACGACAATGATTCTTTTTTCGTATGGTGTATGATGTACAGATAGGTATTTTGATTCTCTGTTTGATTATACTTATATATAAAAGTTAGTCTTTATTGCTTTCATTTGTTGATCGATAGGTAATGTTCAGTAATTTAAGACGAGTTCTGTAACGAGATTAGAAAAAGTGAAAAGATTATTTTAATAGTTATAAACTTATTGGGTGAATTATTCAATCGTTAATTTAATTGCTAGATAATTTAAATGGCTGATGTCCAAAAGAGACCAACTAAATGTTTTTTTCGAATTTAACTTTTTTGTATTTTTAATTGCTTAAAGTAAAACATGAGTAGTTTGAACTGAGAAAGTTGAAAATTATTTTCAGTTCTTTTGCTATTAATAATCACAGTTAACCATGGCTGTTACTACAGTACTAGTTTGTGTCCAAAAGGGGCTAACTCCACAGTGCACCATCTAGGTGTGTTGAGTTGAAGCCTATATGCGAGGAAGCTATATCTATCATCGAGTTTACGTTGAACTGTATTGCACGTTGACAATTTGGATCGAACAGTCATCCCTGAAGGTGGGTGCCACCCAAAGATGTAGAGGAACATGGGGAGACTTGACAAGGTTTTCAGTAAAACTCAAGTAAAAATCTAGCATTCGTTTCGTGACTCTCAGGTCGATAAGTCGATCTTACCAGTCCGTGCAGCGTAACTTTATAATGAATAGTGCTAATTCACTTTTGTGATTAAAAAACTGAATGCCACAGAAAAGATCACTATTTTTTTTACTTAGTTACTAAAATCGGTTCTTGTCACCCATACATGGTCATTTGTCGGCACCCCATTTTTTGTTGCAAATGATGAATTCTCTATAACCTAATCAATATGAATATTTACGGAACAGAGCAAGCCAGAGATCGATTTTTGACACCATTCTGAAAACCAAGATGGCGACTTCCGGTTTAGAGTTTTTGACAATTTACATGCAGAAGCACATCTGGGCGACAACTTTTTCGAAGACTGCAATGCGATCCGATTTAAATAGGAAAGGCTATTGCAATTGGGGTTGTTCAGAAGTCGATATCCACGAACTTATTTGTTTTGCCAAAAAATGGTTGGGTTTAGCTGAATAGTATGTACGTTTCGAGAAATGTAATACATACAATATTAGTTCCAAATTTCATCAGATAGAGGACGCCACCACTAATTTTTCAACGAAAATAGATAGGCCATTGACTTCTCCAGATAAAGTACTCTAAAAAGCGTTTCATATAATTTTGTGGAAGACACAAACTTTCTATCTCACTCCTTTGAAACGGTAGTGTTGGCGCGAATAGACTGTATGCAGCGGCGAAAATATGACCAGATTGGCTTTCTCCATTTAAACTAGAAAAAATCCGACACAAACTTCAAGCACGTTGATACGGTACTAGGGATGTTAGTCCGATACTTTCTGGACTTTTTCTAGATGCCGTATATACCTACTACTGCGCACTCCACAAGTATAACGGGAGGAGGATATTTGTTAGTTAGTGTAAGGGTCCGTTTCTTCATGTTCTAGTTATTTTCCATCGGCGTATTTCTGTTACGAAGCTAAAGACCGATACCAGAGAGGTGACTCCACTACCTGTACTAGACATCGGCTCATCAATTAATGGACCGCGGACCAACGGCTTTACTTCCCTTTCGAAGAAAGACGTGACCATAGATTTTTTTTATCTCTGAAAAATTGCAACGACCTCGATTTGGATTGAACTCAGATCAACTGGGATGGGTCAAGGATGCCACACTGAAATCTGTGTTTTGGTCGAATTTTTTTTGCCATCTTTGATGACTAAAAAATGCAACAAATCTGTGAATAATTTCCAAAAAATCTGTGAAAAATCATAATATTACCAAAAATCAGTGGAAATCTGTAAAATTTTCATCAAAATGCCAAAAGTCTGTCATCTGCGAAAAAGAATCTGTGATCAAAAATTGTGTAAAAAATCTGTGATATTACAGAAAAATCTGTGAATATGGTAACCCTGGAAAGCACTGCCTTGTGCAGAGTTTTTATGCTCAGTGTTCCATCAAATCTATTCTACATCATTTTCACATTTCTGTTCAGAATTATTCGATACTAGCTGTAACTTGGTGCGCTTCGCTACTCCCATCGGGACTAACTAAACGAAAGAGTTTAAATATATCGAAAATAACAAATATTTTTATTACAAAGAAGAAACTTTTGTAATGTTCTTGGTTCGACCATCTGGAGCATAATTATATAAATTGGTCGATTTTCCTACACATAATCGTTTGAAATCCGTTGGTATCATTCAAATTCGTGGTAGCAATAGATCTGCTCCTTTATATTTTCTAGTTATAATGGTCGCTTAAACGAAATTTTTCAACCAAGGCACTGTCGTGGTGGGTCAATGTTGTGCAGTAACTAAAATAATAGGCACACAAAGTTTCAATTGCAACACTTGCAGTGGAAAGCCTGGATAATTCATGGATTTGTATGGGTAACCGAATTTCCATTGACTGTGTGTCATTTTTGATGCTCGTATATGTCATGGTCAGGAGATGTAAATTTACACGATTTTTTCAAGGTTTGTATGTAAAGATAAATTGATTTTTATATATGTAGATTTTATGATTTGTGATCATTTATATTTTTTCAGAAAATTTGGTGCGGGAGCGGGGTTACCTCTTAGACCGCCCCCTCCCCCTCCTTCTGGCTACGTGCCAACATGGACCTCTGTGTGATTTGTCTAAAGCTTTACAAAAACCTGGAAAACCAGCCTCCGACCACAACTCGTATCGATTGTCATGCTCTCCTGTTTCCGGAAGTTGATCGAGAAAATGATCTTGTTTCGCCTCAACAATTCGATCGAATTTAACAATTTACTGTCAGATACACAATTTGGTTTCCAAAAAGGCAAAGGGACGACCGATTGCCGTTCGTTGCTCTCATTCAAATGTCCTATGCTGGTAAGAAACAGATGGCATCAGTTTTATTAGATAATAAGTAGGCTTTTGACTTATCTTCTACCAACATTCTTTCTGAGAAGCTGCATCACCTCGGTCGTTCACCGATTTTAAACATTTTTTGTTGAACTTGTCTGAAAAACATGCATGCATTCCCCAAAGCTCACGTCTAAGCCATCTACTCTACAATTTTTACGTGAATGACATTGACGAATATCTTGTCAATTCTGCACGCTAAGGCAGCTTGCAGATGACGGTGCGGTCTCTAATGCAGGGGTTTAAGCTGTCGATTTATCAGGACAATTGCAAAATATTTTGTACAATTTGTCTGCTTGGGCCCTCTAGTTGGGTATCGAAGTCTCAGGTGTTTCAAATGTCTCCCTGTTACTTTGTTACTTTTTTGCGTTGTTGTGTTGTTGCTTTGTTACTTTGTTACTGTGTTACTTTGCTACTTTGTTACGTTGTTACTTTGTTACTTTGTTAATTTGTTACTTTGTTACTTTGTTACTTTGTTATTTTGTCACTTTGTTACTTTGTTACTTTGTTACTTTGTTACTTTGTTACTTTGTTACTTTGTTACTTTGTTACTTTGCTACTTTGTTACTTTGTTACTTTGTTACTTTGTTATTTTGTTACTTTGTTACTTTGTTACTTTGTTACTTTGTTACTTTGTTACTTTGTTACTTTGTTACTTTGTTACTTTGTTACTTTGTTACTTTGTTACTTTGTTACTTTGTTACTTTGTTACTTTGTTACTTTGTTACTTTGTTACTTTGTTACTTTGTTACTTTGTTACTTTGTTACTTTGTTACTTTGTTACTTTGTTACTTTGTTACTTTGTTACTTTGTTACTTTGTTACTTTGTTACTTTGTTACTTTGTTACTTTGTTACTTTGTTACTTTGTTACTTTGTTACTTTGTTACTTTGTTACTTTGTTACTTTGTTACTTTGTTACTTTGTTACTTTGTTACTTTGTTACTTTGTTACTTTGTTACTTTGTTACTTTGTTACTTTGTTACTTTGTTACTTTGTTACTTTTGTTACTTTGTTACTTTGTTACTTTGTTACTTTGTTACTTTGTTACTTTGTTACTTTGTTACTTTGTTACTTTGTTACTTTGTTACTTTGTTACTTTGTTACTTTGTTACTTTGTTACTTTGTTACTTTGTTACTTTGTTACTTTGTTACTTTGTTACTTTGTTACTTTGTTACTTTGTTACTTTGTTACTTTGTTACTTTGTTACTTTGTTACTTTGTTACTTTGTTACTTTGTTACTTTGTTACTTTGTTACTTTGTTACTTTGTTACTTTGTTACTTTGTTACTTTGTTACTTTGTTACTTTGTTACTTTGTTACTTTGTTACTTTGTTACTTTGTTACTTTGTTACTTTGTTACTTTGTTACTTTGTTACTTTGTTACTTTGTTACTTTGTTACTTTGTTACTTTGTTACTTTGTTACTTTGTTACTTTGTTACTTTGTTACTTTGTTACTTTGTTACTTTGTTACTTTGTTACTTTGTTACTTTGTTACTTTGTTACTTTGTTACTTTGTTAATTTGTTACTTTGTTACTTTGTTACTTTGTTACTTTGTTACTTTGTTACTTTGTTACTTTGTTACTTTGTTACTTTGTTACATTATTACTTTGTTACTTTGTTAATTTGTTACTTTATTACTTTGTTAATTTGTTAATTTGTTAATTTGTTAATTTGTTAATTTGTTAATTTGTTAATTTGTTAATTTGTTAATTTGTTAATTTGTTAATTTGTTAATTTGTTAATTTGTTAATTTGTTAATTTGTTACTTTGTTAATTTGTTAATTTGTTAATTTGTTAATTTGTTAATTTGTTAATTTGTTAATTTGTTAATTTGTTAATTTGTTAATTTGTTAATTTGTTAATTTGTTAATTTGTTAATTTGTTAATTTGTTAATTTGTTAATTTGTTAATTTGTTAATTTGTTAATTTGTTAATTTGTTAATTTGTTAATTTGTTAATTTGTTAATTTGTTAATTTGTTAATTTGTTAATTTGTTAATTTGTTAATTTGTTAATTTGTTAATTTGTTAATTTGTTAATTTGTTAATTTGTTAATTTGTTAATTTGTTAATTTGTTAATTTGTTAATTTGTTAATTTGTTAATTTGTTAATTTGTTAATTTGTTAATTTGTTAATTTGTTAATTTGTTAATTTGTTAATTTGTTAATTTGTTAATTTGTTAATTTGTTAATTTGTTAATTTGTTAATTTGTTAATTTGTTAATTTGTTAATTTGTTAATTTGTTAATTTGTTAATTTGTTAATTTGTTAATTTGTTAATTTGTTAATTTGTTAATTTGTTAATTTGTTAATTTGTTAATTTGTTAATTTGTTAATTTGTTAATTTGTTAATTTGTTAATTTGTTAATTTGTTAATTTGTTAATTTGTTAATTTGTTAATTTGTTAATTTGTTAATTTGTTAATTTGTTAATTTGTTAATTTGTTAATTTGTTAATTTGTTAATTTGTTAATTTGTTAATTTGTTAATTTGTTAATTTGTTAATTTGTTAATTTGTTAATTTGTTAATTTGTTAATTTGTTAATTTGTTAATTTGTTAATTTGTTAATTTGTTAATTTGTTAATTTGTTAATTTGTTAATTTGTTAATTTGTTAATTTGTTAATTTGTTAATTTGTTAATTTGTTAATTTGTTAATTTGTTAATTTGTTAATTTGTTAATTTGTTAATTTGTTAATTTGTTAATTTGTTAATTTGTTAATTTGTTAATTTGTTAATTTGTTAATTTGTTAATTTGTTAATTTGTTAATTTGTTAATTTGTTAATTTGTTAATTTGTTAATTTGTTAATTTGTTAATTTGTTAATTTGTTAATTTGTTAATTTGTTAATTTGTTAATTTGTTAATTTGTTAATTTGTTAATTTGTTAATTTGTTAATTTGTTAATTTGTTAATTTGTTAATTTGTTAATTTGTTAATTTGTTAATTTGTTAATTTGTTAATTTGTTAATTTGTTAATTTGTTAATTTGTTAATTTGTTAATTTGTTAATTTGTTAATTTGTTAATTTGTTAATTTGTTAATTTGTTAATTTGTTAATTTGTTAATTTGTTAATTTGTTAATTTGTTAATTTGTTAATTTGTTAATTTGTTAATTTGTTAATTTGTTAATTTGTTAATTTGTTAATTTGTTAATTTGTTAATTTGTTAATTTGTTAATTTGTTAATTTGTTAATTTGTTAATTTGTTAATTTGTTAATTTGTTAATTTGTTAATTTGTTAATTTGTTAATTTGTTAATTTGTTAATTTGTTAATTTGTTAATTTGTTAATTTGTTAATTTGTTAATTTGTTAATTTGTTAATTTGTTAATTTGTTAATTTGTTAATTTGTTAATTTGTTAATTTGTTAATTTGTTAATTTGTTAATTTGTTAATTTGTTAATTTGTTAATTTGTTAATTTGTTAATTTGTTAATTTGTTAATTTGTTAATTTGTTAATTTGTTAATTTGTTAATTTGTTAATTTGTTAATTTGTTAATTTGTTAATTTGTTAATTTGTTAATTTGTTAATTTGTTAATTTGTTAATTTGTTAATTTGTTAATTTGTTAATTTGTTAATTTGTTAATTTGTTAATTTGTTAATTTGTTAATTTGTTAATTTGTTAATTTGTTAATTTGTTAATTTGTTAATTTGTTAATTTGTTAATTTGTTAATTTGTTAATTTGTTAATTTGTTAATTTGTTAATTTGTTAATTTGTTAATTTGTTAATTTGTTAATTTGTTAATTTGTTAATTTGTTAATTTGTTAATTTGTTAATTTGTTAATTTGTTAATTTGTTAATTTGTTAATTTGTTAATTTGTTAATTTGTTAATTTGTTAATTTGTTAATTTGTTAATTTGTTAATTTGTTAATTTGTTAATTTGTTAATTTGTTAATTTGTTAATTTGTTAATTTGTTAATTTGTTAATTTGTTAATTTGTTAATTTGTTAATTTGTTAATTTGTTAATTTGTTAATTTGTTAATTTGTTAATTTGTTAATTTGTTAATTTGTTAATTTGTTAATTTGTTAATTTGTTAATTTGTTAATTTGTTAATTTGTTAATTTGTTAATTTGTTAATTTGTTAATTTGTTAATTTGTTAATTTGTTAATTTGTTAATTTGTTAATTTGTTAATTTGTTAATTTGTTAATTTGTTAATTTGTTAATTTGTTAATTTGTTAATTTGTTAATTTGTTAATTTGTTAATTTGTTAATTTGTTAATTTGTTAATTTGTTAATTTGTTAATTTGTTAATTTGTTAATTTGTTAATTTGTTAATTTGTTAATTTGTTAATTTGTTAATTTGTTAATTTGTTAATTTGTTAATTTGTTAATTTGTTAATTTGTTAATTTGTTAATTTGTTAATTTGTTAATTTGTTAATTTGTTAATTTGTTAATTTGTTAATTTGTTAATTTGTTAATTTGTTAATTTGTTAATTTGTTAATTTGTTAATTTGTTAATTTGTTAATTTGTTAATTTGTTAATTTGTTAATTTGTTAATTTGTTAATTTGTTAATTTGTTAATTTGTTAATTTGTTAATTTGTTAATTTGTTAATTTGTTAATTTGTTAATTTGTTAATTTGTTAATTTGTTAATTTGTTAATTTGTTAATTTGTTAATTTGTTAATTTGTTAATTTGTTAATTTGTTAATTTGTTAATTTGTTAATTTGTTAATTTGTTAATTTGTTAATTTGTTAATTTGTTAATTTGTTAATTTGTTAATTTGTTAATTTGTTAATTTGTTAATTTGTTAATTTGTTAATTTGTTAATTTGTTAATTTGTTAATTTGTTAATTTGTTAATTTGTTAATTTGTTAATTTGTTAATTTGTTAATTTGTTAATTTGTTAATTTGTTAATTTGTTAATTTGTTAATTTGTTAATTTGTTAATTTGTTAATTTGTTAATTTGTTAATTTGTTAATTTGTTAATTTGTTAATTTGTTAATTTGTTAATTTGTTAATTTGTTAATTTGTTAATTTGTTAATTTGTTAATTTGTTAATTTGTTAATTTGTTAATTTGTTAATTTGTTAATTTGTTAATTTGTTAATTTGTTAATTTGTTAATTTGTTAATTTGTTAATTTGTTAATTTGTTAATTTGTTAATTTGTTAATTTGTTAATTTGTTAATTTGTTAATTTGTTAATTTGTTAATTTGTTAATTTGTTAATTTGTTAATTTGTTAATTTGTTAATTTGTTAATTTGTTAATTTGTTAATTTGTTAATTTGTTAATTTGTTAATTTGTTAATTTGTTAATTTGTTAATTTGTTAATTTGTTAATTTGTTAATTTGTTAATTTGTTAATTTGTTAATTTGTTAATTTGTTAATTTGTTAATTTGTTAATTTGTTAATTTGTTAATTTGTTAATTTGTTAATTTGTTAATTTGTTAATTTGTTAATTTGTTAATTTGTTAATTTGTTAATTTGTTAATTTGTTAATTTGTTAATTTGTTAATTTGTTAATTTGTTAATTTGTTAATTTGTTAATTTGTTAATTTGTTAATTTGTTAATTTGTTAATTTGTTAATTTGTTAATTTGTTAATTTGTTAATTTGTTAATTTGTTAATTTGTTAATTTGTTAATTTGTTAATTTGTTAATTTGTTAATTTGTTAATTTGTTAATTTGTTAATTTGTTAATTTGTTAATTTGTTAATTTGTTAATTTGTTAATTTGTTAATTTGTTAATTTGTTAATTTGTTAATTTGTTAATTTGTTAATTTGTTAATTTGTTAATTTGTTAATTTGTTAATTTGTTAATTTGTTAATTTGTTAATTTGTTAATTTGTTAATTTGTTAATTTGTTAATTTGTTAATTTGTTAATTTGTTAATTTGTTAATTTGTTAATTTGTTAATTTGTTAATTTGTTAATTTGTTAATTTGTTAATTTGTTAATTTGTTAATTTGTTAATTTGTTAATTTGTTAATTTGTTAATTTGTTAATTTGTTAATTTGTTAATTTGTTAATTTGTTAATTTGTTAATTTGTTAATTTGTTAATTTGTTAATTTGTTAATTTGTTAATTTGTTAATTTGTTAATTTGTTAATTTGTTAATTTGTTAATTTGTTAATTTGTTAATTTGTTAATTTGTTAATTTGTTAATTTGTTAATTTGTTAATTTGTTAATTTGTTAATTTGTTAATTTGTTAATTTGTTAATTTGTTAATTTGTTAATTTGTTAATTTGTTAATTTGTTAATTTGTTAATTTGTTAATTTGTTAATTTGTTAATTTGTTAATTTGTTAATTGTTAATTTGTTAATTTGTTAATTTGTTAATTTGTTAATTTGTTAATTTGTTAATTTGTTAATTTGTTAATTTGTTAATTTGTTAATTGTTAATTTGTTAATTTGTTAATTTGTTAATTTGTTAATTTGTTAATTTGTTAATTTGTTAATTTGTTAATTTGTTAATTTGTTAATTTGTTAATTTGTTAATTTGTTAATTTGTTAATTTGTTAATTTGTTAATTTGTTAATTTGTTAATTTGTTAATTTGTTAATTTGTTAATTTGTTAATTTGTTAATTTGTTAATTTGTTAATTTGTTAATTTGTTAATTTGTTAATTTGTTAATTTGTTAATTTGTTAATTTGTTAATTTGTTAATTTGTTAATTTGTTAATTTGTTAATTTGTTAATTTGTTAATTTGTTAATTTGTTAATTTGTTAATTGTTAATTTGTTAATTTGTTAATTTGTTAATTTGTTAATTTGTTAATTTGTTAATTTGTTAATTTGTTAATTTGTTAATTTGTTAATTTGTTAATGTTAATTTGTTAATTTGTTAATTTGTTAATTTGTTAATTTGTTAATTTGTTAATTTGTTAATTTGTTAATTTGTTAATTTGTTAATTTGTTAATTTGTTAATTTGTTAATTTGTTAATTTGTTAATTTGTTAATTTGTTAATTTGTTAATTTGTTAATTTGTTAATTTGTTAATTTGTTAATTTGTTAATTTGTTAATTTGTTAATTTGTTAATTTGTTAATTTGTTAATTTGTTAATTTGTTAATTTGTTAATTTGTTAATTTGTTAATTTGTTAATTTGTTAATTTGTTAATTTGTTAATTTGTTAATTTGTTAATTTGTTAATTTGTTAATTTGTTAATTTGTTAATTTGTTAATTTGTTAATTTGTTAATTTGTTAATTTGTTAATTTGTTAATTTGTTAATTTGTTAATTTGTTAATTTGTTAATTTGTTAATTTGTTAATTTGTTAATTTGTTAATTTGTTAATTTGTTAATTTGTTAATTTGTTAATTTGTTAATTTGTTAATTTGTTAATTTGTTAATTTGTTAATTTGTTAATTTGTTAATTTGTTAATTTGTTAATTTGTTAATTTGTTAATTTGTTAATTTGTTAATTTGTTAATTTGTTAATTTGTTAATTTGTTAATTTGTTAATTTGTTAATTTGTTAATTTGTTAATTTGTTAATTTGTTAATTTGTTAATTTGTTAATTTGTTAATTTGTTAATTTGTTAATTTGTTAATTTGTTAATTTGTTAATTTGTTAATTTGTTAATTTGTTAATTTGTTAATTTGTTAATTTGTTAATTTGTTAATTTGTTAATTTGTTAATTTGTTAATTTGTTAATTTGTTAATTTGTTAATTTGTTAATTTGTTAATTTGTTAATTTGTTAATTTGTTAATTTGTTAATTTGTTAATTTGTTAATTTGTTAATTTGTTAATTTGTTAATTTGTTAATTTGTTAATTTGTTAATTTGTTAATTTGTTAATTTGTTAATTTGTTAATTTGTTAATTTGTTAATTTGTTAATTTGTTAATTTGTTAATTTGTTAATTTGTTAATTTGTTAATTTGTTAATTTGTTAATTTGTTAATTTGTTAATTTGTTAATTTGTTAATTTGTTAATTTGTTAATTTGTTAATTTGTTAATTTGTTAATTTGTTAATTTGTTAATTTGTTAATTTGTTAATTTGTTAATTTGTTAATTTGTTAATTTGTTAATTTGTTAATTTGTTAATTTGTTAATTTGTTAATTTGTTAATTTGTTAATTTGTTAATTTGTTAATTTGTTAATTTGTTAATTTGTTAATTTGTTAATTTGTTAATTTGTTAATTTGTTAATTTGTTAATTTGTTAATTTGTTAATTTGTTAATTTGTTAATTTGTTAATTTGTTAATTTGTTAATTTGTTAATTTGTTAATTTGTTAATTTGTTAATTTGTTAATTTGTTAATTTGTTAATTTGTTAATTTGTTAATTTGTTAATTTGTTAATTTGTTAATTTGTTAATTTGTTAATTTGTTAATTTGTTAATTTGTTAATTTGTTAATTTGTTAATTTGTTAATTTGTTAATTTGTTAATTTGTTAATTTGTTAATTTGTTAATTTGTTAATTTGTTAATTTGTTAATTTGTTAATTTGTTAATTTGTTAATTTGTTAATTTGTTAATTTGTTAATTTGTTAATTTGTTAATTTGTTAATTTGTTAATTTGTTAATTTGTTAATTTGTTAATTTGTTAATTTGTTAATTTGTTAATTTGTTAATTTGTTAATTTGTTAATTTGTTAATTTGTTAATTTGTTAATTTGTTAATTTGTTAATTTGTTAATTTGTTAATTTGTTAATTTGTTAATTTGTTAATTTGTTAATTTGTTAA